>NW_025964223.1:16910673-17263173 GCF_023055435.1 Haliotis rufescens
GAGTGTACATAGAGAGACAAGGAGACAGAGGAGAGAGAGACAGGGAGTGGGAGGAGAGAGAGTCAAGGGGAGTGTACATAGAGAGACAGGGAGACAGGAGAGAGAGACAGGGAGCGGAAGAGAGAGAGTCAAGGGGAGTGGAAGAGAGAGAGTCAAGGGGAGACAGAGGAGAGAGAGACAGGGAGTGGGAGGAGAGAGAGTCAAGGGGAGTGGAAGAGAGAGAGTCAAGGGGAGACAGAGGAGAGAGAGACAGGGAGTGGGAGGAGAGAGAGTCAAGGGAGTGTACATAGAGAGACAGGGAGACAGGAGAGAGAGACAGGGAGTGGAAGAGAGAGAGTCAAGGGGAGTGGAAGAGAGATAGTCAAGGGGAGACAGAGGAGAGAGAGACAGGGAGTGGGAGGAGAGAGAGAGTCAACGGAGTGTACATAGAGAGACAGGGAGACAGGAGAGAGAGACAGGGAGTGGAAGAGAGAGAGTCAAGGGGAGCGGAGGAGAGATAGTCAAGGGGAGACAGAGGAGAGAGAGAGACAGGGAGTGGGAGGAGAGAGAGTCAAGGGGAGTGTACATAGAGAGACAGGGAGACAGAGGAGAGAGAGAGACAGGGAGTGGAAGAGAGAGAGTCAAGGGGAGTGGAAGAGAGAGAGTCAAGGGGAGACAGAGGAGAAGGAGAGGGAGGAGAGAGAGTCAAGGGGAGAGTACATAGAGAGACAGGGAGACAGAGGAGAGAGAGAGACAGGGAGTGGAAGAGAGACAGTCAAGGGGAGTGGAAGAGAGAGAGTCAAGGGGAGACAGAGGAGAGAGAGACAGGGAGTGGGAGGAGAGAGAGTCAAGGGGAGTGTACATAGAGAGACAGGGAGACAGAAGAGAGAGACAGGGAGTGGAAGAGAGAGAGTCAAGGGGAGTGGAAGAGAGAGAGTCAAGGGGAGACAGAGGAGAGAGAGAGACAGGGAGTGGGAGGAGAGAGAGTCAAGGGTAGTGTACATAGAGAGACAGGGAGACAGGAGAGAGAGACAGGGAGTGGAAGAGGGAGAGTCAAGGGGAGCGGAAGAGAGCGAGTCAAGGGGAGACAGAGGAGAGAGAGAGAGACAGGGAGTGGGAGGAGAGAGAGTCAAGGGGAGTGAGCAGATAGAGACAGGGAGACAGAGAGAGAGAGAGAGAGAGAGGGGGAGGGAGGGAGGAGAGGAGAGAGACAGGGAGTGGGGGGAGGGAGAGTCAAGGGGGGGGAGGAGAGAGCATCAGGGAGAGGGGGGGAGAGACTGGAGAGGAGGAGAGAGATATAGAGAGGGAGGAGATATAGTGCATGTAGATAATTCAACACGCGATATACGTAAAAGTCGCGCCGTCATTTAGCTGGAACAGTGCTGAGTGCGGCGTTAAAACAACAAACAATAAAGTCGCCACACATAATTCATCACATGGCAAGTATCGACGGACCCGTGTATCATTCAACAATTACTACATGATCCTAGCATCAAGCATATATCATTCCCCATGCGACCAGCATCACACTGCATGTATATAATTCAACATGCGACTAATATCACATTCCATGTAATTAGTGAATGTTGACTGTAATGTATTCGATGTAACACGATTCACCAGAACCCTTGGTCAGACGTTACAGTTTACCACATAGATCCCAGTGCGCTGATTGTACTGCGTATTTATTATGCAACCTAAGTTTTCCTCCTTGTATTGTGTGTACACATCAACATACACTGGCTTGTTCCTGATTCAGGTTGAACAACACATCTGAATTCCAGCATGAATAGGCCGCCTAACACATTCTAAGTCAACAGAGATAGCACAGCCCCAGCTCGGCGCAGAAACACAATCTCATTCTTAAATACTGGCTCACGGTAAAACTACAAACACGATCACGATTTCCGTGTAGCGCCTGCCAGGTCATATCGACACCAATAGTGTTGGCGTTCTACCGGTGGGTGTAGTGTTGTCCTTCTAGCTGAGTGTAGTGTTGTCCTTCTACCTGAGTGTAGTGTTGTCCTTCTACCTGTGTGTGTAGTGTTGTCCTTCTACCTGAGCGAAGTGTTGGCGTTCTACCTGAGTGTAGTGTTGTCCTTCTACCTGTGTGTGTAGTGTTGTCCTTCTACCTGAGTGAAGTGTTGTCCTTCTACCTGAGTGTAGTGTTGTCCTTCTACCTGAGTGTTGTGTTGTCCTTATACCTGAGGGCAGTGTTGTCCTTCTACCCGAATGTAGTGTTGTCCTTCTACCTGAGGGCAGTGTTGTCCTTCTACCCGAATGTAGTGTTGTCCTTCTACCTGAGTGTAGTGTTGTCCTTCTACCTGAGTGTAGTGTTGGCGTTCTACCCGAGTGTAGTGTTGGCGTTCTACCCGAATGTAGTGTTGTCCTTCTACCTGAGTGTAGTGTTGTCCTTCTACCTGAGTGTAGTGTTGGCGTTCTACCCGAGTGTAGTGTTGGCGTTCTACCCGAGTGAAGTGTTGTCCTTCTACCTGAGTGTAGTGTTGTCCTTCTACCTGAGTGTAGTGTTGTCCTTCTACCTGTGTGTGTAGTGTTGTCCTTCTACCTGAGCGTAGTGTTGGCGTTCTACCTGAGTGTAGTGTTGTCCTTCTACCTGTGTGTGTAGTGTTGTCCTTTTACCTGTGTGTGTAGTGTTGTCCTTCTACCTGAGTGTAGTGTTGTCCTTCTACCTGAGTGTAGTGTTGTCCTTCTACCTGAGCGTAGTGTTGTCCTTCTACCTGAGTGTAGTGTTGTCCTTCTACCTAAGTGTAGTGTTGTCCTTCTACCTGAGTGTAGTGTTGTCCTTCTACCCGAGTGTAGTGTTGACCTTCTACCTGAGTGTAGTGTTGTCCTTCTACCTGAGTGTAGTGTTGTCCTTTTAGCTGAGTGTAGTGTTGTCCTTCTACCTGAGTGTAGTGGTGTCCTTCTACCTGAGTGTAGTGTTGTCCTTCTACGTGAGTGTAGTGTTGTCCTTCTACCTGAGTGTACTGTTGTCCTTCTACCTGAGTGTAGTGTTGTCCTTCTACCTGTGTGTGTAGTGTTGTCCTTCTCACTGAGCGTAGTGTTGGCGTTCTACCTGAGTGTAGTGTTGTCCTTCTACCTGTGTGTGTAGTGTTGTCCTTTTACCTGTGTGTGTAGTGTTGTCCTTCTACCTGAGTGTAGTGTTGTCCTTCTACCCGAGTGTAGTGTTGTCCTTCTACCTGAGTGTAGTGTTGTCTTTCTATCTGAGTGCAGTGTTGTCCTTCTACCTGAGTGTAGTGTTGTCCTTCTATCTGAGTGTAGTGTTGTCCTTCTACCTGATTGTAGTGTTGTCCTTCTACCCGAGTGTAGTGTTGTCCTTCTACCTGAGTGTAGTGTTGTCCTTCTACCTGAGTGTAGTGTTGGCGTTCTGCCGTTGGGTGTAGTGTTGTCCTTCTACCTGAGTGTAGTGTTGTCCTTCTACCTGAGTGTAGTGTTGTCCTTCTACCTGTGTGTGTAGTGTTGTCCTTCTACCTGAGCGTAGTGTTGTCCTTCTACCTGAGTGTAGTGTGGTCCTTCTACTTGTGTGTGTAGTGTTGTCCTTCTACCTGAGTGTAGTGTTGTCCTTCTACCTGAGTGTAGTGTTGTCCTTCTACGTGAGTGTTGTGTTGTCCTTCTACCTGAATATGTAGTGGTTGAGTGAGTGTGTGAGTGTGTGAGTGAGTGAGTGAGTGAGTGAGTGAGTGAGTGAGTGAATGAGTGAGTGAGTGAGTGAGTGAGTGAGCGAGTGAGTGAGTGAGTAGGTGTGTGGGTGTGTGGTATGGTTGAGTGAGTGAGTGAGTGAGTGAGTGAGTGAGTGAGTGAGTGAGTGAGTGAATGAGTGAGTGAGTGAGTGAGTGAGTGAGTGAGTGAGTGAGCGAGTGAGTGAGTGAGTGAGTGAGTAGGTGTGTGGGTGTGTGGTATGGTTGAGTGAGTGAGTGAGTGAGTGAGCGAGCGAGCGAGCGAGTGAGTGAGTGAGTGAGTGAGTGAGTGAGTGAGTGAGTGAGTGAGTGAGTGAGTGAATGAGTGAATGAGTGAGTGAGTGAGTGAGTGAGTGAGCGAGTGAGTGAGTGAGTAGGTGTGTGGGTGTGTGGTATGGTTGAGTGAGTGAGTGAGTGAGTGAGTGAGTGAGTTGGTTGGTGAGTGAGTGAGTGAGTGAGTGAGTGAGCGAGCGAGCGAGCGAGCGAGCGAGCGAGCATTTTTGGAGTCATATCACATATTACACCCGTGTTGAGAATCGAACCCCACCGCACCAGGCAGGTATGCGAGATATACAGTACCGTCAGTCCAGGAAGAAGCCGAATCGCACCACTTCCCCCATCAGCAGCCACGTTGAAGTGTAACCATATAACATGTCCTATTCATCGGTAAAGTGATGGTGTGAAGTTCGGGAAAACAAATAAGCTGTCACTTTAACATGCGCGTATCATTGAACCACAACGAAAATGGATGTTATCTTTCAGTCACACGCTCTAGCATAATGATTATTGAGTATATATCCGTCAAGACAATAGCTGACCACTTGTGATGAACCCATCCCCCTACCCACCCCACCCCCATCCCCACCCCACCTCCAACCCCACCCCCACGCCCTCCTCCAACACATGCGAGCGCACACGCATACATAAAATGTATTGCTCATAAAGTTAAGGCAACTTACCACATTCTCACTAACATTTAGAACACAATATCAATTGGAGACCATTTCATATTCGGTGGGGGCAGGTTAGGGGAATACATACATGTATGACTTAATCTGCAGCATCAAAACCAGATATGTATTTATTTGCAACTATGAATCTATAGCATCTTGCAATAATGTATTTCTTGTGCCAGACAACGTCTTTGTTTTCCAGTAAAGCATAATTGTTTTTTCAAGAATTCTCTTTGACAATGATTTTTTTTATTAATGTACAGCGTAGGGAAGGGCGGAAAGGCATCTAACATTAACTCGTTTTGACGCTGTCAATGTCACGATCACTGCTGAATAATGTTTTTTTACACACACATTATAAGGATCGTGGCTTTCGTCCCTTTGAAATAACATGAACAATAGCATTGTTATGAAGGAGATCACCACCAACTCACTGAAACAGCATTGTTAGGATCGTGACGGGTAGAAGCATGTCAAATATGTGCAGTGACGAAGCGGCAACCAGGATGCTTAATACAAGCTGCTACTTCCTAGATGAAATGTGTTCATTAATGCTGGTACATACAGACTGCTATCTCATTGTTACTATTTTTTTCTTTCATGTTATCTGAGGGCGGTCGGGTAGCCTTGTGGTTAAAGCGTTCACTCGTCCCGACATGGGTACAATGCGTGAAGCCCATTTCTGGTGTCCCCCGCCGTGATATTGCTGGAGGGGGCACGGCTGGCCCAGTCGTCTAAGGCGCCGCGATTCGCTGTGCAGAGTTGCGTCCCTTGGGCACGCCAGAAACCTATGATTGTGGGTTCGAATCCCGGTTCGCCCCGATTATGTTTCTAGGTTTGTCAGCACCATACCCGTGCTCGTGGGTTTCACCGAAGTGGTAAACGTCTGAGACCTGCATCACTTCGGGCTTTTTCTCCCATATTAAGCTGACACGCCGCGATATGACTGGAATACTGTTAAAAGCGGCGTTAAACCCAACTCACTCACTCACTGATATTGCTGGAATATTGCTAAAAGCGGCGTAAAACCAATCTCACTCACTCTCTCACCTACCTATCTACCAGTTTATACCGTACAACCCTCTTCTATTCCTACTGGTATTGTCATAGCGACTGATTTACGACTACCATTGTCTGAAGTACATTTGACTCCAAAGGCTAATTACCCTGTAGCCATGACATGTATATGTCTCCATATCTTAATTGTCATTATTTATAAGACAATAATCCCCGTTGTTAATCCTCACCAACATTTCATTGTATTTTGACTGTCAGTCAGCCTGGACTACCATATCATTTCCCTTTAACTACTGCTTTTTATAGTATGGCATTTATTGCCCCCTGAACTGTGTCGGTTCATCACGCCCATATGTCCAATGTCCAAAGCAACGTCATTGTCTCTTGGTCTGTCCATTGTTGTTCATTATATATATGTGTTACCATTACATTGTGTTAGTCAAGCTTGGTATTCCGAGTGCTGGTGTAGGGACGACCTCGAGCAGGATGTGCTGCTCGTAGGAAACGTCCTGAGGTGAGCTGGAGCTCCGCTCACCTCTTGTACGCCTGAGCTGGAAGGTCCGCTCATCGCTGTGTTTGTGTTGTCAGAGCAGGTATTCCGCTCATTGTGCAATTGTTGTTTATTGTTTACATGTTGTGCATAAAGCGTTCCGGGACAGTGATGTCGATTTTGTTCTTTATTCCCCCAAGAACTCATTCCCTGTCAACATGCTCGTTGCCAGTATAATAACTTGACCTATTGACACTGTTAATAATACACTTGTCGTACCTAAAATATGTATAAAGTATATCAAATGGTCGGTCCTCTTTTTGGAGGAAATGTTTGCGTGAAACCTAGATTATTCACTACAAGAAGATGTGGTGGTCATTTTGTTTGTTTTTGTTTGTTTGTTTGTTGTTAAACGCCGCACTCAGCAATATTCCAGCTATATGACGGCGGTCTGTAAATAATCGAGTCTGGACCAGACAATCCAGTGATTAATATCATGAGCATCCATCCACGCAATTGGGATCGATGACATGCATCAACAAAGTCAGCGAGCCTGACCCCCCGATCCCGTTAGTCGCCTTTTACGACAAACAGAGTCACCTTTTACGGCAAGCATGGGTTGCTGAAGACCTGTTCTACACCGGATCTTCACGGGTCTGGTGGCCATTTTGAAATGAAATTGTATTTTTAGTGTTGTTGCCTGGGCCAGTTTGTTGTGTTACAACTTGGGAGAAGAAGACTTGCAGGTTCTGCATGTGACCGAGTTGACCAATCAGACCTGACACTCAGCACGGGGTGGAAGGACTGGGTGATCAGGATTCCAAACAAATTGCAAACCCAACTACTCTTTCGCTGATGATATGGATGGTGACGCAGGATGTATGTGGGTGCGGGATGGTTGTGAGCGATGATGGTTGTAGATTGTTTAAGATGCGGTTGGGTGGTGATGGTTGTAGACAGCTGCTGGACGTGAGACTGTTGATAGTGTGCGGAATGAGGGTTGTGGACAAGTGTGTATGGTGAGGGTCGATGATGTGGGTGCCACTGTGAAGCAATTCCTACATCAATGTGTGCTTCAGTGTAGTTTCTCCTGCACCAATGTGTGCTACTGTGAAGCATTTCCTGCATCAATGTGTGCTTCAGTGTAGTTTGTCCTGCACCAATGTGTGCTACTGTGAAGCATTTCCTACATCAATGTGTGTTACAATGCAGTATTTCCTACATCAATGTGTGTTACAATGCAATATTTCCTACGTCAATGTGGTCCACTGTGAAGCATTTCCTACATCAATGTGTGCTTCATGGTAGTTTGTCCTGCATCACTATGTGCTACTGTGAAGCATTTCCTACATCAATGTGTGCTTCAATGAAGTTTGTCCTGCACCAATGTGTGCTACTGTGAGGCATTTCCTGCATCAATGTGTGCTTCAATGAAGTTTGTCCTGCACCAATGTGTGCTACTGTGAAGCATTTCCTGCATCAATGTGTGCTTCAGTGTAGTTTGTCCTGCATCACTATGTCCTACTGTGAAGCATTTCCTACATCAATGTGTGCTACAGTGTACTTTCTCCTGCACCAATGTGTGTTACTGTGAAGCATTTCCTACATCAATGTGTGCTTCAGCGTAGTTTGTCCTGCATCAGTGTGTGCTTCTGTGAAGCATTTCCTGCATCAATGTGTGCTTCAGTGTAGTTTGTCCTGCATCACGATGTGCTACTGTGAAGCATTTCCTGCATCAATGTGTGCTTCAGTGTAGTTTGTCCTGCACCAATGTGTGCTACTGTGAAGCATTTCCTGCATCAATGTGTGCTTCAGCGTAGTTTGTCCTGAATCAATGTGTGCCACTGTGAAGCATTTCCTGCATCAATGTGTGCTTCAATGTAGTTTGTCCTGCACCAATGTGTGCTACTGTGAAGCATTTCCTACATCAATGTGTGCTTCAATGTAGTTTGTCCTGCACCAATGTGTGCTACTGTGAAGCATTTCCTGCATCAATGTGTGCTTCAATGTAGTTTGTCCTGCACCAATGTGTGCTACTGTGAAGCATTTCCTACATCAATGTGTGTTACAATGCAGTGTTTCCTACATCAATGTTTGCTTCAGTGTAGTTTGTCCTGCACCAATGTGTGCTACTGTGAAGCATTTCCTGCATCAATGTGTGCTTCAGTGTAGTTTGTCCTGCATCATGATGTGCTACTGTGAAGCATTTCCTGCATCAATGTGTGCTTCAGTGTAGTTTGTCCTGCACCAATGTGTGCTACTGTGAAGCATTTCCTGCATCAATGTGTGCTTCAGCGTAGTTTGTCCTGCATCAATGTGTGCCACTGTGAAGCATTTCCTGCATCAATGTGTGCTTCAATGTAGTTTGTCCTGCAGCAATGTGTGCTACTGTGAAGCATTTCCTACATCAATATGTGTTTCAATGTAGATTGTCCTGCATCAATGTGTGCTACTGTGAAGCATTTCCTACATCAATGTGTGCTTCAATGTAGTTTGTCCTGCACCAATGTGTGCTACTGTGAAGCATTTCCTGCATCAATGTGTGCTTCAATGTAGTTTGGCCTGCACCAATGTGTGCTACTGTGAAGCATTTCCTACATCAATGTGTGCTTCAATGTAGTTTGCCCTGCACCAATGTGTGCTACTGTGAAGCATTTCCTGCATCAATGTGTGCTTCAATGTAGTTTGTCCTGCACCAATGTGTGCTACTGTAAACCATTTCCTACATCAATGTGTGTTACAATGCAGTATTTCCTGCATCAATGTGTGCTTCAGTGTAGTTTGTCCTGCACCAATGTGTGCTACTGTGAAGCATTTCCTGCATCAATGTGTGCTTCAGTGTAGTTTCTCCTGCACCAATGTGTGCCACTGTGAAGCATTTCCTACATCAATGTGTGCTTCAGTGTAGTTTGTCCTGCATCAATGTGTGCTTCAGCGTAGTTTGTCCTGCACCAGTGTGTGCTACTGTGAAGCATTTCCTGCATCAATGTGTGCTTCAGTGTAGTTTGTCCTGCATCAATGTGTGCCACTGTGAAGCATTTCCTACATCAACGTGTGCTTCAGTGTAGTTTGTCCTGCACCAATTTGTGCTACTGTGAAGCATTTCCTGCATCAATGTGTGCTACAGTGTAGATTGTCCTGCATCAATGTGTGCTACTGTGAAGCATTTCCTGCATCAATGTGTGATTCAGCGTAGTTTCTCCTCCATCACGATGTGCTACTGTGAAGCATTTCCTGCATCAATGTGTGCTTCAATGTAGTTTGTCCTGCAGCAATGTGTGCCACTGTGAAGCATTTCCTGCATCAATGTGTGCTTCAATGTAGGTTGTCCTGCAGCAATGTGCCACTGTGAAGCATTTCCTGCATCAATGTGTGCTACAGTGTAGTTTGTCTTGCAGCAATGTGTGCCACTGTGGAGCATTTCCTGCATCAATGTGTGCTTCAGTGTAGTTTGTCCTGCACCAATGTGTGCTACTGTGAAGCATTTCCTACATCAATGTGTGTTTCATACAGTATTTCCTACATCAATGTGTGTTACAATGCAGTATTTCCTACATCAAAGTGTGCTTCAGGGTAGTTTGTCCTGCACCAATTTGTGCTACTGTGAAGCATTTCCTACATCAATGTGTGTTCAATGCAGTATTTCCTACATCAATGTGTGCTTCAGTGTAGATTGTCCTGCACCAATGTCTGCTACTGTGGAGTATTTCCTGCATCAATGTGTTTCACTGTGCAGTATTTCCTGAATCAATCTGTGTTACTGCGCTGTATTTCCTGACTCAATGTGTTTTACTGGTCAGTAGTTACTGACACAATGTGTGCTTCTATGCAGTATTTACTTACTCAATGTGTGCTACTGTGCAGTATTTACCGAATCAATGTGTGTCACTGTGCAGTATGTCCTGAATCAATGTGTGTCACTGTGCAGTATTTCCTGAATCAATGTGTGTTACTGTTCAGTATTTCCTGAATCAATGTGTGTTACTGTGCAGTATTTCCTGACTCAATGTGTGCCACTGTGAAGCATTTCCTGCATCAATGTGTGCTTCAGTGTAGTTTGTCCTGCACCAATGTGTGCTACTGTGAAGCATTTCCTGCATCAATGTGTGCTTCAGCGTAGTTTGTCCTGAATCAATGTGTGCCACTGTGAAGCATTTCCTGCATCAATGTGTGCTTCAATGTAGTTTGTCCTGCACCAATGTGTGCTACTGTGAAGCATTTCCTACATCAATGTGTGCTTCAATGTAGTTTGTCCTGCACCAATGTGTGCTACTGTGAAGCATTTCCTGCATCAATGTGTGCTTCAATGTAGTTTGTCCTGCACCAATGTGTGCTACTGTGAAGCATTTCCTACATCAATGTGTGTTACAATGCAGTGTTTCCTACATCAATGTTTGCTTCAGTGTAGTTTGTCCTGCACCAATGTGTGCTACTGTGAAGCATTTCCTGCATCAATGTGTGCTTCAGTGTAGTTTGTCCTGCATCATGATGTGCTACTGTGAAGCATTTCCTGCATCAATGTGTGCTTCAGTGTAGTTTGTCCTGCACCAATGTGTGCTACTGTGAAGCATTTCCTGCATCAATGTGTGTTACAATGCAGTATTTCCTGCATCAATGTGTGCTTCAGTGTAGTTTGTCCTGCACCAATGTGTGCTACTGTGAAGCATTTCCTGCATCAATGTGTGCTTCAGTGTAGTTTCTCCTGCACCAATGTGTGCCACTGTGAAGCATTTCCTACATCAATGTGTGCTTCAGTGTAGTTTGTCCTGCATCAATGTGTGCTTCAGCGTAGTTTCTCCTGCATCACTATGTGCTACTGTGAAGCATTTCCTGCATCAATGTGTGCTTCAGTGTAGTTTGTCCTGCATCAATGTGTGCCACTGTGAAGCATTTCCTACATCAACGTGTGCTTCAGTGTAGTTTGTCCTGCACCAATGTGTGCTACTGTGAAGCATTTCCTGCATCAATGTGTGCTACAGTGTAGATTGTCCTGCATCAATGTGTGCTACTGTGAAGCATTTCCTGCATCAATGTGTGATTCAGCGTAGTTTCTCCTCCATCACGATGTGCTACTGTGAAGCATTTCCTGCATCAATGTGTGCTTCAATGTAGTTTGTCCTGCAGCAATGTGTGCCACTGTGAAGCATTTCCTGCATCAATGTGTGCTTCAATGTAGGTTGTCCTGCAGCAATGTGCCACTGTGAAGCATTTCCTGCATCAATGTGTGCTACAGTGTAGTTTGTCTTGCAGCAATGTGTGCCACTGTGGAGCATTTCCTGCATCAATGTGTGCTTCAGTGTAGTTTGTCCTGCACCAATGTGTGCTACTGTGAAGCATTTCCTACATCAATGTGTGTTTCATACAGTATTTCCTACATCAATGTGTGTTACAATGCAGTATTTCCTACATCAAAGTGTGCTTCAGGGTAGTTTGTCCTGCACCAATGTGTGCTACTGTGAAGCATTTCCTACATCAATGTGTGTTCAATGCAGTATTTCCTACATCAATGTGTGCTTCAGTGTAGATTGTCCTGCACCAATGTGTGCTACTGTGGAGTATTTCCTGCATCAATGTGTTTCACTGTGCAGTATTTCCTGAATCAATCTGTGTTACTGCGCTGTATTTCCTGACTCAATGTGTTTTACTGGTCAGTAGTTACTGACACAATGTGTGCTTCTATGCAGTATTTACTTACTCAATGTGTGCTACTGTGCAGTATTTACCGAATCAATGTGTGTCACTGTGCAGTATGTCCTGAATCAATGTGTGTCACTGTGCAGTATTTCCTGAATCAATGTGTGTTACTGTTCAGTATTTCCTGAATCAATGTGTGTTACTGTGCAGTATTTCCTGACTCAATGTGTGCCACTGTGAAGCATTTCCTGCATCAATGTGTGCTTCAGTGTAGTTTGTCCTGCACTAATGTGTGCTACTGTGAAGCATTTCCTGCATCAATGTGTGCTTCAGCGTAGTTTGTCCTGCATCAATGTGTGCCACTGTGAAGCATTTCCTACATCAATGTGTGCTTCAATGTAGTTTGTCCTGCAGCAATGTGTGCTACTGTGAAGCATTTCCTGCATCAATGTGTGCTTCAATGTAGTTTGTCCTGCAGCAATGTGTGCCACTGTGAAGCATTTCCTGCATCAATGTGTGCTTCAGTGTAGTTTGTCCTGCACCAATGTGTGCTACTGTGAAGCATTTCCTACATCAATGTGTGTTTCAATGCAGTATTTCCTACATCAATGTGTGTTACAATGCAGTATTTCCTACATCAATGTGTGCTTCAGTGTAGTTTGTCCTGCACCAATGTGTGCTACTGTGAAGCATTTCCTACATCAATGTGTGTTCAATGCAGTATTCCTACATCAATGTGTGCTTCAGTGTAGATTGTCCTGCACCAATGTGTGCTACTGTGGAGTATTTCCTGCATCAATGTGTTTCACTGTGCAGTATTTCCTGAATCAATCTGTGTTACTGCGCTGTATTTCCTGACTCAATGTGTTTTACTGGTCAGTAGTTACTGACACAATGTGTGCTTCTATGCAGTATTTACTGACTCAATGTGTGCTACTGTGCAGTATTTACCGAATCAATGTGTGTCACTGTGCAGTATGTCCTGAATCAATGTGTGTCACTGTGCAGTATTTCCTGAATCAATGTGTGTTACTGTTCAGTATTTCCTGAATCAATGTGTGTTAAAATGCAGTATTTCCTACATCAATGTGTGCTTCAGTGAAGATTGTCCTGCACCAATGCGTGCTACTGTGGAGCATTTCCTGCATCAATGTGTTTCACTGTGCAGTATTTCCTGAATCAATCTGTGTTACTGCGCAGTATTTCCTGACTCAATGTGTTTTACTGGTCAGTATTTACTTACTCAATGTGTGCTACTGTGCAGTATTTCCTGACTCAATGTGTGCTACTGTGCAGTATTTACCGAATCAATGTGTGTCACTGTGCAGTATGTCCTGAATCAATGTGTGTCACTGTGCAGTATTTCCTGACTCAATGTGTGTTACTGTTCAGTATTTACTGAATCAATGTGTGTTACTGTGCATTATTTCCTGACTCAATGTGTGCCACTGTGAAGCATTTCCTGCATCAATGTGTGCTTCAGTGTAGTTTGTCCTGCACCAATGTGTGCTACTGTGAAGCATTTCCTGCATCAATGTGTGCTTCAATGTAGTTTGTCCTGCACCAATGTGTGCTACTGTGAAGCATTTCCTGCATCAATGTGTGCTTCAGTGTAGATTGTCCTGCACCAATGTGTGCTACTGTGAAGTATTTCCTGCATCAATGTGTTTCACTGTGCAGTATTTCCTGAATCAATCTGTGTTACTGCGCAGTATTTCCTGACTCAATGTGTTTTACTGGTCAGTAGTTACTGACACAATGTGTGCTTCTATGCAGTATTTACTTACTCAATGTGTGCTACTGTGCAATATTTCCTGACTCAATGTGTGCTACTGTGCAGTATTTACCGAATCAATGTGTGTCACTGTGCAGTATGTCCTGAATCAATGTGTGTCACTGTGCAGTATTTCCTGAATCAATGTGTGTTACTGTTCAGTATTTACTGAATCAATGTGTGTTACTGTGCAGTATTTCCTGACTCAATGTGTGCCACTGTGAAGCATTTCCTGCATCAATGTGTGCTTCAGTGTAGTTTGTCCTGCACCAATGTGTGCTACTGTGAAGCATTTCCTGCATCAATGTGTGCTTCAGTGTAGTTTGTCCTGCATCAATGTGTGCCACTGTGAAGCATTTCCTGCATCAATGTGTGCTTCAATGTAGTTTGTCCTGCAGCAATGTGTGCTACTGTGAAGCATTTCCTGCATAAATGTGTGCTTCAATGTAGTTTGTCCTGCACCAGTGTGTGCTACTGTGAAGCATTTCCTGCATCAATGTGTGTCACTGTGCAGTATTTCCTGAATCAATCTGTGTTACTGCGCAGTATTTCCTGACTCAATGTGTTTTACTGGTCAGTAGTTACTGACACAATGTGTGCTTCTATGCAGTATTTACTTACTCAATGTGTGCTACTGTGCAATATTTCCTGACTCAATGTGTGCTACTGTGCAGTATTTACCGAATCAATGTGTCATTGTGCAGTATGTCCTGAATCAATGTGTGTCACTGTGCAGTATTTCCTGAATCAATGTGTGTTACTGTTCAGTATTTACTGAATCAATGTGTGTTACTGTGCAGTATTTCCTGACTCAATGTGTGACACTGTGAAGCATTTCCTGCATCAATGTGTGCTTCAGTGTAGTTTGTCCTGCATCAATGTGTGCCACTGTGAAGCATTTCCTGCATCAATGTGTGCTTCAATGTAGTTTGTCCTGCAGCAATGTGTGCTACTGTGAAGCATTTCCTGCATAAATGTGTGCTTCAATGTAGTTTGTCCTGCACCAGTGTGTGCTACTGTGAAGCATTTCCTGCATCAATGTGTGTCACTGTGCAGTATTTCCTGAATCAATCTGTGTTACTGCGCAGTATTTCCTGACTCAATGTGTTTTACTGGTCAGTAGTTACTGACACAATGTGTGCTTCTATGCAGTATTTACTTACTCAATGTGTGCTACTGTGCAATATTTCCTGACTCAATGTGTGCTACTGTGCAGTATTTACCGAATCAATGTGTCATTGTGCAGTATGTCCTGAATCAATGTGTGTCACTGTGCAGTATTTCCTGAATCAATGTGTGTTACTGTTCAGTATTTACTGAATCAATGTGTGTTACTGTGCAGTATTTCCTGACTCAATGTGTGACACTGTGAAGCATTTCCTGCATCAATGTGTGCTTCAGTGTAGTTTGTCCTGCATCAATGTGTGCCACTGTGAAGCATTTCCTGCATCAATGTGTGCTTCAATGTAGTTTGTCCTGCAGCAATGTGTGCTACTGTGAAGCATTTCCTGCATAAATGTGTGCTTCAATGTAGTTTGTCCTGCACCAGTGTGTGCTACTGTGAAGCATTTCCTGCATCAATGTGTGTCACTGTGCAGTATTTCCTGAATCAATCTGTGTTACTGCGCAGTATTTCCTGACTCAATGTGTTTTACTGGTCAGTAGTTACTGACACAATGTGTGCTTCTATGCAGTATTTACTTACTCAATGTGTGCTACTGTGCAATATTTCCTGACTCAATGTGTGCTACTGTGCAGTATTTACCGAATCAATGTGTCATTGTGCAGTATGTCCTGAATCAATGTGTGTCACTGTGCAGTATTTCCTGAATCAATGTGTGTTACTGTTCAGTATTTACTGAATCAATGTGTGTTACTGTGCAGTATTTCCTGACTCAATGTGTGACACTGTGAAGCATTTCCTGCATCAATGTGTGCTTCAGTGTAGTTTGTCCTGCACCAATGTGTGCTACGGTGAAGCATTTCCTGCATCAATGTGTGCTTCAATGTAGTTTGTCCTGCACCAATGTGTGCTACTGTGAAGCATTTCCTGCATCAATGTGTGCTTCAGTGTAGATTGTCCTGCACCAATGTGTGCTACTGTGGAGTATTTCCTGCATCAATGTGTGTCACTGTGCAGTATTTCCTGAATCAATCTGTGTTACTGCGCAGTATTTCCTGACTCAATGTGTTTTACTGGTCAGTAGTTACTGACACAATGTGTGCTTCTATGCAGTATTTACTTACTCAATGTGTGCTACTGTGCAATATTTCCTGACTCAATGTGTGTCACTGTGCAGTATTTACCGAATCAATGTGTGTCACTGTGCAGTATGTCCTGAATCAATGTGTGTCACTGTGCAGTATTTCCTGAATCAATGTGTGTTACTGTTCA
This sequence comes from Haliotis rufescens, assembly GCF_023055435.1. Classification (NCBI taxonomy): domain Eukaryota; kingdom Metazoa; phylum Mollusca; class Gastropoda; order Lepetellida; family Haliotidae; genus Haliotis; species Haliotis rufescens. The sequence goes on from NW_025964223.1 coordinate 16,926,614, forward strand.
GTATTTACTGAATCAATGTGTGTTACTGTGCAGTATTTCCTGACTCAATGTGTGCCACTGTGAAGCATTTCCTGCATCAATGTGTGCTTCAGTGTAGTTTGTCCTGCACCAATGTGTGCTACTGTGAAGCATTTCCTGCATCAATGTGTGCTTCAATGTAGTTTGTCCTGCAGCAATGTGTGCCACTGTGAAGCATTTCCTGCATCAATGTGTGCTTCATTGTAGTTTTTTCTGCACCAATGTGTGCTACGGTGAAGCATTTCCTGCATCAATGTGTGCTTCAGTGTAGTTTGTCCTGCATCACTATGTGCTACTGTGAAGCATTTCCTGCATCAATGTGTGCTTCAATGTAGTTTGTCCTGCACCAGTGTGTGCTACTGTGAAGCATTTCCTGCATCAATGTGTGTCACTGTGCAGTATTTCCTGAATCAATCTGTGTTACTGCGCAGTATTTCCTGACTCAATGTGTGTCACTGTGCAGTATTTCCTGAATCAATCTGTGTTACTGTGCAGTATTTCCTGAATCAGTGTGTGTCACTGTGCAGTATTTCCTGAATCAATCTGTGTTACTGTGCAGGATTTCCTGACTCAATGTGTGCTAGTGTGCAGTATTTCCTGAATCAATGTTTGCTACTGTGCATTATTTCCTGATTCAATGTTAGTCACTATGCAGTATTTCCTTAATCGATGTGTGCTACTGTGCAGTTTCTCCTGAATCAATGTATGTAACTGTGCAGTATTTACTGACTCTATGTGTGCTACTGTGCAGTTTCTCCTGAATCAATGTGTGTTACTGTGCAGTATTTACTGACTCTATGTGTGCTACTGTGCAGTTTCTCCTGAATCAATGTGTGCTACTGTGCAGTATTTACTGACTCAATGTGTGTCACTATGCAGTATTTCTTGAATCAATGTGTGTTACTGTGCAGTATTTCCTGACTCAGTGTGTGCTACTGTGCAGTATTTCCTGACTCAATGTGTGGTAGTGTGCAGTATTTACTGACTCAATGTGTGTTATTGCGCAGTATTTCCTGACTCAGTGTGTGCTACTGTGCAGTATTTCCTGCATCAATGTGTGTCACTGTGGAGTATTTCCTGACTCAGTGTGTGCTACTGTGCAGTATTTACTGAATCAATGTGTGTTACTGTGCAGTATGTCCTGAATCAATGTGTGTTACTGTGAAGCATTTCCTGAATCAATGTGTGCCACTGTGAAGCATTTCCTGAATCAATGTGTGTTACTGTGCAGTATGTCCTGCATCAATGTGTGTTACTGTGCAGTAGTTACTGACTCAATGTGTGTTACTGTGCAGTATGTCCTGCATCAATGTGTGTTACTGTGCAGTATTTCCTGACTCAGTGTGTGCTACTGTGCAGTATGTCCTTAATCAATGTATGTTACTGTGCAGTAGTTACTGACTCAATGTGTGTTACTGTGCAGTATGTCCTGCATCAATGTGTTTTACTATGCAGTATTTCCTGAATGAATGTGTGATACTTTGCAGTATGTCCTGAATCAATGTGTGTTGCTGTGCAGTATGTCCTGACTCAATGTGTGTTACTTTGCAGGATTTCCCACATGAATGTGTCACTGTGCAGTATATCCTGCATCAGTTTAGGTTGCTGTGCAGTTTCTCCTGAATCAGTGTGTGTTACTGTGCAGTATTTCCTGAATCAATGTGTGTTACTGTGCAGTATTTCCTGAATCAATGTATGTCACTGTGCAGTATTTCCTGAATCAGTGTGTGTTACTGTGCAGTATTTCCTGAATCAGTGTGTGTTACTGTGCAGTTTTTCCTGAATCAGTGTGTGCTACTGTGCAATATTCCTGCATCAGTGTATTTTCCTGATATACTTTTCCTCGTGTTTTGAAAGAAAAGTATATCATTACATATTGTTTTGTAATATACACATCGTATCTTGTTTCCTGTTGAAAAACATATATTCTGTAACATTGTATGTTGTAATAAACACTGTACGGCAGAATTTCGACACCCATTTTCCTGTGTGTGTTTCTAAACGCATACTGTATCAGCAAATAGTGTATTTTAATCTGAATTGTGCAGCTGATGTGTTTATTCCAGCCATGTAAATAGGACTGTATCATTTGAAAGGTTTATTGTCATGGCGGTGTGTCATACTACTTTACGATACATACATAATGTTCCCATTATGTCACACGAAAGAGGTGAAGAACATAGCTAGGGTCTATAAATAGGTCCACGCTTGCTGCTTATCGGTGTTTATCTGTACTTCAACTCAGTTAAGTAAATTCAGTGATGGAAATCAATCTTAATGTTATTCTTGTAGAATTGATTGTGTAGACCACTAGACAGCGCCGTGTGGTGTGGGTCGAGTTCAGCCATGACCAGGGTCGGTGTGGGTCGTGATCAGGGTCGGTGAGGGTCGTGATCAACCATAACCAGGGTCGGTGAGGGTCGCGATCAGCCATGACCAGGGTCGGTGTGGGTCGTGATCAGGGTCGGTGAGGGTCGTGATCAACCATAACCAGGGTCGGTGAGGGTCGCGATCAGCCATGACCAGGGTCGGTGAGGGTCGCGATCAGCCATGACCAGGGTCGGTGTGGGTCGTGATCAGCCCTGACCAGGGTCGGTGAGGGTCGTGATCAGCCATGACCAGGGTCGGTGTGGGTCGTGATCAGGGTCGGTGTGGGGCGTGATCAGCCATGACCAGGGTCGGTGTGGGTCGTGATCAGCCATGACCAGGGTCGGTGTGGGGCGTGATCAGCCATGACCAGGGTCGGTATGGCCCGAGATCAGCCATGAACAGGGTCGGTGTGGGTCGTGATCAGCCATGACCAGGGTCGGTGTGGGTCGTGATCAGCCATGACCAGGGTCGGTGAGGGTCGTGATCAACCATGACCAGGGTCGGTGAGGGTCGTGATCAGCCATGACCAGGGTCGGTGAGGGTCGTGATCAGCGATGACCAGGGTTGGTGTGGGTCGTGATCAGGGTTGGTGTGGGTCGTGATCAGCCATGACCAGGGTCAGTGTGGGTCGTGATCAGGGTCGGTGAGGGTCGTAATCAGCCATGACCAGGGTCGGTGAGGGTCGTAATCAGCCATGACCAGGGTCGGTGTGGGTCGTGATCAGCCATGACCAGGGTCGGTGAGGGTCGTGATCAGGGTTGGTGTGGGTCGTGATCAGCCATGACCAGGGTCAGTGTGGGTCGTGATCAGGGTCGGTGAGGGTCGTAATCAGCCATGACCAGGGTCGGTGAGGGTCGTAATCAGCCATGACCAGGGTCGGAGTGGGTTATGATCAGCCATGACCAGGGTCGGTGAGGGTCGTGATCAGGGTTGGTGTGGGTCGTGATCAGCCATGACCAGTGTCAGTGTGGGTCGTGATCAGGGTCGGTGAGGGTCGTAATCAGCCATGACCAGGGTCGGTGAGGGTCGTAATCAGCCATGACCAGGGTCGGAGTGGGTTATGATCAGCCATGACCAGGGTCGGTGTGGGTCGTGACCAGGGTCGGAGTGGGTTATGATCAGCTATGACCAGGGTCGGTGAGGGCCATTCAATCGGGTAATGGAGGAAGCGGGTGTGTGGCTCATTGGATAACTAGGTCACAGCGTACAACATGAACTACAGTAACATAAAACCTTAAACAAGTACACGTTCATACACGTTCGTGTCAGGAAGATGTCCTCACCTGTTAGAGTTTGGTATCCACTGTCCCAGGATGAAGGTACAAACCTCCTACATCAATTGATCTTCTCTCTTGATACGATCTGTCTGGACACCACCTGTCTCTCCTGTACCTGGTATGGGGTTGCTATACTCTTGTATGGCCGATGTCAACAGTTATCTACATGTTTGAAGTGTGTCACACACTATTAAAGTGGGGAACCAGCTAACACACAACTCTCCCTCATTCTCATGACGCGTCTCGTCTCACAAACCCGGCTTCCATGGTCGTGTCAGTGAGTGTTCGGTGGACCGGGAAGTAGAATGTATTCACAAGTAGAGTGTCGCTAGGCGGGTTGGGTCGCCCACTACTCGCTGGTTCGTCAGTTGTTACTGTACATGAATAATGCGAGAACCTACAGCGACTTCCGGGCAGATAAGGGTAGAAGTCCCAATACATCCGTCGTCTGTTTAGTCGCCGATTGTTCAACATTGAACATCTATCAAAATAGGATATACGCGTCACGAACGATATTACATAATGATAGTTGATAACTTGAGGTCTACGTGACTTGTCACACGTTTGATATCATTATCATCATAAAACATAGTGTAACTATTTCGGGAGTTTATAAACTTTTATGACTCTCTTCATTACCTAGACCATCATATCCGACGGAGTATAGATGTCTGGTCCTCACGGCTGATTCATACACCCGTTCCATATATCAAGTAACCCGTAAGAATTCCGGGTCAGAATAACCCAGGCTGGCCGATAGTGGCGACTAAATGTTATGGGTGACTTGGTCGATTTGTTGTACCCCGACCTAGCTCAGAATATGAGTCACTGGATTGTCGGGTGCAGACTCGATATTTACAGGCCGCCGTCATTTGTAGCTGGAACAGTGGTGAGTGCGGCGTTGAACAACAAAACAAAATATGACAGATATACAGACAGACGTTATGTAGCTTGTATAATGTGACAACAACTTACATAAACTTACATTAACAATATATGCTTCAGTTTGATCACGTTACCGAGTGTACACCTTTGGCATATATTTGTACAAACAAGAGATGACATAGATGCGTAAAAATTTGCATACGTGTTAACAGGGTCTGGAACGTGACCACACGCTCTTGTATTCTGTCGAGTTACCCTACGAGGAGGTCAGTGACTGGATACTGAATGACAACGCACTTTGAAGTACTCTGCAGTACCACCCCAAGCCGGGCACTTCATCCACACATGTATATGCCGCCTACGACAGGCGAGTCATTTGGGCCTAAGGGGAGTCATCAGAGCCGAGGCTCAAGTAACTCTAGAGTCGTCTGATGATTGCACCCCATTTGTTTTACATATTGTGAAATTACCAGATTTTATAGAACAGGGTCGTTTGAGCCTGAGACTCAAGAATCGTGTGTAGAACAGGGGGAGTAGTTTAAGCCTCATACTCAAGAATCGGATATAGATTAGGGGGAGTAGTTTGAGCCTGATACTCAGGAATCGGATATAGAACAGGGGGAGTAGTTTGAGTTTTGTATTAAAGAATCGGATATAGAATAGGGGGAGTAGTTTGAGCCTGATACTCAGGAATCGGATATAGAACAGGGGGAGTAGTTTGAGTTTTGTATTAAAGAATCGGATATAGAATAGGGGGAGTAGTTTGAGCCTGATATTAACGAACTGGATATAGAACAGGGGGAGTAGTTTGAGCCTGATATTAACGAATCTGATATTGAACAGGGGGAGTAGTTTGAGCCTGATGTTAGAGAATCGGATATAGAACAGGGGGAGCAGTTTCAGCCTGATATTAAAGAATTGGATATAGAACAGGGGGAGTAGATTGAGCCTGATGTTTAAAAATCGAATATAGAATAGGGGGTGTAGTTTGAGCCTGATATTAAAGAATCGGATATAGAACAGAGGGAGTAGTTTGAGCCTGATATTAAAGAATCGGATATAGAACAGGGGGAGTAGTTTGAGCCTGATATTAAAGAATTGGATATAGAACAGGGGAAGTAGTTTGAGCCTGATATTAACGAATCGGATATAAAACAGGGGGAGTAGTTTAAGGCTGATATTAAAGAATCGGATATAGAACAGAGGGAGTAGTTTGAGCCTGATATTAAAGAATTGGATATAGAACAGGGGGAGTAATTTAAAACTGATATTAAAGAATCGGATATAGAACAGGGGATGTAGTTTGAGCCTGATATTAAAGAATTGGATATAGAACAGGGGAAGTAGTTTGAGCCTGATATTAAAGAATCGGATATAGAACAGGGGAAGTAGTTTGAGCCTGATATTAACGAATTGGATATAGAACAGGGGAAGTAGTTTGACCCTGATATTAACGAATTGGATATTGAATAGGGGGAGTACTTTGAGCCTGGTGTTGAAAAGTCGGATATAGAACAGGGGAAGTAGTTTCACCCTGATATTAACGAATTGGATATAGAACAGGGGAAGTAGTTTGACCCTGATATTAAAGAATTGGATATAGAACAGGGGAAGTAGTTTGACCCTGATATTAACGAATTGGATATAGAACAGGGGAAGTAGTTTGAGCCTGATATTAAAGAATTGGATATAGAACAGGGGAAGTAGTTTGACCCTGATATTAAAGAATTGGATATAGAACAGGGGGAGTAGTTTGAACCTGATATTAAAGAATCGGATATAGAACAGGGGGAGAAGTTTGAGCCTGATATCAACGAATCGGATATAGAACAGGGGGAGTAGTTTGAGCCTGATACTCAAGAATCGGATATAGAACAGGGGGAGTAGTTTGCGCCTGATATTAAAGAATCGGATATAGAACAGGGGGAGAAGTTTGAGCCTGATATTAAAGAATCGGATATAGAATAGGGGGAGTAGTTTGAGCCTGATATTAAAGAATCGGATATAGAACAGGGGGAGTAGTTTGACCCTGATATTAAAGAATCGGATATAGAACAGGGGGAGCAGTTTGAGCCTGATTATAAAGAATCGGATACAGAACAGGGGGAGTAGTTTGAGCCTGATATTAAAGAATCGGATATAGAACAGGGGATGTATTTTGAGCCTGATATTAAAGAATTGGATATAGAACAGGGGAAGTAGTTTGAACCTGATATTAACGAATTGGATATAGAACAGGGGAAGTAGTTTGAACCTGATATTAAAGAATCGGATACAGAACAGGAGAAGTAGTTTGAACCTGATATTAAAGAATCGGATACAGAACAGGGGAAGTAGTTTGAGCCTGATATTAACGAATTGGATATAGAACAGGGGATGTAGTTTGAACCTGATATTAAAGAATCGGATACAGAACAGGGGGAGTAGTTTGAGCCTGATATTAAAGAATCGGATATAGAACAGGGGAAGTAGTTTGAGCCTGATATTAAAGAGGCACCTGGAGTTTTTCCAAATAAAGTAAAATATCACATCAAAGATTGTTCAGGATTAGGACATACATCACAAAATAGAAAGAGGTGACGCCAGACCAATTAGACCCCTTTTTATTAGCAGCCATTAGGAAAGAATGTTCCAGACAGGTGCAAGAAATATCACAAGCCAATATCATTCAGCCCAGTTCTTCTGAATGGAACTGTCCCGTTGTCATGTTTAAAAAACAGGATAACCCTTACCGCTTTGCCGTAGATTATAGACGCCTTAATGCAGTTACCAAGCCTAAATTTTACCCTCTACCACGACGCTGTCGTTGACGCCATATATAGGCAACAGCCATGCCAACATCTTAATGTCCTTGATTGTGCTAGTGGCTAGTGGCAAATACCACTCCATCCAGATAAAAAAACACAAGTCGGCATTCATTACACCCGATGGTGTTTTTGAATAATCGCCTCCCTTTCTGCCTCAAAAATGCTCCTATGGCATTTCAGCAAACCATTTCAGGCACTAAAAGAAATGAATTGGCATTACATATTAATATATGGAGATGACATCATAATATTTTCTAAAACGTTTTCAGAACATTTGAATCACCTCAAGGCAGAAATCCAAAAGATCAAAGAACCAAGTCACCTGCTTTGGGCATATCTTCAGCAAAGATGGTATCTTTTCGATCCTTCAAAAATAGATTCAGCCACACAGAAGCCATCCCCTAAAGTTGTCCATGGCATGCGTCATTTCTTAGATTTTGGGCCAACTTGATTCTCATGGCATAACTTATAATGATGTTGTTAAATCATGTCTTTTGACAATACTGGCGACTATTCTTGTCGTAAGAGGCGACTAACGGGATCGGGTGGTCAGGCTCGCTGACTTGGTTGATACGTGTCATCATATCCCAATTGTGTAGATCGATGCTCATGATGTCAATCACTGGATTGTCTGGTCCAGACTCTATCATTTACAGACCGCCGTCGTATAGCTGGAATATTGCTGAGTGTGGCGTTAGCAACAAACAAACTTTTGACAATGCAAGAACCTTCCTTGAAATTGGCCCTTTTCTGTTTTAGGACCAGCAATGTTGGTTGGTATTCTTTCACATCATCACAAAATAGCCAAGCAACAAGTTCATATTGTATTGGGTTTGTCCAAGTAAGGGTAAATGATGTTGAATGGCCATTTCACATCAAAGTCAACAACTGTTTCAGTCATATCACATATTGCCTCTCACGGTGATATCTCTCTGTTAAAGATTATGGCTTTGCTGACGAAATACTCTGTATTGATGAGGATGGCCATATTGCGGTTGAGTCTGTTTATTGAGGCTGTTTATTGAGGCCCCCCCCCCCTAGAAATCAAATGTCCCCTCCCCCACCCCCCACCCTCCACCCCACCCCCAGCTACATCACAACGTCACCACAACGCCTTTACGACATCACGACGTCTCAACAACAACACAGCGTCTTGACAACATCACACAGTCTTAACAACACAGCTTCTTATAAACCACATTGTCAAATCTACATCATTGCGTCTCTATCAATGTCATAGCGTCTCTATCAATATCACAGCGTCTCTATCAATATCACAGCGTCTCTATCAATATCATAGCGTCTGTAACAACATCACATCGCCTGCATCAATATCACAGCGTCTCTATCAATATCATAGCGTCTAACAACATCACATCGCCTCTATCAATATCACAGCGCCTCTATCAATATCACAGCGTCTCTATCAATATCATAGCGTCTGTAACAACATCACAGCGCCTCTATCAATATTACATCGCCTCTATCAATATCACAGCGCCTCTATCAATATCACAGCGTCTCTATCAATATCACAGCGTCTCTATCAATATCATAGCGTCTAACAACATCACATCGCCTCTATCAATATCACAGCGCCTCTATCAATATCACAGCGTCTCTATCAATATCATAGCGTCTGTAACAACATCACATCGCCTCTATCAATATTACAGTGCCTCTATCAATATCACAGCGTCTCTATCAATATCACAGCATCGGTAACAACATCACAGGGTCTTATCAACATATCAGCGTCTCGAACATGACACCGTCTCGAAATACTTCACAGCGTCTCTAACAGCATAACATTCTGCAACAACGCTATGCACAGTCACGTTGTCGATTTATAGGTATCCGGGGGCCGAAGGTCAGACTTTAAATGTGGCTTTGACTCATCGCAACTTCCGTGGCCTACAGATGAGACACGACGCTGAGACGCAGTTAGTTGAAAATCCGTCCACGCTGTCTGAGCGTCGTGATATCTCGGACAGTCAGTCAGACAGACACTTATCTTGGTGGGTAGCGGTCAGACAGACAGACACATAAGTTCGTGGGGCGGAAGTCAAACAGACAGACACACGTGTTGGTGGGGTGAATGTAAAACAGACACACATGTCCGAGGGGTGGGAGTCAAAGAGACACACGTGTCCGAGGGGTGGGAGTCAGACAGACACACGTGACCTTGGGGTGAATGTAAAACAGACACACGTGCCCGAGGGGTGGGAATCACAGACAGACACACGTGTTGGTGGGGTGAATGTAAAACAGACACACATGTCCGAGGGGTGGGAGTCAGACAGACACACGTGCTAATGGGCTAAATGTTAACAGACACACGTGTTGGTGCAATGAAAGTAAAACAGACACACGTGTCCGAGGGGTGAGAGTCAAACAGACACACGTGTCCGTGGGGTGAATGTAAAACAGACACACGTGCCCGAGGGGTGAGAGTCAAACAGACACAAGTGTCCGAGGGGTGGGAGTCAAACAGACACAAGTGTCCGAGGGGTGGGAGTCAAACAGACACAAGTGTCCGAGGGGTGAGAGTCAAACAGACACAAGTGTCCGAGGGGTGAGAGTCAAACAGACACAAGTGTCCGAGGGGTGGGAGTCAAACAGACACAAGTGTCCGAGGGGTGGGAGTCAAACAGACACAAGTGTCCGAGGGGTGGGAGTCAAACAAACACACATGTTGGTGGGGTGAATGTAAAGCAGACATACGCGTCCGTGGGGTGGGAGGCAGAGTGACACACGTGTTAATGGGCTGAATGTTAACAGACACACGTGTTGGTGGGATGTAAGTAACACAGACACACGTGTGCGCGGGGTTGGAGTCAAACAGACACACGTGTCCGTGGGGTGAATGTAAACAGACACACGTGTTGGTGGGCTGAATGTAAAACAGACAAACGTTTCCGAGGGGTGGGAGTAAATCAGACACACGTTTTTGTGGGCTAAATGTAAAACAGACACACGTGTCCGAGGGGTGGGAGTCAAACAAACACACGTGTTGGTGGGTTGACGTCAGACACATAGGTTCGTGGGGCGGAAGTCAAACGGTCAGACACACGAGTCCGTGGGCTGAATATAAAACAGACACCTGTGTCCGAGGGGTGGGAGTCATACAGACACACGTGTTGGTGGGCTGAATGTAAAACAGACACACGTGTGGGAGGGGTCGGAGTGGAACAGACACACGTGTTGGTGAGCTGAAGGTAAAACAGACACACGTGTCAGAGGGGTGGGAATCAAACAGACACACGTGTTGGTGGGCTGAATGTAAAACAGACACACGTGTCCGAGGGGTGAGAGTCAAACAGACACACGTGTTGTCAGATGCATAAGTTCGTGGGACGAAAGTCAAACAGTCAGACACACGTGTCCGTGGGGTGAATGTAAAACAGACACACGTGTCCGTGGGGCGGAAGTCAACCAGTCAGACACACGTGTCCGTGGGGTGAATGTAAAACAGACACACGTGTCCGTGGGGCGGAAGTCAACCAGTCAGACACACGAGTCCGTGGGGTGAATGTAAAACAGACACACGTGTCCATATGGTGCACACCAGAGACAGACACATGTAAAACATTACACATGAACAGTTGGCCATCACACACTGATGACTGATGCTACAGTCTGGTAACGGCTTGTCAGCAAAATGTGGGACAGGCCATAGATCAACCCAAGGCTTGTAATCAGGGGAAACTGGAAGGCAGACAGCGGTCAGCAGGTCTTCTTGGTACCTACTCAACCATTTATTGGGAAGAATCTGCATTCTTTTCCATTACTAGTCTGATATTCTGACTCCTCGGCTATTTCGTTTCTATCCTAGTAGATATACTGTACTGCCTGTACCACATTTAACCAGGTCATTGTTTCTCACATGTGCAGTGTAGCCTCGGGACATCACAATGTTCACTGGCTGAGGGAACAGAGAGGTTAAACCGTTGACTCACGTGATGATTCAAATTGGGTTTTGTAGAATCTCGCGAAACTGCTGTCTCGGACATGTTTACAAGTGAATTTATCACATAAATGCCTGAATTGTCTCCTTTATATTCTGTTCATCACAAATTATCAATTGTGGTCGCGGTATGAATATACTGCTTATACTCAGAGCACAAGTCGACTGTCACCAGTGTTCAGTCCTAAGTCCATTTGAGATAGGTAGGATTATTACTTAATTTAAAAATGTTATGTTTCATTCTTTCAGAAATACTTTTTAAACATCTGACAGAATCGAGTCAGGTAAGTGATGCGGTAGAGAAGAAAAAAGTCCATGACGCCCTATGTCAATACCCGTGGATTTAATTTAAAAATGGTTAAATTCCATGTGTTTAATCTGGTACATTTTTTATTAAGCCGGGTGGGTTGTTCAGATTGGCAGGATAAAAATATTATCTTAGCAGAAGGAGCTCCGACGATGCGAAATAGGGTTGATGCTGAAACTCAAAGAAGCGGTCGTAATATCTCCCTATCTTACACCACATCATGTATAATCAATCCATCAGTGAGTTAAAATTTCACGTCACATCGTCAATATTTCAGTCGAATGGCGACGAGTAAATCATCCGTTGGGTAGGTATGTCCTTGGGCGCCATTTCACGTCAGGATACCACGCCTAAAGCCGTCGATTCACGTCAGTTGAAGTTGACGGGTAAGCTATCCTATATAAGTAGTCTGCAACAGCGATCCACAATACACAATTCACTATGTTAAGTGTCACGTGATTAAACGTCGTTTGTTTGTTGTTTAATGCTGCATTCAGCAACATTCCAACTATATGACCGCGGTCCGTAAATAATCGAGTCTGGACCAGACAATTCATTGATTGACATCATGAGCATCGCTGCACGTAATTGGGGTACGATGACATGCATCAACCAAGTCAGCGAGCCTGACCACCCGATCCCGTTAGTCGCCTCATACGACAAGTATAGTCGCCTTTTACGGCAAGCATGGGCTGCTGAAGACCTATGAAGCTGAACAAATTTATATAAAGCCATAATTGTAAATCCTACCGAATAGTATTTTTTGATAAATAAACATTGTACGGATAATAAAAAGTGACTTATTTCATCCTCAACTATCCATTTTAGTGGTGGTTTATGATGTTCATGAAACATTTTGTCTCTTAACGTAAGCGTGCAGGCAAGTAGGTTGAACAGGCAGTCAATTAGCCCTTTTCGAGGATGAAGTTGAATTTACGGCGCAATCTAAAAAAGGCACAAAGTGAGCCATACCATAAATTCGACATCTTAGAGAAGTATTTGTTTGTTTGTTTGTTTGTTTGGTTGTTGTTTAACGCTGCATTCAGGAACATTCCCGCTACATGACTGCGGTCTGTAAATAATCGAGTCTGGACCAGACAATCCAGTGATTGACATCATGAGCATCTCTCCACGCAATTGGGATACGATGACATGCATCAACCAGGTCGGCGAGCCTAACCACCCGATCCCGTTAGTCGCCACTTGCGACAAGCATAGTCGCCTGTAACGGGGAGCAAGGGTTACTGAAAACCCATTCTACCTCGTATCTTAACGGGTCTCTTAGAGAAGTAATACAGTCTGCTGTGTAGTGTAATAATGTATCCTTTGGCCCTGAACTATTATATAAAAAGAAAAAAGTTAAGCACACCCCTATTTCTGAACCATGGCAAATGGCACAAATCATGGCATGGGAAGACTGACCACATGTACAGGAGCTGGGCGATACCAATGTCATCGGATAGAACAAACATTTGACAACAAATACAGAAGATATTGGTGGGTTGTGATTGAAATTTACTAACAAAAACATCATGGTAACACAGGTGCTGTTTTTGACCTTAGACAATACCTAAATAAAGTATGGGGCTGCAGGATTAAGTAAACGAGTTACGTTTGATGTTTCATGTGAAAATGTTCCTTACAGTCTCCACTTGACATGACACGTGAAACAGATCAGTAGCGGGTATAAACACCACGTGCCCGGATGAGGCATTCCACGCTACGTATCATGCCTCCAGTCAGATTTTGGATCTGTTGATGGGTCAACAACAACAACCCCGCCCGATGCAATGCTGCTTCCGATATGCGTAAATCTTGTACGGGAGGATCTCGTGCCTGTATGCGCCGCCCCAGAATATCCCAAATATGTTCAAGGGGGTTCAAACCTGGGCTCATTGCTGGCCAGGGTAGAGTCGTTATAGCATTGGCCCTCATGTAATCCACGATACATGCGAAAGATGGGGCCTGGCATTGTCACCCATGTACTGGCCTCAAAACGTCCCGGATGTACTGAGCCCCTGTTACGTTGCCCTTTATGGTGACTTAATCCAACCTGCAATCATGAGACATACACCCCCAAGCCATTACCGAGTCCCCGCCGTATGCAACAGTCGGTTTAATGTTCCCGGTGACTCCACACTCTCGTTCTTCCATCAGTGATGCGGAGCAGAAAACGACTTTCGTCTGACCAATGGATCCGTCTCCAAGTTCTCAGATTCCAGTTCTGTCGCGCAATACACCGTGCTAAACGAGCAGCTTTGTGGTGATCTCTCAACAAGGGATGCTTTATGACTTGTCTAGCCCTCAGTCCTGCTGCCGGTTCCTGACAGTTCTGGTGCCGAAACGACGATTGGGCAACCACAGCTGTTTCAGACGAGTACTAGTTAAAAAGGGTTCTCGGCGTATGAGGCGAAGAAGGTCCCTGTCTTCGAGATGTGTGGTCGCAGAAGGTCTTCCCGATCTGTGACGGTCCTGTACATCACCGGTCTGAGCATGTTTCTCAGTTTGATGATACCCCACATTCCGACCAATGGCATTACAAGACATTCCTGCGTTATGCATGCCGATTATTTGCCATCTTGTGGCGTTTGACAATCGCCTTAGTGCCATGGTCACACAATGTCGTGGAATAACTGTTATAACCGAGCTTAAGAAAGCAATTTTTTACGTTTGGATACTGCTTTTAGATATACTCGAGGGTAGCATGTTGCACGGGCATACCATGCATGACACGTGAGCTTTCGTCACGCATGACTGATTACATCATCTCGAGAAAACATAATTCTTCCTGTGATTATATCTTTCATGACTGTTACAAATATTGGGACCAAACAATAATGAAATATGTTAGGGTGTGCTTAACTTTTTTCTTTGTGTATTAGTTAAAGCAAGAGGGCGCCTGTTATACTAGTTCAGGGCAAAACTATATTTTTAAAAAAAATACCCTTTGGGGTACAGCAAACTGTATTTCTTAATTCTTCATTGGCGTGCCAAACTACAGTTCAGATGACGTAATGTTATCAATTCGTGACGTCATGACGATGGGTCACACTCACTCTCATGATTAAGCAAAACACCACTGCCACAGGCTAATTTGCATATCACGTGACCGGACTTTTCTCTTGTTTATAAACAAACGCGCTTTTTCCTAAATCAGAACAGAACGGACTAACGCAAGTATTTTGGGGCGCTTTACATATTGTTTTGCTTAATTAAAAAGATATGCTACTATAGGGGAGCATGACAATATATATTTACACATCAAAGTGACCGTATCCCTGCCTCTCCGTTGGGCTTCGATGACAGCACGTGGAGCCGTACAACCAATGTTAACATAGGATAACTACGCTAATGGAAATATTTTCTCAATAAAAGTTAACCATTCTATAACATATCTGGATATGTCGACTTGCCAAAATGAAACAGATGAAAAATATATGGAATATCTTGAATGGACTGTGTGAGGGTTGACGAATCGTCACGTGGAGCTGGCCTGTGGCGGTGGAACTATGCTGGTCGCATGGAACACTGGGTAGGAGTGTGAGGGGAGATATGACGTCACTTCGACCGACCAATCAAGAGTGAGAATCGCGATAATACACATGTGAAAATACCGAAGTTATCAGCTCCATACAGCATCATGACAGTACTACCTAGTCGATGTGCGCCTAAATGTAGCACAATGGTGGCACCAACTATTCGACGACTAATGATGTCATGTATGTTTAGAGGGATACTTCAACCAGAGACAATATAATAGATGGTCTCTGCTTCAACCTATTAATTACAGCGTAATCTCGACAATCGTAGTTACTCCGGTCGCCATATTATCTCCCTTTTTCCGGATTACCTCCCCTGAAAACGTTGTGCCGATTTCCGCTCCTTTTCAATAATCAAGACGCCATTGATTAAAATGCACCAGTAATAAGTGAGTGAGTTGGGTTAAACGCCGCTTTTAACATTATTTCAGTTATATCACGGCGAGTCAGCTTAATGTGGGGGGAAAGCCCGAAGTGATGCAGGTCTCAGACGATTACCACTTCGGTGAAACCCACGAGCACAGGTATAGTGCTGACAAACCTAGAAACATAATCGGGGCTAACCGGGATTCGAACCCACAATCATAGGTTTCTGGCGTGCCCAAGGTACGCAATTCTACGCACCAGTAATAAGGGTGGAAAGTATGACGTGAGTAATAGTTGTCAGGAACATATCCAGTACTGACTGTCAATGCAGCACTGATTACTCATTTCATTTCAGTTTGGGTCGGGTAGCCTAGTGGTTAAAGAGTTCGCTCGTCACGCCGAAGACCCGGGTTCGATTCCCGATATGGGTACAATGTGTGAAGCCCATTTCTGGTGCCCACCGCTGTGATATTGCTGGAATATTGCTAATAGCGGCGTAAAACCACACTCACTCACTCAGTTGGGGTCTTTGGTTAAAGCGTTCGCTGGTCACATAGAATGCCCGGATTTGATACCCAACATGACAACAATATGTTTAGCTTTTTTCTGGTGTTCCCCGCTGTGATATTGCTGGAATATTGCTTAAACCTACTCACTCATTTAAAATAAAATATGTCTTTATTATTATTTATTAAACAAAGAAGGAATATGGATTACCCACATCTCCCTTCCGTCTATTCTAACACCTATGTACGCTTACATTTTTTAGCCTAAACGACGTTACAGCAAGATGTAAAGATAAAAACATATATTTACATGTCTTCTTTACACATAATTTTTTTTATATATTTGAAGTTTACACGATATACGGCTTTTTCATTGGACGATAGGTCGGTCACATGACCGCGAAATTGACGACTATAATTTGACGCTCATACGTTTTTCACGAGACCGTGTTCTTGAAATGACGTAAACACTGACAGACTACTTCCACATTTCTGGGGGAACCCCTGGGAATTCCCTAGCACGAATACATACAGAAGAGTTCTTTCTGATCATTTAGAAGCTTTAATCTTGAACTCAGCGTTTTAGTATGCATAGACAAATGTTAGAGGGTTTGACTACGTGATCGTTCATCGCTACGACCCATCCTAGTGAACAAAACGAAGAAACACGCAACCAAAATATCGTAGTATCGACTCGATCCGTGTCTTGGCTGACAGTGACAGTCTACAGTAATCTATGAATTACCTTAGTGTCTATTTGACACATCTTTATTCACCTTTATAATGATCGGTCAGTTGATCAATGATGACTAAAATGTAACTGTTTAAAAACAACTCATTAAATATCTCCCGTCACGTTTATCGTGTCGGCCATTTTGACGTCTTCATGTAAATGTATCACAACGCGCTGTCATTGGGATTGACTTACAGAAGTAGTTCGTAACAGACCTTTCTCATCTAATAGTGATATTATTTGCAGACGTGTTGTGTAAGATGTTTCTGAAGAGCAAGTTGTGCATACATACGCTCATGTCACCTCTCCTAACGAGGAACTATTTTATTCCGCGATACAGCTGTTTGTTGTATGGCTGTCAGTGTTAACATAAAGTCACACATACCAAATGAAATTGTGTATAGATCTAGGCCTACATCCCTTGATGTAGGAAATTATGATAAAAAATATATGAATTGACTTTCACTTTGTGTCCGTTCATTTGAGTATGAACCTTCATAGAGTGAGGGCCAAACTGTATGAACGTCGGAGCTTGCGACTAATACTTAACTAATACTCTCAAAGTTGACGGAACACATAACACACATTTTTCACCCTCTGGATTTAGTTTCTCTTTAACCGGCGATGTTCCTGCGCACTATATAGCTCTGTGTACTGATGCGAGGTGATATCAAAATACAAACGCAGAGGCTAACCCAGAACCTAGGTTCGTACAGAAGTAAATTAAGAAATCAGTAAAGTACTACACAAGGTCATTGAATATTTAACAAGTTATATTCAAACCCGCAGTTTTACAGTCCCAAAAGGCGTTATAGTGGGTCAAGAAAGTGGCGGCAGCAATACGTAACAGGCCTTATAATAAACGTCAGTGCACTCACGAGTGTCAAGAATATTGTCACTGTTGATTGCGAATCCGGAAACTGGCAGGAATTCGTTTTTTTAGAAAAGAATCCCGTCTGCACTTGGCAATTACACTCTTCAAATAAAGAAAGCACAGGTATTATGTAGTTCATTGAACCTGACTACACAAAAAATCTGGTATTTAAAATAGATAAATGTCATTGGAAAATATTGGTGGCCTGACATTCGACAAACGGTGCGTCAATTTGCAATGTCTTAAACGGCATTGATTTCACACTTGTTCCAAAATGTCATGGAGTAAAACAGTAAAACAAAATGCACGTGCAAGTTATGGTATTTGAAACTCCTGGTAGTGGCTGTAAAAAGGCAGGCATGAGCCAATAATTTGTCATTCAATTGTCAACATGTTTCAAGTTCGAAAATGCCGAGACTCAGCGCTGCCGATCGGAACATCGCCATAGGACGTATCCAAAGAGAGATATCGCAGTCTTCTGTTGCACGCCACTTCAACGTCCACCACAGCACCATTTGCCGCCTTTGTGACCGATACACCCAGTTCAATTCCACTGTAGACGGTCCGAGAACCGGCCGACCAAGAGTTACCTCCCCTGCACAGGATCGCCGTAGGACAGAATTCGTACACTTATCCAGTCAGTGCCGAGCCGTGATTGCTGCCCGGGGCGGTCACGCGAGATACTGAGTTCAGCGAAACCGTGTGGCATCACAATGAACAGTTATCAATGCCTTTGTACAACGACAACATGTGACTATCGAGCTCCAAAATTTCATATTTGCATCTATGATATTAAATTAAATACATCGACTTTGTTAGGTACAATAAATTTACTAAAAATCTACCTGTGCGTTTCTTTTTTTGAAGAGTATAGATAAGACGAAAATCAGAACGTAAAATGCCTGAAATCCACCTCGTGTCGCTCTAAAAAGGTACAGCCTTCTTTAAACTGTTATATCACGAACCTTCTCGAAAAAGCAAGCTGTCGTGTGTCACTCAAACTCCTACTTCCTATTACAATCTGTCCACTACAACACTCCATATTGTTAGAGCGTTTCAGCCACTTTCTACCACTGAACAATCAGTTTTAATCTCTACTGCCACATGAGAGTACCTTTACAGTGGATTGTCAGTTACGCCGTTTTAGCAATATTCTAGCAATATCACGGCGCGGTACACGAGAAATGGGCCCTAATTGTACCCATGTGGGGAATCGAACCCGGGTCTTCGGCGTGACGAGCGAATGCTTTAAACACACGACTACCACACCCCGTCCTTGATTTCTATGAACAACAACCGATCTCAGGTCCATGTTCAGAAATATTTATACCTGATTCTCGTAGATGAATGTTTCATTAAAGCACAGCTAGATATCAGTTTACATGTACGCACTGGTAGCACACAGGTCATTTAAGTGGCGGTTGGGTAGCCTAGTGGTTAAAGCGTTGGCTCGTCACGCCGAAGACCCGGGTTCGATTACCCACATGGGTACAATGTGTGAAGCCCTTTTCTGGTATCCCTCGCCGGGATATTGCTGGAATATTGCTAAAAGCGGCGTAAAACCATACTCACTAACCTAGCGTCTATACTCCTTGTGTCATGCCATGGGAATCAGGCCCAAGAGCGAAGCAGTGGTAGGAAATGGATCCAGGATATTTATCAAAATAGAAAGGCGACATAATACACTGTTTAATGGAGGATGCTTTATTACGATATCGACTTGCTTCGCTCCAGACAACATAGATTCACAGTTCAGATTAAGTAAGGCCTCCGAAATAGAATCATAACAATAAATACAGTTTCAGATCAGGCATTAGCACCGTGAGTTACGGTCATATCATGGAAGCACCAGATGATTGATATCACTGTCCAGACAGATGTCACAGTGGCGTAAAAGTGGCGTAAAACCATACTCATTCACTCACGGGTCTTTAAAAGGTAACAATCGAATACGCATTCAAACCTCTGCCTAATCCCCGACCGAGTGAGTGACTGAGTATGGTTTTACGCCGCTTTTAGTAATATTCCAGTAATATCAAGGCGGGGGACACCAGAAATGGGCTTCACACATTGTACCCATGTCGGGAATCGAACCCGCCGGGTCTTCGGCGTGACGAGCGAACGCTGTAACCACTAGGCTACTTGACCGCCCCAATCCCCGAACGAGGCTTTATTACCGTGCAAGTGCTTTTATCACCGAAATGATAGTTATATTGTGCATAAGGTGTTTCAATGTGATGTATATAGGACACGTGTTACTTAAGGACTTAACGCCTTTGGGTATCCTCGACGGCCCCCTTTAATTTACAGCCTGCAATGCATGAATTGCTCGATTACAGCCTTCGAGGGTGCTTTAATTGCAATTGGAATAAACCCGTCCTACTGGTTACATATAGCGTGATGAGTAGGTTGTTGAGGAGAACATGTGAGAATCTGTCAGCTCGTAATCACGAACCGCCGAGCCGCGGAGATTAGAGGTGATTCATTTTTACCAGGTCACAGTCATTCTTATGTTCTGTAGCCTAAAGGGGGCACGGGTGGCCCAGTCGTCTTAGGCGCCGCGATTCGCTGTGCAGAGTTGCGTCCCTTGGGCACGCCAGAAACCTTTGATTGGGGGTTCGAATCCCGGTTCGCCCCGATTATGTTTCTAGGTTTGTCAGCACCATACCCGTGCTCGTGGGTTTCACCGAGACCTGCATCACTTCGGGCTTTCCATTAGGCTGACATGCCGCGAGATAACTGTAATACTGTTAAAAGCGGCGTTGACCCTAGTCTGTCTTACAGACCCTGATACAAATATATATCAAATACAGCCCATGCAAGTCTATAATGTTTGGCAAGTCTAGATCACTGCAGTATCTGAAAATGAAGAGAGTCACTGGGCTCCTTTTTATTATATTTTTATTAAGATAACTGAACAACTGTTTTTTTATGTACGATATGTTCATTTCAGAGACTAGATTTTAGTCTACGTTGACCCCAACTCACTCACTGTAGCGTAAAACTATGGAATCCTAGAAGGAACAGTGTCGTGTTGTCGCTTTGTCGCCCTTTAGTAAAATAAAAAGCTTTTTCCAAACGCGACAATGCAGCAACGCGACAATGCGACAAATGGCCAACATGTCGCTCTGAGTGTACATCATTCATTATTCAGGATTATGAACACATGAATAATTGTCAACTCACCGCCCATTCGTGAAATGGGAAATATCTGTGAGGCTTCTCCATTAAACAATAGATCGCCGTCACAGATGTGTTTAAACAGGGATATCTAGACACTACAACACCTGTTGGGGACCTTCCTGCTTTGTTAAGGTCGCATCATCTCTCATCATTTCTTACCTGTCAGGTTATGTCATGTGTTCATGATCAATCAAACAAATTCATGAAAAATATTGTAGTTTGTTTACAACAATAAGAGGATTATTGTCCCATCAACCAGTATAAAACTAGACCATAAAGAAGTTGTTGTATAGATACATTTTTTGCTATATTTTTATATATTTTAAACCAACCGAATCATATAACCTGTATACATATATAACCAATATAATGGTAGATATGTAGCTGTAATTGCACCAAAAAAGCACATGCAATAATTATTTTTCAACCGTAATATTACCCCGCTTTAAGCCAAATGTTGTATATAGATATTTTTGTGGTTCTAATTATCTATTGAGGTCAAAAGTTCAACTGTTTTTTGTAGGTGTCCAGTTTTCATGAAACATATACATAGCAAAAATCTTAAACATTCTAAATAAACATTTTTATCTCCAACTGCTTGTGACAGCCAACCAAACCCAAACCATGATCAAATGGTAGTTATTACTCATATGGGCTCAAATATGCAGTGTAATAACCTTTTTGATATTTGCACAGTGTGCAATTAGTGATTCTCGAAGCTGATTGGTCAGTTAAAAAATGTCAATTTTCATTGGACGACGGGACTATTTTTCATTCACAAATCCAGGGCATTCATTCACATATTGCACGTGCTACAATCTCACTTATTCGAGATTTATAAGACTAGAACATAGTTTCATATCAACCACCTGATTTCAAATTATAATAAATAAAGCATTTATTTCCCATGAGTTTTAGTTTGCAATAAGCGTAATTACAAAAACATGACAAACAAACAAGACTGACCATTTTACACCTGTGAAAGTAAAAATGACCTCGTTAAAGTGGACGGAGATCTGACAGGAAGAGTTATTCGCACAATTCAACCTCTGAACACATTTAATGTATTTGTTGTATCTAATATTGAAGCCTAATTTTATACCCTAAACTGTCTAAATATAGTAACATGTTCAACGCTCAACACGTCCGTTCGTCCCTATGCTAATCCCTACAGCTAGTGCACGTTCTTTTCTGGTCATTGATCCAATTATGAAAAAAACATATATGTGATTCATTCTAAATTTGTTTTTATCCGGAAGAAAAGAGATTATTCAACTTCATTAATGCATGTGTTAAACTAATTTCAGTTGATGCGGTAAGTAAAGATGTCTTATTGCCCAAAAAGTTGACAAAATTAAATATATCCCTCTTTTCCTGGTGTGAGTCATGGATATTAATAGCAGTTTCTAGGAACATTTGAATATAAAACATAAAACTCTCAGAATATTTTCGCCATGTGAAATATGCAACATTGCACGCTACCAGATTTAGCGCTCCACACGTCATACCAGCAGATGAAATATGTGAGTTTATATAAAGCAATAATTCAGTCGTGACGTGTCGGTGAGACTGCCTCGAGCCACGCCATGCGCTAACCAATTCAAGCAGACAGGTTCCCGGTCGCCTTGTACCGGATGTCGGGGCGCGCGTTGATCCGAACGTCATGGCGTCATCGTGTGGAAATGTATGAACATATAATATCAGCAACAATGGACATTATTGGACCATGTGTCTAGACGTGTCGCTTATAAGAAGGCAGATTCAACGCTTTACAAACTGATATGATATCGTACAATGTGAGGCTTGAAGTGAATCACAAAGTTTGACAGGAACTCCGCAACCATTGTCAGTCGTGGGGGAAGCATCACGCTCTTTTTTTTCGTGTTCAGAGAAATGTCTACTTTCCCGATGTCTCTCCAACAGCTAATTTGACCTACATCTCCAAACCTGACTAAACGTGTTATACTCTTGTCAGTTTATAATTAAATCTAATAGGTGTCCCATGGAGCTTAGTTAATGTCGAATATTTGCCATCAAATCATTCATCATTTATTATGCTGTGATGTTAAAAAAATGCGTTAAGACATATTATTAAATATTTTGCTTGAAGCGGATTGAATTACAGACCTTCATGATACATATACTGCACTCGAAATACTATTCTTGTAGGAACAAGCGTGTGATTCACGTACATTCGGAAGACTGGGCTATTAAGCCTAGGAAGTCTTGACTGGTCTATATCTCACAGAAAGTGAGTGTGAACAGCCAGTGAACAACAGTTGTTCACAAAATGCCCTAATAATAATGATGATGATGATGATGATGATGATGATAATAATTCAGGGTATTGACACCCTCACACGAAGAATCATTTCATCACCCTCGCTCCTACCTCAATCACTTATATTTACCAATCATTATGAGAGGACCTGGTTTGATTAACGTTGGGGATCTTCATGATGGAATTGTTTTGTGCACTTTTGCACACATTTATTTGTCTGATGATCCTCTTGTGAAGTATGTCAAGACTCATGATGAAAACAAGGCATTCCACAGTTTTCTAAAACGAGCCAAGGATGTGGGACATAATTTCAATGTCGGTGTTGATTTTGTTGATGGTTCTGCACTGATGGACGGTACAGAAATGAGTGTCAACCAAGCGAAGTTCCATATCAAGTCGGTCCAGACTCAGTTTTTAAAAGGAGAGGCTATCTGAACGACCACTGCATCGAGTTTATGTGCAGTGTGTTGAGAAGATCAGCAATCCTGCAGAGTCCTTTGCTTGGATGAAGTCCTCTGGCCTGAAAAGTTAAACAGAAGGCTTTCTGTTTGCTACTCAGGGCCAGTCACTTCCCACTCGAAACCGTCAATGTGTGATTTTGCATCAAAATGTAAATATGAAATGTAGATTATGTGAGGAATTTAATAAGACTGTCCAACACATTGTCAATGGATGCCCAGCTTTGGCACAATCACAGTATCTTAAGCGACATGATGGGGTGGCTCAATAATTTTATTACCGCCTTCGTCATGCTTGTGGTTTTGACCCAGAGATCCACCCATGATACGACCCGGAATATGTAGAGGGCGTCATGGAAAATGATAAATACAAAATTCTTTGGAATAGGCCCATTTACAGCCTCAGACGTATCCAGGCCAACAAACCTGACCTTGTCCTTTTTGATAAATCCAATGAAATCATTTATATCATTGAATTTTCTATCCCCTTTGAAAACTAATGTGATTGACAAGATTGAGGAAAAACATGGCAAATATGCGGACCTCGCTTTCGAAATGTCACGCTTGCATCCCAAGTACCAAGTTGTCCGACTCCCCATTGTTCTCGGTGCCTTAGGTTTGGTACCTCCCAATCTGTTGACTGACATTGGGAGAGTACCCATGTGTGCTACCAGGAATACAGCCCTTCTGACAATCTGGGTAATGTAGAAGGCTGCAGTGTTGGGGAGTCGTCACATTCTCCGAAAAGTTCTGGGTGGGTTTGACTAGGCAGCGCTTCCTGGGAGAAGTCCCATTCGCTGTCTGGGCTGCGTGTAGAGGGGGAAAAGGGCCCTGAGTTGATGATGCGCCTAACCAGCCTTGATCACCCAAACCCTCTTTGCTGCCTTTTTTATTTTAATCTGTAAATAATTCTCATCATTATCAATTCCTAGGGAGTATACAACCCAAGTTGTCTGTGAGTGGCTAGAAGGTTAACAACCACATTGCCATCTAATCCTACCGGGTACCCATTCACTGCTGGGTGAACAGAGGCACATTTCGAACAAAATCACTTACCCAAGGAGCACCACATGTGTACATGTGCATCAGTGTGGGGCAGGACCGAAGCCCTAGAAACTCTCAGGAGTCAAGCTGCCGAACACGGTCACCCATCCAACTACTCTCCGCGACCAACGTTGCTTAACTTCACCTGATTTGTGACCTGTGCGCAGTGCACAGGACCACGATTCAGGAACACAATGGCACTCCAGGGTAGGTCCACAGAACCCCATACCTGTCGTAAAAGCCGACTTTAGAGGTTCGGGTAGTAACAATGTGTGACCAGACGTGGATTGGTGCTCACTATGTCAACCACTGGGTTGTTAGTGTCTCTGAAGAGACCCAGAGCATTTATTTAGCAAATGACTCACCCCTATTCCATCCCACCCCTCATCCCCTTCTCAGCTCTAGCAGCCCATACTCTTTCCTTTCTCAGCTCAAGCAACCTTAACTCATCCCATTCTCAATTCTATAATCCTATACTCGTCTTATTCTAAGCCGTACGCTGAAACGAAGAGACATGAGTGTTCCCCAATACTCGAGGGCTCCCTTATAGAATGTATTACATTATGTCCTACCAGAGACATATACCGAGTCTCTGGTCCTACTGACTTGTCAGACTGTGGTTTCAGACTGTGCCGTGATAGCTGATCAGCGTTAAACAACATATATTCGCCTTTCTCCGTCAGAGACAACGCTGCAGCTAATTGTATGAGATTTGGCCTCTCAGCGAGTGTGTGTACGGCATAGGTATCGTAGTGATGAAGTTCGGGGATTCTCTGAAACTATCTGAAACTTGTCACTGATGCGTCAAATTTGGAAATGTCCTCCAGTAATAATAAATAATATACACCACCGCCCCAAAACAGATGGTTTACCGAATGATGTATGACTTTAGTTTTGATTGTAGTTTTGTTTGTTTGATATTTGACTCTGCATAAAAATGCATATTCCAGCTTTATGACGGCTGTCTGTAAATAATCGAGTCTGGACCTGAAAAAGTAGTGATTGATAAAGTGAACAAGATCAACGCCGCCGGGGTACGCAATCAAATGCCATTCACTGAACCTGTCACACCGATCCATTTAGTCGTCATGTACGATAACAGCACGTTGCTGAGGAGCTGTTCTTGCCCGGACACCCCCACTAGGGATTAATGATTGTAACAGTAAAGAATAGCATTGACAAACTATCGTGGGTTGAACCAGTGTACTACTGTACTACAGTAAACTACGGTTATAACGAACTCAAAGGGTACTAATTTTAGTTCGTTATAACCGTAGTTCGTTATAAGCATATATACAGCATAGCTACAGCAAATAGTCGGGACCAAAAAAGTAAGTTCGTTATATCCGTAAGTTCGTTATAAGCGTGTTCGTTATAACCGTAGTTTACTGTACTTTCAAAGACTTCAATCATGTTTGAAACAACAAAGTGTTTCACTAAACGGGTTTATTTGTCGCTCTCTATGTTAGTGCTACCTCAGTGGGTCTTAATTACTTTGTGTACAGACTGACTGCACAAATTTACACAATTGTCGAATAAGATTAAATATTTGAGAATTTTTTTGTCAATACTTTTTTTTATCTTGTACCCGATGAATAATTTTAATAAATATGTTGAATTTGTAAAAAAAATATTTCAATATTATTTCTACAACCGGCGTAAATAAGTCAGTGCCGTATGTTACACGGAAAGGGGGATTAACATCACACTATTTCAGATAAAATATATAGCTGAAATACAACACCGCACAAACCAACCCACTTAACCACCAAACACTGAACACACTTGATCAAATGACAATTACACCTGATGAACTAACGCATACATCAAGTCTTGTCAGTACAACATTCGTACCTTCAGTGTTAATGCACTGGTATTTAACCCAGTGAACCGTGTGAACCTGCTGTAACACTTGCTGAACGAAAGTGGGGTGTCTTTGTATACGAGTGATCTCTGATATGGAAATAAGATTGGTTTGTCAAATAGTTAAAGTACCAGTGCAATAAAATACAAGAGACAAATCCTTTTTCACAATCATAAGAAATATCTGTTTAAATCAGGGCCCACTGTACGATTCTGACAATATCATGCGCATGTGTTTATGACACACCACAAACTAGTGAAAAGGGGATCGCATCCTGTCTCACCGGAGGCACCTATCACAAACACACGCAAAGGTAAGTGAATTGCTGACCTAAACAAAAACCGGGAACATTTGGTACTAGTCAAAATAGGGAATTGCAGCGGACATAAAGTTGGTAGGTCTAAATGTCCCCCAGATGTCCATCATAAACTGTTTCAAAAGCTTTACAAAGGCCGTGAATGCTGCTACCCAAATCAAACAAATTTTGAGCAAGTTCTGCATGAGGCTCTTTGAAATATTCGTAAGAAGAGCATGCTCGACTTTACCTCACAAAAGTTGTGAACTGTAGACATCTAGGCTGGTGCCTACGTGATAGTGCCTCAAGGGTTGTGTCTACCGGACATCGTGTATATCAATGTGTCTAACAAGATGCCTGACATTGTCTATCTGGTTGTGTCTCATTTGTGTTGTCTACGTGATAGTGTCTAAAAGGTTGTGTCTTCCCGATATTGTCTATCCTAGAGTATCTAATGGGTGTGTCTATCTGATATCGTCAATAGGAATGTCTAAAGGGTTGTTTTATTGTCCATCTGGATGTGTAAACACTGATTTCAACCTGAAATTGGTTATCATGGTATCGAGAAAAAGGTTTGGCCCATGGGCGATAATATTTTCCTTTGCTCAAGAGTTTTAGTTTCGCAAATGCATAAAGGTGTTATAAGCATGACACATGATTCAACTCATTTTAACTTAATTCAACTAATTTGAGACGTTATTAAAATATTTCACCCATGCCTTCGTCAGTCCCTTTAAAGCATTAACTAATTGTGTACAAAGTATATTGTATTATGTGAAATATACTTTATATTATATCATTACATTACTATTTTAAAAGGGCCTTTGGTTGGATGTTTCCTTTACAGACGTTTTACAAATTTCACCTTTTTTACATATTGCAACGATCTTTAATGAACCCGGCCTTACCTCTCAAAACGTTTTGACACTTTATCATACGAATTCATGCGCGTTTACTCCAATTCATTTGCATTATTTTCCAACACATTAAAGTTTAGTTAGTTTCTTTTTCATTTCCCATTTTATGTCTCGTTAATACATCACACTGGGAAATTAAGTGACACTAGGTATGCAATATACAGGTACATGTGCGTGTATTTTAATGAAAAAAACCCGATTCGTCTTTCTCGAAATCTCGAAATAATTATTTAATTATATGCGGTGTCGATCTAACCAATGGGAATTATGTTTCAATGCGATTGAGGAAAACTTGAGTGAATATCATGACACTAAAGCAACTTTTAAATGCATTGCCACTTATGGTATGAAAACGGTAACAGTTCAGAAAAAAAACAGCCTTCTTATGATAATTCTCATATTCTCATTAGTACGTTGTATCTAATTACAGTGTCGGCCTCATTTACAAGTGATTCTACAATACCTGCTCTCGGTCAATTACAATCTACCACACCACGCGTGAATAAACAGTTATACGGGTGTTGCTGTGGGCAAATACATAACCTGTATATGTATATTTTTGTGTGGATACATGTATTACATATTTTCGTTGATATGTGGATATATTAAGCAGAAAGACAAAAAAAGTTATGAAATATGAACTGGTGCCTTGATATATTCAACGAGATGTGTATCACTGTTTAATGGGTCATTCAATAAAAGTATGTTTGGAGGCGATATCAGAGGAGCCGCCCAATATACACAGTGTCATCCGATGAAGAACTACCACCATACCCTGTCAGTAAGAGTTATGTAATCGGTACACAAATATATTTGATGCGGTGTCAGTGTGGAAGGAGTTTGAATTACGTCCGCCACTGGCCACAGAAATCTTCCAGTATAGTAACAATCAACGAGGCCAATGCCGTACTAATAACCTAGTGACACACGTAACAACGACTGTCAATCTATCTGCTACAGCTATCATACCATCATCCCTGTAACAACTGGCGTATTAACGGCTTATTCAAATATTAATTGTAGAAAGTTCGTTAAGAGACTAAAGAATGTCGTATACAGTCCTCTTATTTGATAAAAAAAAAGTAAGTACGTCAACTGGAAATTCAACTGGATGTTACATTCCTTATATCAGCTAACAGCCCAGTTTGTGAAAAATGTACTAGAAATAAGATTTAAAGACTAATAAAATCAATTGTAAGACCGCATAGACCATACAACCGAATAAAATATGTCTTGCTATCATCTCTTGTGTATTTGATGATGGTAATAACCTGAAATGTTATAACGTTAGATTAGGAAGGAGAAACATTAAAGTGTTTCATAATATTTGGGAACATGAGCAATAAGATGTAGCAAAATAAACATGCATGGAATAGGGAAAATGGTGAAAACAAATTGAAAAGGATTTTAATACAAAATTATTGAACTAAATAACTTGCCTGAACACAAGGCACAGCATGTATATTTTTGTAAATATCTTTGACCGAGACTGGGCAAAGACCGTAGAGTTTCTGGACTATTGGGTTTCCAGAATTAAAATGGGACGTGTTCGCCGCTTTTAACAGTGTATATTGTTGTTAAAACTCGGTTAGTAAGTAAACTGTAAGTATTTACCCAGTTGTGTGTAACTGTTGGTATCACCCCGGCTGTGTATAACTGTTGGTATTTACCCGGCTTTTGTGTAACTGTTGGTATCTCCCCGGTTGAGTGGAACTGTTGGTATCTATCCCCTTGTGTGTAACTGTTGATATTTACCCGGTTGTGTGTAACTGTTGGTATCTACCCGGTTGTGTGTAACTGTTGGTATCTACCCGGTTGAGTGGAACTGTTGGTATTTACCCGGTTGTGTGTAACTGTAAGTATTTACCAAGTTGTGTGTAACTGTTGGTATTTACCCGGCTTTTGTGTAACTGTTGGTATCTCCCCGGTTGAGTGGAACTGTTGGTATCTACCCCGTTGTGTGTAACTGTTGGTATTTACCCGGTTGTGTGTAACTGTTGGTATTTACCCGGTTGTGTGTAACTGTTGGTGTCTACCCGGTTGTGTGTAACTGTTGGTATCTCCCTGGTTGTGTGTAACTGTTGGTATTTACCCAGTTGTGTGTAACTGTTGGTATCTACCCGATTGTGTGTAACTGTTGATATTTAACCGGTTGTGTGTAACTGTTGGTATCCACCATGTACTGTGTAACTGTTGGTATCTACCATGTACTGTGTAACTGTTGGTATATACCATGTACTGTGTAACTGTTGGTGTCTACCCGGTTGTGTGTAACTGGTGATATCTCCTTGGTTGTGTGTAACTGTTGTTATCTCCTCGGTTGTGTGTAACTGGTATTATCTCCCTGGTTGTGTGTAACTGTTGATATCTACCATGTACTGTGTAACAATGTATATATCTCTTCGGTTGTGTGTAACAATGTATATATCTCTTCGGTTGTGTGTAACTGTTGGTATTTACCCGGTTGTGTGTAACTGTTGACATCTTCCATGTACTGTGTAACAATGTATATATCTCTTCGGTTGTGTGTAACTGTTGACATCTCCTCGGTTGTGTGTAACTGTTTGTATTTACCCGTTTGTGTGTAACTGTTGATATCTACCATGTACTGTGTAACAATGTATATATCTCTTCGGTTGTGTGTAGCAATGTATATATCTCTTCGGTTGTGTGTAACTGTTGACATCTCCTCGGTTGTGTGTAACTGTTTGTATTTACCCGGTTGTGTGTAACTGTTGATATCTACCATGTACTGTGTAACAATGTATATATCTCTTCGGTTGTGTGTAACAATGTATATATTTCTTCGGTTGTGTGTAACTGTTGACATCTCCTCGGTTGTGTGTAACTGTTTGTATTTACCCGGTTGTGTGTAACTATTGATATCTACCATGTACTGTGTAACAATGTATATATCGCTTCGGTTGTGTGTAACAATGTATATATCTCTTCGGTTGTGTGTAACTGTTGACATCTCCTCGGTTGTGTGTAACTGTTTGTATTTACTCGGTTGTGTGTAACTATTGATATCTACCATGTACTGTGTAACAATGTATATATCGCTTCGGTTGTGTGTAACAATGTATATATCTCTTCGGTTGTGTGTAACTGTTGACATCTCCTCGGTTGTGTGTAACTGTTTGTATTTACCCGGTTGTGTGTAACTGTTGATATCTACCATGTACTGTGTAACAATGTATATATCGCTTCGGTTGTGTGTAACAATGTATATATCTCTTCGGTTGTGTGTAACTGTTGACATCTCCTCGGTTGTGTGTAACTGTTTGTATTTACCCGGTTGTGTGTAACTATTGATATCTACCATGTACTGTGTAACAATGTATATATCGCTTCGGTTGTGTGTAACAATGTATATATCTCTTCGGTTGTGTGTAACTGTTGACATCTCCTCGGTTGTGTGTAACTGTTTGTATTTACCCGGTTGTGTGTAACTGTTGATATCTACCATGTACTGTGTAACAATGTATATATCTCTTCGGTTGTGTGTAACTGGTATTATCTCCCTGGTTGTGTGTAACTGTTGTTATCTACCATGTACTGTGTAACAATGTATATATCTCTTCGGTTGTGTGTAACTGGTATTATCTCCCTGGTTGTGTGTAACTGTTGTTATCTACCGTGTACTGTGTAACAATGTATATACCGGTTGTGTGTACATGTTGATATCTACCATGTACTGTGTAACAATGTATATATCTCTTCGGTTGTGTGTAACAATGTATACATCTCCCCGGTTGTGTGTAACTGTTGACATCTCCTCGGTTGTGTGTAACTTTTAATAGCTACCCTTTGTGTGTACATGTTGATATATCCCCGGTCGTTTGTGACTATTGGTATCTTCCCAGTTGTGTGTAATTGGTGATACCCTTGATGTCTACCATGTAGTGTGCAACGGTTGGTGCCTTTCCTATTGTGTGTAACTATTAGTGTCTATCCGGTGTTGTGTAACTGTTGGTTTTTATCCAGTTGGTCACGACTAGGGACTGTGAAAAATTGTTGGTGTCTGCATGGCTCCTATGTTACTATTGGTGCCTTCCAGGTCTGTATTGGCTTATGCCGGGTTAATAGTGTGTAACGGTTTGCGTTTACCCGTTAGAACGTGACGGTTTGTGTCTACTTAAATTAGACTTACTGGTCAGCACACTTCACCTCTTGCGTCAACTGGCGACACCTGTAATCAGGACACGGCTCACCTCACCTGAACATTCTAAAATATACAACTTTGTCCGTCATTTCAAGCAGGACAGTGACTGATGAGATAATGATGAATAGATCATCATTGTCTTCACTGGAGTCACAGCTAATCGCCTGTCAGGAAAGTATCGTCACGTACGAGGAAGGCAGGCAATGCAGAGCTGTTTTTGTCCTTATCGTGACGCCAAGCCTTGTCAGTGTCGCAGTAGCAGTGCACATCTCCAGGTGCAACATGCGATCCACCGCCTTTTGGTTGTGTGTAGCGGCCATTGTGTCTGTTGGGGGCGCTGCAGGTGAGTTATGCCTAATGTACTTACATTTCTTGTTGCGGTATCGAGTTTATAACTATTACAATATACTTGAATCTACTCTAAAACTTATTCACTCGGGAATTAACACTGTGAAGTTGTTCCCTGCAATGCGGGGGACAGGAGTTTTAACACGCCTAGGGTTAGATATTTTGACAGGTACATGTATGTTTAAATGTTGCAGGTGAAATTGAGAAATTGAGTGACATCGCCTATGTCTTGCATTCACACAATGTAGTAAGCTTAGGATATGTATCGTTGTTTTCGATTGAGAACTATAGTGGTATATATATATATATATATATATATGTGTGTGTGTGTGTGTGTGTGTGTGTGTGTGTGTGTGTGTGTGTGTGTGTGTGTGTGTGTGTGTGTGTGGCTATACTTGTGTCGTGTATCTAAACCAGGTGACTGAATAACACACGCTATTTGTCGGCTTTACTAGTATAAAGATGAGGCACTAACTGTGTTCTTTCATTAAAGTATTGGCAAACTGTGTTCTTTCATTAAAGTAGAGTACAAACTGTGTTCTTTCATTAAAGTAGTGTACAAACTGTGTTATTTCATTATAGTAGAGTACAAACTGTGTTCTTTCATTAAAGTAGTGTACAAACTGTGTTATTTCATTATAGTAGAGTACAAACTGTGTTCTTTCATTAAAGTAGTTTACAAACTGTGTTCTTTCATTAAAGTAGAGTACAAACTGTGTTCTTTCATTAAAGTAGTGTACAAACTGTGTTCTTTCATTAAAGTAGTGTACAAACTGTGTTCTTTCATTAAAGTAGTGTGCAAACTGTGTTCTTTCATTAAAGTAGTGTACAAACTGTGTTCTTTCATTAAAGTAGTGTACAAACTGTGTTCTTTCATTAAAGTAGTGTACAAACTGTGTTCTTTCATTACAGTAGTTTACAAACTGTGTTCTTTCATTAAAGTAGTGTACAAACTGTGTTCTTTCATTAAAGTAGTGTACAAACTGTGTTCTTTCATTAAAGTAGTGTACAAACTGTGTTATTTCATTATAGTAGAGTACAAACTGTGTTCTTTCATTAAAGTAGTGTACAAACTGTGTTATTTCATTATAGTAGAGTACAAACTGTGTTCTTTCATTAAAGTAGTTTACAAACTGTGTTCTTTCATTAAAGTAGAGTACAAACTGTGTTCTTTCATTAAAGTAGTGTACAAACTGTGTTCTTTCATTAAAGTAGTGTACAAACTGTGTTCTTTCATTAAAGTAGTGTGCAAACTGTGTTCTTTCATTAAAGTAGTGTACAAACTGTGTTCTTTCATTAAAGTAGTGTACAAACTGTGTTATTTCATTAAAGTAGTGTACAAACTGTGTTCTTTCATTACAGTAGTTAACAAACTGTGTTCTTTCATTAAAGTAGTGTACAAACTGTGTTCTTTCATTAAAGTAGTGTACAAACTGTGTTCTTTCATTAAAGTAGTGTACAAACTGTGTTATTTCATTATAGTAGAGTACAAACTGTGTTCTTTCATTAAAGTAGTGTACAAACTGTGTTATTTCATTATAGTAGAGTACAAACTGTGTTATTTCATTAAAGTAGTGTACAAACTGTGTTCTTTCATTAAAGTAGTGTGCAAACTGTGTTCTTTCATTAAAGTAGTGTACAAACTGTGTTCTTTCATTAAAGTAGTGTACAAACTGTGTTCTTTCATTAAAGTAGTGTACAAACTGTGTTCTTTCATTACAGTAGTTTACAAACTGTGTTCTTTCATTAAAGTAGTGTACAAACTGTGTTATTTCATTAAAGTAGTGTACAAGCTGTGTTCCTTCATTAAAGTAGTGGACAAACTGTGACCTTTCGTGAAAGTAGTGGACAAACTGTGACCTTTCGTGAAAGTAGTGGACAAACTGTGTTATTTCATTAAAGTAGTGTACAAACTGTGTTCTTTCATTAAAGTAGTGGACAAACTGTGTTATTTCATTAAAGCAGTGCACAAACTGTGTTCTTTCATTAAAGTAGTGTACACACTGTGTTCTTTCATTAAAGTAGTGTACAAACTGTGTTATTTCATTAAAGTAGTGGACAAACTGTGTTCTTTCATTAAAGTAGTGTACAAAATGTGTTCTTTCATTAAAGTAGTGTACAAACTGTGTCGTGTCATTTAAATAGTGTACAAGCTGTGTTCTTTTATTAAAGTAGTGTACACACTGTGTTCTTTCATTAAAGTAGTGTACAAACTGTGTTCTTTCATTAAAGTAGTGTACAAGCTGTGTTCTTTTATTAAAGTAGTGTACACACTGTGTTCTTTCATTAAAATAGTGTACACACTGTGTTCCTTTATTTAAGTAGTGTACAATCTGTGTTCTTTCATTAAAGTAGTGAACACACTGTGTTTATTCATTAAAGTAGTGTACACACTGTGTTCCTTTATTAAAGTAGTGTACAAGCTGTGTTCTTTCATTAAAGTCGTGTACAAACTGTGTTCTTTCATTAAAGTGGTGTACAATCTGTGTTCTTTCAGAAAAAGGTTTGTGCAAACTGTGTTTTATTTATATGTAGGAGATGGTGAGCTGAAATTGGGTTTAACGTCGCGTCCAAGATAATTGCACTTATATATAGCGACGTGCACGCACGTGTTTGTGTGGCTGCTTGTACTATTTATAGTGCTAGCTCACTGAGATACCATGCCGCAGTTTAACATGAATACCCAACTCAGACACAATATACTGACTCCGAACCGACCAGTTCTTGTTTTAGCCCATTAATGTCGAGCGCCAGACACGGTAACAACAAGTACCATCTTTTAACGTCTTTTGGTATGACGCGGCCGGGCATCACCCCGCACCTTCCGCTCTACGGGCGGACGCTCTACCACTAGACCACGAAGGCGGTCATATATATGAAAAAGTACGCAGGGGTGCAATTTGTAGTTTGCTTTGTATGAGGTTGACAAGTACATACACAGACATATACACAGATATTGCACAGACACACATATCATATGAGGTATTCTTTAAAATTATGTATATTAATTGGCATTAAACATATTGGTTATTTTTTGCACATTAAGTAGGTATAAACAAGGATAATTTATTGTTTATGTATCTTGAGGGTTCATAATATTTATGAATATGTTTACTGCACTGTCATTTCCGATGTAATTACCAATATACTTTTTCTAATAGAGGTTATGAATCACATAGAAGCAAAACATGAATATCGTCTTCTATGTACATTTTGTCATAAGTCTACAATCACCACAAATCTTATGAAACAA
This sequence comes from Haliotis rufescens, assembly GCF_023055435.1. Classification (NCBI taxonomy): domain Eukaryota; kingdom Metazoa; phylum Mollusca; class Gastropoda; order Lepetellida; family Haliotidae; genus Haliotis; species Haliotis rufescens. The sequence goes on from NW_025964223.1 coordinate 16,962,071, forward strand.
ATTCTCAATGTAAAGAAAAAGCAATGCACAGATATGCTTCCACATGTAAAAGTGTATATTTTAACACATAGGTGGCACATTTATGAGAAGAGTGTTGAGTAGAAAACCAGTTTTGTTTTACAGTGTCAAGAAGTCTTATTTTAAATATTCTTGTAAAAATGTTAATATTCCCAATATTCTGGCTAATCCATACGAAACCAAACCAAAACTGAAGCAGAATATGTTTGATATGTCTAGCCCATGTCATAATATTATTTTAATGACACCAGAGACGTTTAAAATAGAAGTGAATATCTTGCACATAAAGTCTATCAATGATATGGGGCGGTCGGGTAGCCTAGTGGTTAAAGCGTTCGCTCGTCACGCCGAAAACCCGGGTTCGACTCCCAACATGGGTGCAATGTGTGAAGCCCATTTCTGGTGTCCCCCGCCGTGATATTGCTGGAATATTAATAAAAGCGGCGTAAAACCATACTCACTCACTATCAATGATATGACTATAATTGTTGGGATCACCAGACTTGAAGATGGGACAAATAATGCTTTTCCCCCAGATATAAGGAAAAGATCCGTCTGGGAATATTTTATTAGACTGTGTAGTACTATATAAATGATATTAAAAGGTCAGATTGATGGATCGCAGTGAGACAATTCAATTCTGTGTGTTCCAGAACAAGAAAAAAGAGAAATCTATCAATCAAGTGTTGCTCGTTTTGGGTGACGACAAGGTGAAATATTCGTAAAGTATTCTTGTACATTACAGGCCACTTTACTGAAACGTCTAATTTGGGGTGTGGCGGAGTATGATGAGGCCGGGCGAGAGTGTCGGGGTCATGGAGTGATATGAACATGTATTTCCCGGGGCGCTGGCCTCGGGCACGTGCAGCACACGTCAATCGTGTACTGAGGTGTAATCACCAACGGTGCCATTGTCACCACAGCCTGTGATAAGTCCTCAACACGAAGTAACGGTCATAACTCACAGTAACTGTGGCAGATATGGAACTGTCTGTATTCCAAATATTTATGGGTAATTTGAAACCGATATGTCACACTATAGCCCGTTCATGTGTTCACGTTTCATGAACGTAATGTTTGATCATGATCATGAAAACTGTTTGCTATTCCATAATCATTCCATATGTCATTCTCTTATACCTTCAGGTACTGTAAACATAACATTACGTATATCTATGTACACTGAGTAGGTATACTGAAGAAAGACACATCGACAGTATGCATTTGTTATTAGGTGAGTTAGTGAATGTTGTTATATGCCGTTATCAGCACTATTCGAGTTATGTCCCGACGATGTGTAAATTGACAATCCGGTGATTCATATAATGAGCATCGATCCAAGATACGATGGGATACGATGGCATGCATCAACCAAGTCACCGTGCCTGACCACCCGATTTAAGCAAGGTCGCCATACAATAAGCATGAGTTGCTGAAGATCTATTCTAACCCGGATCTCCTCGAGGCAGATTAGTACCAGTATGTAACCATAAACACAATGGGAACCAATTAGTCGTGCAACAAAAACATGTGTAAACTATGAAACCCTGTTCACAAACCAAATATTCCTCCAATATATGTATCTTTCTTTGAAGATTTACATCTGTATCACCTAATATCGTCAGCAAATAATAACAGACAGGTTTCTTCAATAGTACTGTATCCAAAAACACCACTCGGTTAATTTTTAACAATTGTTGGAGCTAATACTTGAATGTACATCACTAATGAAATCGGCGACAACATACATCCTTGTTTAACGCCTCTAGAGGAAGAGAGCACAACTGCAAAATTGGCATGGTGCAATCTGACACATGATTTTACATTATTCTATGTACTTTCAAACAATTGAGATAATTTACCAAGGTAACCTTTCTGAAAAAGTAATTTACAGTAAACTTCGTTTATAACGAATACGCTTAAAACGAACTGACGGATATAACGAACTTATTTTTAGTCCCGACCATTTGTTGTATATATGCTGTATGTATTCTTATAACGAACTACGGTTATTACGAACTAAAATTAGTGGTCCCCTCGAGTTCGTTATAACCGTAGTCTACTGTACTTCTATCCGCGCAGTAAAATGCTGTTTTAAAATCTATAAAAATACGATAGGAGCTTCCTTGTTTTTTAGCCTTAGGTACTTATGACGTAACGTATTTAAAATAGAAATGTGAGGAATACCCATCTCTGAAACCAGTCTGCGCCTCAGATACAGCTGAATGTAGTTCTACCAAAATTTTACTCTGGTATTAATAATCGAGGTGAACACTTATCCTAACGTATCAAGCAGAGTAATCCATCTGTAATTATCTGGATTCTCCTTACATCCCTGTTTAAATCATGGTATAATAAGTTCTTCATTCCATGCATCTGGGAAATGGCCTGTTGTAAGAATGTGTTTTAACAACAAAACTTACTATGGTGATAAAATGTCATCTATTACTTTTAACGCTTCTGCTGGAATGCCGTCTTAACCCGGTGATTTACCACTCTTAAATGCCTTTATTGAACGTTTTATTTCTTCTTCGGTTGTGGTATCTCCAAGAATGGCTTCACTCTCGGTACAATCCTAACAATTTGATTGATTCAGTTTTTATAACCAGTGCCCTCAAAATGACAAGTTTACTATCTTTAGTAGTAGAAGTATGTATACATAGACACGAAGAGAATGAGAACCAATTAGTTGTGTGTGAAAAGATTGTGTAAATAAAGCGACAAAACCCTTTCCACATCCAATAGAAATCTCTGCATAAAGCAGAGTCGATAGTACGATTACGACTGTATCATAATCATGTGTTTATGATTCACTATCAGGTGAGGTTTAACGTCGCGTCCAAGATTATTGCTCTTATACACGTGTGTGTGTTTGTGTGGCTGCTTGTTCTAGTCCGGACTGATGCCATTTTATAGTGCTAGCACACTGAGATACTATGCCGCAGTTTAACATGAATACCCCACTCAGACACAGCATACTGACTCCGACCCGACCAGTCCTTGTTTTAACCCCTTAATGCCGAGCGCAGGACAAGGTAACAACAAGTACCATCTTAAACGTCTTTTGGTATGACGCGGCCAGGGATCGAACCCCGCGCCTTCCTCTCTCCGGGCGGACGCTCTACCACTAGACCACGGAGGCGGTCTTATTCACTATCAAATAATGATGATGCAGGGTGATCGAGTAGGGTACAATACCGAATACACTGCACGAGTGAGTTGAGAAACAGCTGAGACACAACCGATACACCGTCATTTTGTGTACTGAATCTTGTTTTGGGCAATACGTTAGTTCCCAGGTGCGGATGGCATCTATCAATCAAGCTGACACCGTACGCAGAATTGACTTTGAAAACAACATTCAATGAATAAATTTTAAATGATTCAGCACTAAAACAAAGCTGTGATATGTGGAAGGTTGTAATTGATCGATAGCTGTACTTTAATGAAATATGACTGCTTTGAAGTTACTTTTGAATTCATTTTAAGGAATCTCTTGTGTTGTTTCATGGGCATTTTTGTATGTTTTGAAGTTGATGGATGACAACGCGGACACAATTTATGAATAACAACGTGTTTATTATAAATTTAGTACTCTAATTGTGACGTTTCGGTTTTGACTTACACGATTGTCAAGCACGTGTGATCAATGAACGTGGTGTAACATGTCATTGAGTGGGGGAAGGATTAACAGAACAAAATTTACATACATGAATGGGATTAAAACAAGGTGAACTAATAACAACAGAAGAAAATATTGTGACTACATGGTGGATAGAGAACACTTGATGAGGCCAATTAGACCTGAAGCCAATAAAACCTGAATAAGTATACGTTGGTAGAAAGATTGGAAAACAATATTGCTTAATTTGTTCAGAGGAGGCGGATGAGACGGAATTTAATATTGTGACTACATGATGGATAGAGAACACGCGATGAGACCAATTAGACCTGAAGCCAATTAAACCTGAATAAGTATACGTTGGTAGCAAGATTGGAAAACAATATTGCTTAATTTGTTCAGAGGAGGCGGATGAGACGGAATTTAATATTGTGACTACATGATGGATAGCGAACACGCGATGAGACCAATTAGACCTGAAGCCAATTAAACCTGAATAAGTATACGTTGGTAGCAAGATTGGAAAACAATATTGCTTAATTTGTTCAGAGAGGCGGATGAGACGGAATGGTTTTGATCTCTGTTGATTGAAGGCTTGTGACGGCGAATTTGGACTGCTTCTACTTGTTTATATTTTCTTGTGTTTGTACTTGTCCAAGAAAATCACTTGATAAGTTCAGTTAATTCTCTTAGATTTTCATATGATCCTATTTGATATATATTCTGAGCCGTAAAAGAAACGTCACCATGGATAGATATATGAGAAACCGTATTTGTCCAATCACTGTAAACATACTTTGAGACATATTAAAAAGATGAAACTTGGTAAAACTGATCATCAAGTTTAAAATTAAAGTGTCAAATGTTCTTAAAGTGAAACACAACACTAGTCTCTACGAAAATGGCATCACAAGTCAGTATCTCGTGTGTCCGCCATTTGCATTGATGACTGCCGTGCAACGTCGATACATGGAATGGATGAGGCGGTTGATGAAGGCCATAGGCACTTGATCCCACACTCTGAGGAACGCATGATGCAGTTCAGCTGCAGTTGTCGGCCTTGGTCGGACGTCATTCAGCCGACTTTGAATCGTCCCACAGGTGCTCAATGGGATTTAAATCGGGATTGAGGGCAGGCCACTGCATGGTTCTGATACCATTCTGCTTGGGGAAGTCTCTCGCAGTGTGAACACGGGCTTCATCATGTGCCAAATGAGGTATGGCGTGTGGTCTCAAGACTTGATCAATGTACCACTGCTGTGACACCATTGCCTCTCCCTGGACCGATGTTCTGGAAGACCACAGGGCCGACGCTCTGTGCAAGACCAATTCCACCCCTGATGATGCTCGAACCACCCAACGAGTCTCTCTCAACAACACAAGCCTCCGAATAACGTTCTCCACGGCGTCGCCAGACACTCTCTCTCTCTCTCTCTGCCATCTGCTGTTTAGATACAGTAACGGCTCTCGTCTAAGAAGAGGACTCTTCTCGACTGCTGGTGGCGCCAATGCTGGTGCTGTGTTGCTTACTGAAGACGTTCCCGTCGATGACGTGCTGTCAGAATGGGTCCTGGGTGTGGCCTGTGACAGTGGAGGTGTCTGCTCGTCAATCGCACGCACGGTGTCCGCACTAATGTGTCGTTGGTGTGTCCCCATGGTCTGTTGAGCAGTTTCCGCAGCAGTAACAAAGCTATCATGAAGATGTTGTCGCACAATCTGACGATCCTGACGTCGGGTAGTGACCCTTTGTCTTCCACTACTTGGTCGGTCATCTGTAGTTCCTGGAGCCTGTATATGGTCCTTACGTGGATTGGCTACTTGCCGGGTGGTTTGTCCAGCTTGCAATCATCCAAGGGCTTGGTGTCGCTGATTTCGTGTCAATCTTAGCATGTGGTAGCACTTCAATAACGAATGAATGTTATCCGATCTGGGTGGATTTTTATAGGGCAAGAAATGGGGGAACGCATGTGCATTTAAATTTGCACGGAACTCACGTGCATCGGGTTACCATGGCTATTGCCGTGATGTGTTTGGGCGATCAGTTTTATTGACATCTGCTTTGTTTTTTATCATCAATTTTCATTTTTCCGGACGAGGTAATGTTAAATTTTAGAGACTTTGACAAAAATTACCCAGATGTTTAAAAGACAACTTTTCATGCAATGTTACTTGGGGTGACGTTTCTTTTACGGTTCAGTATATAGCAAATAGGAGAGCAAGGCAGGATAGATTAAAAAGAAATTACAGATTGACATGGCGTTAAGAAGATTAAATTTAAATTATTAAGTAATCAGTAAAATTTGCACTTCAAACAATAACAGTTGACTGAAAAGAAGAAATGATCATTCATGATGATTGCACATCATAAAAAAATATATCATTTCATTCTGATAAAGGAACAAATATGCATATGATACAAAAGTATACATTATATTTTTCTTATAAGTGAACACATATATGAGAAAACATATTTTAGATACATAATTCTGAAAAATGAATTATACATATCCTACAAATTGTATATTATTTAAAAACATTCTGATTAATGAATACCTCCTTACCAACTTCTAACATGGCAATCAAACAGTTCATATAACATCACTGTTATGACTGGAGAGGCATAGCATATTATATAAACAGCATTCTGATGAATGAACAGATATCAGAGAAATAATATTTTATTTTATAGCACTTTTATATATAAAGGCATATCTGAGAAAACTATAGTATATAATGTCATTGTTGTTCATGCGTTCAGTCACCAGTTTGCCTGCTCCAGACTTTACCAGGCGAGCCGATCCTCGACACCTTCCAGTCGCTATATCCACTGTACGTGTAATCGCATCTTCCCGAGACAAGGGAGTTAAGTGGCTTTAAAAGTCCAGTTTCTATTAGATTTTTATAGCCAGTTAACTCCCTTGTCTCGGGGAGGTGGTGTAATCGAGGACGTGTCACTTCAGGGTTCTTTTGTGCGTTAAGATCTAATGTACAGTTTAAAAAAATCAGTGTTAATAAAATATCTGGTTAGTCCATAAATCAAAGAATACAGAGCTGCTACGGTTTACCCCCAACGGGACACTGTGATATATAGTGCTGTCTTGAAGCAACTGTCAGTATTATTACTCGGGAAAGTAGTATCTTTGATGTAATACATCCCCAAATATTTTGTGACAACTTATAAACTCCGTATCCTTGAAATGACATCTCACGAAACACCCAGATTACCGACTAACTGCAGCCCATAAATAACACAGGTTGGCCTTGTGGCTGTAAAACTCGATATGTCAAGCTGATGACAATATTAATTCCTCAAACAAACCCTTTGCTTATAGATCTGTCAGTATAGTAATCGGCATATCGGTGAATAGAAACGATCTTGGGCGTGTTTATTTTTATTTCGTTTAGCTCTTTTCAATTTGAAAGAAGGAAACAATGAAATATGAACATCGAAGAAAAATTATTACATTACACTTTTATTAATAGCAACTTCTTTTATTCTTTGTCACGACGTTTCACAGCTACTCCTTCCTCCTTCAGGTGATAGCTGAGTAAGTGCACTGAGTCTGTCTGTATGTATGTCTGTATGTCTGTATGCCTGTCTGTCTGTCTGTCTGTCTGTCTGTCTGTCTGTCTGTCTGTCTGTCTGTCTGTATGTCTGTATGTCTGTATGTCTGTCTGTCTGTCTGTATGTATGTATGTCTGTATGTCTGTATGTCTGTCTGTCTGTCTGTCTGTATGTATGTATGTCTGTATGTCTGTATGTCTGTATGCCTGTCTGTCTGTCTGTCTGTCTGTCTGTCTGTCTGTCTGTCTGTCTGTCTGTATGTATGTCTGTCTGTCTGTCTGTCTGTCTGTATGTCTGTATGTCTGTATGCCTGTCTGTCTGTCTGTCTGTATGTCTGTCTGTCTGTCTGTCTGTCTGTATGTCTGTCTGTCTGTGTGTCTGTATGTATGTATGTATGTATGTATGTATGTCTGTATGTCTGTCTGTATGTCTGTATGTATGTATGTATGTATGTATGTATGTATGTATGTCTGTCTGTCTGTGTGTCTGTATGTATGTATGTATGTATGTATGTATGTATGTCTGTATGTCTGTCTGTCTGTATGTCTGTCTGTCTGTCTGTTGATAAGGTTACACAACGTAAGATGGGATGACTGTACAGAGACAACAATATGATCATGAAGCCAGTATGATTAACAGGAGAGGTTTCAATTAAGTGAGGTGAGGTGAGGTGAAATTGGGTTTAACGTCGCGTCCAAGATTTTTGCGCTTATATAGTGACGTGCATGCACGTGTGTGTGTGGCTGCTTGTACTAGTCCGGACTGATGCCGATTTATAGTGCTAACACACTGAGATTCCATGCCACAGTTTAACATGGATACCCCATCTGACACAGTATACTGACTCCGAGACGACCAGTCCTTGTTTTAGCCCCTTTATACCCAGCGCCAGACAGGGTAACAACAAGCACCATCTTTTAACGTCTTTTGGTATGACGTTCAATTAACTACACCGGAGGTGTAGTGATGTCAAGGCTATTGTGACACAAGCATTAAGGCAATCAAGGTGTCCATAGTGGTTGATGGCGTGATCATAGCACAGTGGTGGAGTACACACTGGGTAGGTAGATACCTTGGTCTCTGTTAATGGCTGACATTGGAGAGACTTCACGCCCTTGGCCACCAGGATAAAAGAACACAAGACCTCTGTTGAAACTCTGACATGAAATTTGCCCTTTCGGAATTCTGAAAACCATATTTCCTGGTTACAAACCAAGATTCTCCATACCAACATCAGTCATGGGATAAAGGAAACTTCGAAAGCATCGAAATCCGAAGCAAGAAGCCAGCCATTAACAGAGACCAGGGTATCTACCTACCGAGTGTGAACCATTGTGGTCTAACCACATATAACCATAAACTGTAGGATTCCTTTGGAATCCCAGGACACTAGTCTCTAAGAAAAAGGCATCACAAGTAAGTAGCTCGTGTGTCCGCCATTTGCATTGATGACTGCCATGCAACGTCGATACATGGAATGGATGAGGCGGTTGATGAAGGCCATAGGCACTTGATCCAACACTCTGAGGAACGCATGATGCAGTTCAGCTGCAGTTGTCGGCCTTGGTCGGACGTCATTCAGCTTTGAATCACGTCCCACAGGTGCTCAATGGGATTCAAATCGGGATTGAGGGCAGGCCACTGCATGGTTCTGATACCATTCTGCTTGGGTAAGTCTCTCTCAGTGTGAACACGGGCTTCATCATGTGCCAAATGAGGTATGGCGTGTGGTCTCAAGACTTGATCAATGTACCACTGCTGTGACACCATTGCCTCTCCCTGGACCGATGTTCTGGAAGACCACAGGGCCGACGCTCTGTGCAAGACCAATTCCACCCCTGATGATGCTCGAACCACCCAACGAGTCTCTCTCAACAACACAAGCCTCCGAATAACGTTCTCCACGGCGTCGCCAGACACTCTCTCTCTCTGCCATCTGCTGTTTAGATACAGTAACGGCTCTCGTCTAAGAAGAGGACTCTTCTCGACTGCTGGTGGCGCCAATGCTGGTGCTGTGTTGCTTACTGAAGACGTTCCCGTCGATGAGGTGCTGTCAGAATGGGTCCTGGGTGTGGCCTGTGACAGTGGAGGTGTCTGCTCGTCAATCGCACGCACGGTGTCCGCACTAATGTGTCGTTGGTGTGTCCCCATGGTCTGTTGAGCAGTTTCCGCAGCAGTAACAAAGCTATCATGAAGATGTTGTCGCACAATCTGACGATCCTGACGTCGGGTAGAGACCCTTTGTCTTCCACTACTTGGTCGGTCATCTGTAGTTCCTGGAGCCTGTATATGGTCCTTACGTTGATTGGCTACTTGCCCTGCGGTTTGTCCAGCTTGCAATCATCCAAGGGCTTGGTGTCGCTGATTTCGTGTCAATCTTAGCATGTGGTAGCACTTCAATAACGAATGAATGTTATCCGATCTGGGTGGATTTTTATAGGGCAAGAAATGGGGGAACGCATGTGCATTTAAATTTGCACGGAACTCACGTGCATCGGGTTACCATGGCTATTGCCGTGATGTGTTTGGGCGATCAGTTTTATTGACATCTGCTTTGTTTTTTATCATCAATTTTCATTTTTCCGGACAAGGTAACGTTAAATTTTAGAAACTTTGACAAAAATTACCCAGATATTTAAAAGACAACTTTTCATGCAATGTTACTTGGGGTGACGTTTCTTTTACGGTTCAGTATATAGCAAATAGGAGAGCATGGCAGGAGAGATTAAAAAGAAATTACAGATTGACATGGCGTTAAGAAGATTAAATTTAAATTATTAAGTAATCAGTAAAATTTGCACTTCAAACAATAACAGTTGACTGAAAAGAAGAAATGATCATTCATGATGATTGCACATCATAAAATAATATATCATTTCATTCTGATAAAGGAACAAATATGCATATGATACAAAAGTATACATTATATTTTTCTTATAAGTGAACACATATATGAGAAAACATATTTTAGATACATAATTCTGAAAAATGAATTATACATATCCTACAAATTGTATATTATTTAAAAACATTCTGATTAATAAATACCTCCTTACCAACTTCTAACATGGCAATCAAACAGTTCATATAACATCACTGTTATGAATGAAGAGGCATAGCATATTATATAAACAGCATTCGGATGAATGAACAGATATCAGAGAAATAATATTTTATTTTATAGCACTTTTATATATGAAGGCATATCTGAGAAAACTATAGTATATAATGTCATTGTTGTTCATGCGTTCGGTCACCAGTTTGCCTGCTCCAGACTTTACCAGGCGAGCCGATCCTCGACACCTTCCAGTCGCTATATCCACTGTACGTGCAATCGCATCTTCCCGAGGCAAGGGAGTTAAGTGACTTTAAAAGTCCAGTTTCTACTGGACTTTTATAGCCAGTTAACTCCCTTGTCTCGGTGAGGTGGTGTAATCGAGGGCGTGTCACTTCAGGGTTCTTTTGTGCGTTAAGATCTAATGAACAGTTTAAAAAAATCAGTGTTAATAAAATATCTGGTTAGTCCATAAATCAAAGAATACAGAGCTGCTGCGGTTTACCCCCAACGGGAAACTGTGATATATAGTGCTGTCTTGAAGCAACTGTCAGTATTATTACTCGGGAAAGTAGTATCTTTGATGTAATACATCCCCAAATATTTTGTGACAACTTATAAACTCCGTATCCTTGAAATGACATCTCACGAAACACCCAGATTACCGACTAACTGCAGCCCATAAATAACACAGGTTGGCCTTGTGGCTGTAAAACTCGATATGTCAAGCTGATGACAATATTAATTCCTCAAACAAACCCTTTGCTTATAGATCTGTCAGTATAGTAATCGGCATATCGGTGAATAGAAACGATCTTGGGCGTGTTTATTTTTATTTCGTTTAGCTCTTTTCAATTTGAAAGAAGGAAACAATGAAATATGAACATCGAAGAAAAATTATTACATTACACTTTTATTTATAGCAACTTCTTTTATTCTTTGTCACGACGTTTCACAGCTACTCCTTCCTCCTTCAGGTGATAGCTGAGTAAGTGCACTGAGTCTGTCTGTATGTATGTCTGTATGTCTGTATGCCTGTCTGTATGTCTGTCTGTCTGTCTGTCTGTCTGTCTGTCTGTCTGTCTGTCTGTCTGTCTGTCTGTCTGTATGTCTGTATGCCTGTCTGTATGTCTGTCTGTCTGTCTGTCTGTCTGTCTGTCTGTATGTATGTCTGTCTGTCTGTCTGTCTGTCTGTCTGTCTGTCTGTCTGTATGTATGTATGTATGTCTGTCTGTCCGTGGATAAGGTTACACAACGTAAGATGGGATGACTGTACAGAGACAACAATATGATCATGAAGCCAGTATGATTAACAGGAGAGGTTTCAATTAAGTGAGGTGAAATTGGGTTTAACGTCGCTTCCAAGATTTTTGCGCTTATATAGTGACGTGCATGCACGTGTGTGTGTGGCTGCTTGTACTAGTCCGGACTGATGCCGATTTATAGTGCTAACACACTGAGATTCCATGCCGCAGTTTAACATGGATACCCCATCTGACACAGTGTACTCACTCCGAGCCGACCAGTCCTTGTTTTAGCCCTTTAATGCCGAGCGCCTGACAGGGTAACAACAAGTACCATCTTTTAACGTCTTTTGGTATGACGTTCAATTAAGTACACCGGAGGTGTAGTGATGTCAAGGTTATTGTGACACAAGCATTAAGGCAATCAAGGTGTCCATAGTGGTTGATGACGTGATCATAGCACAGTGGTGGAGTACACACTGGGTAGGTAGATACCTTGGTCTCTGTTAATGGCTGACATTGGAGAGACTTCACGCCCTTGGCCACCAGGATAAAAGAACACAAGACCTCTGTTGAAAACTCTGACATGAAATTTGCCCTTTCGGAATTCTGACAACCATAGTTCCTGGTTACAAACCAAGATTCTCCATACCAACATCAGTCATGGGATAAAGGAAACTTCGAAAGCATCGAAATCCGAAGCAAGAAGCCAGCCATTAACAGAGACCAGGGTATCTACCTACCGAGTGTGAACCATTGTGGTCTAACCACATATAACCATAAACTGTAGGATTCCTTTGGAATCCCAGGAATCCGAAACAATCACCTTGCCAGCTGATGTAACAGACTTTGCATTTATCGGAGGAGTATACGTTAGATTTTCCCACTGCTTTGAATTTTGTTCTGTGTATGTCCTATACTGGTGATCCTAAGAGACTCGCCCATGGTTACAAATCATGCAACAAAATCAGCTGGGTCTGCTCCAAATCGGAGCAACGTCTTACGAGAGCCAATAAACATGGACCGGTTCCGTTCAGGAGTCAGAAGCCTTGGAACCCAGCGTCCTGAAACCTTTGTCATGCATAGTTCACATTCTCAAGGTGTTTTGGGGGGCACGGGTGGCCCAGTCGTCTATGGCGCCGCGATTCGCTGTGCAGAGTTGCGTCCCTTGGCCACGCCAGAAACCTTTGATTGTGGGTTCGAATCCCGGTTCGTTCCGATTATGTTCCTAGGTTTGTCAGCACCATACCCGTGCTCGTGGGTTTCACCGAAGTGGTAAACTTCTGAGACCTGCATCACTTCGGGCTTTCCTCCCACATTAAGCTGACACGCCGTGATATAACTGGAATACTGTTTAAAGCGGCGTTAAACCCAACTCACTCACTCACTCACTCACTCACTAAAAGCGTATTGGCTGTGTCAAGTGTTGTGAGTCTTCAATCATCCAAAATCAGATCACATACTTTCCATAGTGGTGCCAGTTGAAGGTCGTCCTGATCGTGGATGATCTTTGGGGCTCTCTCTTCCCAACTTGATCTCTGCTGTTAGGCATACACGTTACAAGTTATCGAACGACGGTTATCGAAAAGATACTTGCAATAAGGCTGTGGCAGTTAACAATATCTCATAGCGGCCAACTTATTTGCAAAGGAAATGGCTATTCGATGGTGATGTGGTTAATACAGGTATCTCATTTGTGTTTTATAAATTACGTTTCAAGTGTTTCGGCGACCTTTTTCAGCTCAGTAACGTTTTATAAAGTTTGTATTTTTTGGTCTAATCCAATTTTCAAGTGTATACACTCTTTTTCTAAAGGTATAGTTGTTTCTTGTCAGATAAGGGGGCACGGGTGGCCCAGTCGTCTAGGGCGCCGCGATTCGCTGTCCAGAGTTGCGTCCCTTGGCCACGCCAGAACCCTATGATTGTGGGTTCGAATCCCGGTTCGCCCCGATTATGTTTCTAGGTTTGTCAGCACCATACCCGTGCTCGTGGGTTTCACCGAAGTGGTAAACTTCTGAGACCTGCATCACTTCGGGCTTTCCTCCCACATTAAGCTGACACGCCGTGATATAACTGGAATACTGTTAAAAGCGGCGTTAAACCTAACTCACTCACTCACTCTTGTCAGATATCCATGGACGTTTGAAGATTTGCTAATGACAAAAATTGTTGCACATGATATCAATCATTGTATTGTCTGATCCAGACTGGATTATTTACAGGCCACGGTGATGTATCTGGAATATTTATTATTTATTATTATTATAGTGCGATGTTCAGCAACAAACAACACACAAATATTATCTCATTTTACAATGTCTTCCCATCTAAGAATTGACGAGTTGAATTATCAGTGTGACAGTAACGACGTCAATGCCCTACATAAAACCCTTTTCGCAGAATGTTTGGTATTGTTCGTATTGTTGTAAATGTTTTATGATAAACTTAATGTTGAAGATAATAACGTGAAGATCCGGGGTAGAATTGGTCTTCAGCAACCCATGCTAGCCGTAAAAGGCGACTATGCTTGTCGTAAGAGACGACAAACGGGATCGGGAGGTCAGGCTCGCTGACTTGGTTGATGCAAGTCATCGTATCCCAATTGCGTGGATCATGATGTCAATCACTGGCCTGTCTGGTCCAGACTCGATTACTAACAAACCGCCGTTATCTAGCTGCAATATTGCTGAGTGCGGCGTTAAACAACAAACAGACAAACATAATGTTGAAGACATAACCTTGACTTGACCCTTAATGTTAACTGAGTGTTGTTTCTAACAGGCATATCGAGGAAGGTGTCATGTTTCAAGCCTCTTCCTCCAACCCGTACCAATGTAACAACTGACACCTCTGCTTCTACAACAACAAACCAGTCAACATTCGGCATCGACCTTCTCTCAACACACCCCTTGTTAAACGATACATTGCAAAACGGTACAGACGTCTCAGCCGATCAGGGGAAACTAGACCAGGTTGTTAACGGCGTGTACAAAGATCGAGAGACTCCACAACCCTTCGGGCCCTATGTTTATAGGGGACCCCAGGGTGCGGTGGTGGCTAGGCGGGGCTACATAGAACCAGACGAGGAGTTATGGGACGAAGAGCCAGACGAGTGGGAACCTCGTCACCAGCCTCGTAACAACCTTGGAATTTTAGGTAACCGTCTTATGGGTGGAGGTAATGGCAATGGATGGAGAGGTAACAGGCCCAGGGGAACGGGTAACCGGGGCTTGTATAGGGAGCCCGACGAGGAAGAAGAGGAAGAAGAGGAGGAGGAGGAGGAGGAGGAAGAGGATGGACCACGCTCAGGACGTCCGAATACTTGGACAGGAAACAGAAACAACTGGGGTGGTCCAGTAAATGGGGTGAATGCAAGGCCAGCGTTCGGACTGACCAGGAGACCTCCCAGTGCTTGGACCGGAGGTAGCTTGTGGAGGCGTCAAGTGTCGGACCGGAAACGGAGACAAGTGGCCGTTGTCTCGGGGAAGGTATCATGTGACCCCTTTCATAAAATAAGAATCGTCAATGTGACAGTGGGCTACTCTCACGACGGCATATGTAACAGCAGACGGCCAAGGTGTCGCAGGGATGCTACTTTAGATCAACAGGTGGCGCTTTGTGATGGCGCGGAGTCATGTGACCTCAGCTATGAACAGACGCCATTTGCAGAATGTCCTCGAGCAATCAATTTCGTCACCGTTGAACATGAATGTTTGCCAGGTGTGTAAAATAGATAAAATCGCACCATTTTTCCAAGGCTTCAGTTTTCCAAATTGATAATTGTTAATATTTCTTGTCAAATAGGTAAACATGTTTTTTATTTGTTCATTCTTTTAATTTTCGCAACACCACAAACATGATCATTGTTATACGGGTTGCATAAGCAATGGAGCTCTCAGTAATGAAACGCATTTCAATACATCTGAAACGAGTTTGGTAGCAGCAGTTTTAACAAAACAGCCACTCGTAACGTTAAATCGAAATGTGAACCTTTACGTTGTATAATACCTGTACATATCTGTAAATGTATTTTTTACAGATGAATCCACATTTGGTATATGTGACTTGGCAATTACAAGTAAAAATGGCCCCGTCATAGTTACATCCCCTGGCTATCCAGGAGGCACGTCGGGGAGGGCGGGAGACTTCATGACGTGTGAGTGCGTCCTCAGAACGGAGCCAAACTCCTCCATCACCATTACGGCCCTGTCAACTAACATGGCGGGCAACGAGACCCTGTGCACCGAGGACATGCTTCTCATGGAGAAGAAGACCCACCCAGAGGCCAAGAAGTTCATGGTCGTGGGGGAATTGTGTGGAAAGACTCGTCGAGAAGCCCAACCCCTCGGTAGCAATGTCATCCGGATGACGTACCTGACAGAGATACCTGCCGTGGCCGACAGGACCGGCTTCCTCGGCATATTCGAAGGTGAGTTTTGTATACAGTGATAAGCTTTATCCTCATCAGAGGTGCGTGTGCTCTACCCTGATAAAACGCATTCAGCTCAAGTATGCTCGATAATTTTTTTAGTTTCAATCTTTAATGGGATGTGAGCCCTACCCTGAAAACAAGTATTCCACAAGGAGCAGCTCCAACCTGTAAGGGGGGCACGGGTGGCCCAGTCGTCTAAGGCGCCGCAATTCGCTGTACAGAGTTGCGTCCCTTGGCCACGCCAGAAACCTATGATTGTGGGTTCAAATCCCGGTTCGCCCTAATTATGTTTCTAGGTTGGTCAGCACCATACCCGTGCTCGTGGGTTTCACCGAAGTTGTAAACGTCTAAGACCTGCATCACTTCGGGCTTTCCTCCCACATTAAGCTGACTTGCCGTGAAATGATTGGAATACTGTTAAAAGCGGCGTTAAACACAACTCACTCACTAAGGAGGTGAGTGTCGCACCCTGAACGCACGTGTTGCACAAAGATCAGCTCCAACCGTTTAGGAGTCAAGTGTCGTACCCTGAACACAAGGATCAACTCCAACCTGTTAGGAGGTAAGTGCCGTGCCCTGAACACAAGGATCAGCTCCAACCTGTTAGGAGGCGAGTGTGGTACTCTGAACACAAGGATCAGCTCCATCCTGTTAGGAGGTGAGTGTCGTACCTTGAACACAAGGATCAGCTCCATCATGTTAGGAGGTGAGTTCGTTACCCTGAACACAAGGATCAGCTCTAACCTGTTAGGAGGTGAGTGTCGTACCTTGAACACAAGAATCAGCTCCATCCTGTTAGGAGGTGAGTGTCGTACCTTGAACACAAGGATCAGCTCCATCCTGTTAGGAGGTGAGTTCGTTACCCTGAACACAAGGATCAGCTCCATCCTGTTAGGAGGTGAGTTCTTTACCCTGTCCACAAGGATCATCTCCAACCTGTAAGGGGGTGAGTGTCGTACCCTGAACACAAGGATCAACTCCATCCTGTTAGGAGGTAAGTGCCGTGCCCTGAACACAAGGATCAGCTCCAACCTGTTAGGAGGTGAGTGTCGTACCTTGAACACAAGGATCAGCTCCATCATGTTAGGAGGTGAGTTCGTTACCCTGAACACAAGGATCAGCTCTAACCTGTTAGGAGGTGAGTGTCGTACCTTGAGCACAAGAATCAGCTCCATCCTGTTAGGAGGTGAGTGTCGTACCTTGAACACAAGGATCAGCTCCATCCTGTTAGGAGGTGAGGTCGTTACCCTGAACACAAGGATCAGCTCCATCCTGTTAGGAGGTGAGTTCTTTACCCTGAACACAAGGATCAGCTCTAACCTGTTAGGAGTCGAGTGTCGTACCCTGAACACAAGGATCAGCTCCAACCTGCTAGGAGTCGAGTGTCGTACCCTGAACACAAGGATCAGCTCCATCCTGTTAGGAGGTGAGTGTCGTACCCTGAACAAAAGATCAGCCCCAACCCTTAAGGAGGCGAGTGTCGAACCCTGAACACAAGGATCAGCTCCAACATGTTAGGGGGTGAGTTCGGTACCCTGAACGCAAGGATCAGCACCAACCTGTTAGGGGGTGAGTTCGGTACCCTGAACGCAAGGATCAGCCCCAACCCGTGAGGAAGTGAGTTTCGTACCCTGAATACAAGGTTAAGGTCGAACATGTAAGGAGGTAAGTGCCGTGCCCTGAACACAAGGACCAGCTCTAACCTGTATGGAGATAAGTGCCGTGCCCTGAACACAAGGACCAGCTCTAACCTGTATGGAGGTGAGTGTCGTACCCTGAACACAAGGATCAGCTCCAACCTGTATGGAGGTGAGTGTCGTACCCTGAACACAAGGACCAGCTCTAACCTGTCAGGAGGTGAGTGTCGTACCCTGACGACAGGGATCAGCTCCAGCCTGCTGGCTATACAGGCAAAGAGTGTTGTACGAACAAAGGCCTCGTCTCGACGTACCAATGAATGTGTTTAGTTTGGACTGTTGTTGCTCTAACTCCCCCCCACAGACCTGGACACCATGGTGTCCCTGACAGCCGTGACATGTAGGTACATCATCACGAATAGTCCACTGATTATGCGAAAAAGGTCGTAAGTGTCTTTAGTTTTCTATATTCTGACTTTATTCCAGCCCATGGTCCCAACTCCAGCCAAGCTGCCCTGCTCATGACCTGCCGTGACATCAGCTCCGTCCCGGCCATCACAGAACAGGGGACGCAACCCAGCAACGCGCCAAGGTAGTTAAACTGTTATTTATTCCGTTTGAATTTGGACACAGCTACAGGATGACTTCTCAATGGCGAAAGACATCTGCAAGGATGGTAGATAGATCAAAATCCCATTGCTAATGGAAAGAAAAATTCATTGCAGCAATTGATGATATCACTAGGCATGTAGAAAATGATCATACACTCACTCACTCACTCACTCACTCACTCACTCACTTACTCACTCACTCACTCACTCACTCACTCACTCACTCACTCACTCACTCACTCAATCAATCACTCACTCACCCCAAAAAAACACCCACCCAACCACCCACCCACTCACTCACTCACTCACCCTCTCACTCACTCACTCACTCACTCACTCACTCACTCACTCACTCACTCAGAATTCTGTTAACCGACCCCCTGTTTAATCCCTCACGGTTATCGTTTTCCGCGTCTAGATTAATGTTTGCCTGATACAGTGTTGGATTCAGTCTATTACCTCACTTCTTTCTATCCCGTGAATGTTACATAGTACCAAGCCAGCGACAAAGGACCATGCAACGACCAAGTGGACGCTAAAGGTTTGATCTGTATAGTTGAAAACAATGCATCATTTTTTCTATGTGCAGTGCAAGCAAACCCATAACAACATCAGCCCCCAACGTGGTAAAGACGACAGCATCCATCGCCTCCGCTGGTGGAGTTGGTGCCGTCATGGGAGGGGAAGGGAGGGACCCGGTGAAGGATGAGGCTGCTGATGCTATACCAGGTACGTGATATACTGGTCCTGGGGAACAAAAGCGTCGGTGCGATGTATTGGATAAATCTGGATAGGTGTAGATGGATAGAAATGGATGATTTAGACGGGATGGTCGGGGTTGGTGCAGATGGAATGGTCAGGGTGGCGTAGATGGAATGGTCGGGGTGGTGTAGATGGAATGGTCGGGGTGGTGCAGATGGAATGGTCGGGGTGGTACAGATGGAATGGTCGGGGTGGTGTAGATGGAATGGTCGAGTTGGTGTAGATGGAATGGTCGGGGTGGTGCAGATGGAATGGTCGGGGTGGTGCAGATGGAATGGTCGGGGTGGTGTAGATGGAATGGTCGGGGTGATGTAGATGGATAGATATGGATGATTTAGATGGGATCGTCGGGGTTGGTGCAGATGGAACGGTCGGGGTGGTGCGGATGGAATGGTCGGGGTGGATTTAGATGGGATCGTCGGGGTTGGTGCAGATGGAATGGTCGGGGTGGTGTAGATGGAATGGTCGGGGTGGTGTAGATGGAATGGTCGGGGTGAATTTAGATGGGATCGTCGGGGTTGGTGCAGATGGAATGGTCGGGGTGGTGTAGATGGAATGGTCGGGGTGGTGTAGATGGAATGGTCGGGGTGGTGCAGATGGAATGGTCGGGGTGGTGCAGATGGAATGGTCGGGGTGAATTTAGATGGGATCGTCGGGGTGGTGCAGATGGAATGGTCGGGGTGGTGCAGATGGAATGGTCGGGGTGGTGTAGATGGAATGGTCGGGGTGGTGCAGATGGAATGGTCGGGGTGGATTTAGATGGGATCGTCGGGGTTGGTGCAGATGGAATGGTCGGGGTGGTGCAGATGGAATAGTCTGGGTGGTGTAGATGGAATGGTCGGGGTGGTGCAGATGGAATGGTCGGGGTGGTGCAGATGGAATGGTCGGGGTGGTGTAGATGGAATGGTCGGGGTGGTGCAGATGGAATGGTCGGGGTGGTGTAGATGGAATGGTCGGGGTGGTGCAGATGGAATGGTCGGGGTGGATTTAGATGGGATCGTCGGGGTTGGTGCAGATGGAATGGTCGGGGTGGTGCAGATGGAATAGTCTGGGTGGTGTAGATGGAATGGTCGGGGTGGTGCAGATGGAATGGTCGGGGTGGTGCAGATGGAATGGTCGGGGTGGTGTAGATGGAATGGTCGGGGTGGTGCAGATGGAATGGTCGGGGTGGTGCAGATGGAATGGTCGGGGTGGTGCAGATGGAATGGTCGGGGTGGTGTAGATGAAATGGTCGGGGTGGATTTAGACGGGATGGTCGGGGTTGGTGCAGATGGAATGGTCGGGGTGGTGTAGATGGAATGGTCGGGGTGGTGCAGATGGAATGGTCGGGGTGTTGCAGATGGAATGGTCAGGGTGGTGTAGATGGAATGGTCGGGGTGGTGCAGATGGAATGGTCGGGGTGGTGCAGATGGAATGGTCGGGGTGGTGTAGATGGAATGGTCGAGGTGGGTGTAGATGGATAGATATCGATGATTTAGATGGAATGGTCGAGGTGGGTGTAGAAGGAATGGTCGGGATGTGTGTCAATGGAATAATGGAGGGGTTGGATGTAGATCGAATGATGGAGGGGTTGGATGTAGGTGGAATGCATGGGGTGATATAGATGGATAGGTTAGTGTGAAATGTAAATGAGTGTATTGGTTTTGCAGGGGGACTTCTCTCGGGTGTCGTGGCGTCTCTCGTCTCCGTCATCGCCATCATGGGCAGCATCTTCGTCTACCTGCTCTACAGAAGGTAAGCAAGTTACATTATGTTTGTACTAGAACACAGTCGTTTGAACGTCAAGAAGTAAATGCAGTAGTTAAACAACGCAAGACTCACGCTTTATTTCACTCTAACAGATGATCAATCATTAACTTTTTGCACTGTTACGTACGGTAAGTCTACGATCTCTTCTTTTTATAGGGCGGTCGGGTAGCCTAGTGGTTAAAGCGTTCGCTCGTCACGCCGAAGACCCGGGTTCGATTCCCGACATGGGTACAATGTGTGAAGCCCATTTCTGGTTTCCCCCGCCGTGATATTGCTGGAATATTGCTAAAAGCGGCGTTAAACAATACTCATTCACTCACTCATTTTGTACAGGTCCCAGAGGAAGAAGATGAAGGAATACAACCGACAGTCTACTGGAAGCAGTGGGTCCTGGTACAATGACCCAACCTATACTGAAGCCGCGTACAACCAGCCCGACACACCCGCCACTGTCAGTCAGCCCGAGATCCCTGTACAAAAGACAACAGTTGACAGTGCCACATACACATCGCCACAAGAAATAACGCCGGCGTCTACAACATCCACCGAAACAGCGGCACCGACTCCAGCACCACCTCCTTCTGCCCCACCGAGGCGGAACAGGAAACGCCAACAACGAGACGACATCGTCTACGACAATGCTGGCGCTGGCACGGAAGATGACTACGCTAGCATATCGGACATCTATAACAACGCCAATCTGAAGTAAACTATGGCGCCGTGATCGTTCCGGTCGGTGCACCCCACCCTTGCATGGCGTCTTTTCCCTTGTGAACAGGATTGGTATGTCTTCCGTGTGTCGAAGTGTTGCGCCTATTGTGGGACAGCTTCATCCGCGCCCTGATGTCACATGCCAAGCTGTGCTTATACTCATTGCCTGGCCCCAGCGACAGTGAAATGTAAATTTTTAAAATATTCACACCAACATAAATTATTTATCAACTTTTTAACTCCATGGTCACGTTAGGAATCTTCGCATTTTTTTTGGACAACCAACTGTGCCTTAGTAGGAAAGGAGCTATGCGCCAACACATTTTGGAAATATTTAGCCTTGTTATAATTGCACACGTCGAGCACCGCTTAACTTCCATATTTCCACCTGTCTCAATAAAATCATGAACACATGCTGAGCAATTCTTGACTTCCCATCCACAATTCAGTGCATACCGTGCTCTGCTTACCCCAAGACCACAATTCAATGCATACCGAACGCTGCTTACCCCAAGACCTCAATTCAGTACATACCGAACGCTGCTTATCACAGACCACAATTCAGTGCATACCGAACGCTTCTTATCACAGACTATATATTCAGTACATACCGAAGGCTGCTTATCACAGACCACAATTCAGTGCATACCGAGCGCTGCTTATCACAGACCACAATTCAGAACATACGGAACGCCGCTTATCCCAGACCACAATTCAGAACATATCGAAAGCTGCTTATCACAGACCACAATTCAGTGCATACCGAACGCTGCTTATCACAGACCACAATTCAGTGCATACCGAGCGCTGCTTATCACAGACCACAATTCAGAACATACGGAACGCTGCTTATCCCAGACCACAATTCAGAACATATCGAAAGCTGCTTATCACAGACCACAATTCAGTGCATACCGAACGCTGCTTATCCCAGACCACAATTCAGAACATACCGAACGATGCTCACTCCAGACTATAATTCAGTACATACTGAGCGCTGCTTATCCCCAGACTATAATTCAGTACATACCGAGCGCTGTTTGTCCCCAGACTATAATTAAGTACATAACGAGTACTGCTTACCACTGAGCCAATATTCAGAGCAAATCGAGCGCTGCTTACCTCCAGACCATAATTCATTCCATACCAAGTGCTGCTTCCCCTAAGCAATACTTAAGTCAGCGAGCCTGACCTCCCGATCCCGTTAGTCGCCTCTTATGACGAGCAGTGTCGCCTTTTACGGCAAGCCTGAAACGTCTACAGTAGACTACGGACATAACGAACTCAAAGGGACCACTAATTTTAGTTCGTTATAACCGTAGTTCGTTATAATCATATATACAGCATAACTACTGCAAATAGTCGGGACAAAAAAGTAAGTTCGCTATATCCGTCAGTTCGTTATAAGCGTGTTCGTTATAAACGTAGTTTACTGTATATAGGCACACAGCTATTCAGCGTGAGGTCACCGTTTCATAAACATACTGTCACTATCCAGCTGTTCGTCATATGATGTTGACCCAATGAAGTCCCCATGTCCCATGCTGACTGTCAGGTCACTGCTGTGTGTTGACGAAATGCGGTCACCCCGTCATATACTGTCAACAGAACCATTCGTCATGTGTTGATGCAATGAGGTCACCCAGTCATAAACACACTATCAACACGGCTATTCGTCATGTATTGATGAGGTCAGCCAGTCATGAACACACTAGCAACACGGCTATACGTCATGTGTGGACAGAATGGTGACATCGTCTCCCATAAGGACTGTCAAATCACACCTCTTCGTCGTGTGTCGTCACGATGGGGACAAGGAGTCACAGATGGCGGAAATGTGAGACGCGATGAGATCATATACCCTTTACGTGAAGACAACAAACATATGTGCATCATGTATTGACTCTATGAGGTGAGGTGAAATGGGGTTTAACGTCGCGTCCAAGATTATTGCACTTATATAGCGACGTGCATGCACGTGATTGTGTGTGTGTGTGTGTGTGTACGTGTGTGTGTGTGTGTGTGGCTGCTTTTACTAGTCCGGACTAATGCCGATTTAAAGTGCTAGCCCACTGAAATACCATGCCGCATTTGAACATGAATACCCCACTTAGACACAGTACACTGACTCCTAACCGACCAGTCCTTAATTTGGCCCCTTAATGCCGAACGCCAGGCAGGGTAACAACAAATACCATTTTTTACGTCTTTTGGTATGACGCGACCGGAGATCGAACGCCGGACCTTCCGCTCTCCGGGCGGACGCTCTACCACCAGACAACGGAGGCGGTCCTCTATGAAGTCATGCATGGGTTCTATGCATGCTGTGAAAATAGATCTATTTGTCTGTGTGAAACGCTTCAGTTGGTTTGACTTCATTACCACTGTTGACTTGTTTTAGAACACGTTTAATAATTAATGCTGGTGTAAGGTATGAGTCGACGACATGCACGTAGAATAGAATTACTGACGTACTGAGGGTGAACCTGCTAGAGACGTCCCGGTTCAACCACCCTTGTCCTTGGTGGACACAGCAAAAACAACATAAAACACGACAGTCTGTAGTGGCTGATTCAATGTTTCAGTGGAATCAACACATGTTCTGGTGCATCCTGTCAGCTTCGTTTGCATCGTCACATGTTCCGGTGCATCATGTCAGCTCCCGTTGCATCGTCACATGTTCTGTGCATCCTGTCAGCTTCGTTTGCATCGTCACATGTTCTGGTGCATCCTGTCAGCTTCAGTTGCATCGTCACATGTTCTGGTGCATCTTGTCAGCTTCAGTTGCATCATCACATGTTCCGGTGCATCCTGTCAGCTTCTGTGGAATCGTCACATGTTCTGTGCATCCTGTCAGCTTCTGTGGAATCGTCACATGTTCTGTGCATCCTGTCAGCTTCTGTGGAATCGTTGCATGTTCTTGTGCATATAACAACCATTTATACGAAACACAATCACTCGAAATATTATATATTCAAGACCGCATATACAGAGGCATAGTACTAGCTCGTACAAGAAGAATATTGTATTTATTATTTCCATGGAAAAACATTCATTGATTTTTGTGAGCTGCTTTATGACTGATGACCGATGTTTATTGACATGTATTATTAATATCACTGTCTAACTTCTCATCCTGGGTATAAGACATTATCAAAGGTCACTAGAACATGAGTGGAAACAGGTGGGTAGCTGGGCTGAAGGACGGATAGAACTGCCCACAAACTGTCAACTAACTAGACCGGAACAACGTGGCTAATTGTACCCGGATGGCATGTCCAGTGATCTGACAATGCTGTTTCAAACTGACACACAGTGTACCTGAAAATACAACATACAAGTTTAATTTTAATTACATGAAATAAATTATACTCAAACCAGACGCCAACATTATTTTGTTCTTTCTTATCGTATCTTTATACAATAAATAGAAGTACCAGTGAAGACAGGATTGACTAAGGGTTTTGATGCCGGCGAATAAACACACATGGTGATAAACGAGGACTGATGTTAGAACATAAACACACATGGTACGACACGAGGATTAATGTTAGAACATAAACACACATGGTGAGACACGAGGACTTATGTTAGAACATAAACACATATGGTAGGACATGGAGACTGATGTTAGAACATAAACACACATGGTAGGACACGAGGACTGACGTTAGAACATAAACACACATGGTAGGACACGCGTTTTCGTGTTTTCTTCATGTTTATTTCCAAAAATCGAACTTTTGAATTTTCTCTCGTTATTTCAATGTGTTTTTTGTTAAATCGAAATTTCGAATGTTTAACTTGCAATATACTCTGCAAAAAAAGAAAAACAAAAGTAGTAGCATCTTAAGTGCTTGACAGAGTGTGTTCACACAAACTTGATACCCAAAATGAATTGGTCATTTCTGCATGGATTGGGATTGGTTTCAGTGAAAAGATGGAAACATCTAAAAAACACAACCACGTGAGATCCTTGCACCGAAACACACTAAGGTGACACGGTTGTGCAACGTCACTTGTTGGGCTATTAGAACGCTGGGTTTTCATTTGCATGCCATCACTATCAAGTGAACAGCGACAACATGCCACGACTGACTAAAGCCCAACGCAACAACGCCATCGGCCGACTGCAAACAGGAGAATCAACTTCAGCTGTAGCATGGTATTTCCACGTAGCAACAAGCACCATTACAAGAACTGTGGAACCTTTATCAGACACACGGGACAACACATGTTCTTCCCAGATCCGGATGACCACGTATCGCTATTAACGCATAGGACCGATTCATACGGCTACGGCCACCTCCACAACTACGGCAATACCATGATTGCGTAGGATATCAGCCATGACAGTGACGAGACACATTTTATGCTTCGCCGTGCCGGTGGTACACGTCGTGTTTACAGGGGTCTCGGGGAACGGTATGCACGAAACTGCATACAGGAAGTGGACAGATTTGGTGGTGGTAGCGTGATGATGTGGACAGCCATCTCCTACACTGGTAGAACAGGCTTGGTACAAGTTCTGGGGAATTAAACGGTACAGCGTTACTTTCATGAGATTCTTCGGCCACACGTCCTTCCAATTATGCAACAAGCTAACGTCATTTTCCAACGAAGACATCGCCCGGCCTCACACCAAGACTAAAAACAGTTGTTTTTAGGAATGACAACATTCAAAGTCTCCAGATTTAAACCCCATCGTACATTTACGGGATGCAATGGATCAACGGCGTTGAGAACTTTGAGAGGGTGAACATTCCCAAAGCCACAATTCGGGATCCCCTAGCTTCCATGAGTCGGCGATGCCAGTCAGTTTTGGACCCTGATGATGGCTATAAAAGATATTGAGAACAGATGAGTGAGTGAGTGAGTACGGTTTTACGCCGCTTTTAGCAATATTCCAGCAATATCACGGCGGGGGACACCAGAAATGGGCTTCACACGTTGTGCCCATGTCGGGAATCGAATCCGGGTCTTCGGCGTGGCGAGCAAACGCTTTAACCACTAGGCTACCCGACCCCCCCCCCCCCCCCCCCCCCCCCCCAAACCTACTGTTCATAGTGTGTTCCTAGTGTGCCAATTAAGTGTGCCATGTTTGAACAATCGATTACCATCTGTTGATTATCTATATGATCTATTAAATATATATCTAAAATCACTTTTGCGTTTCTTTTGTTTTGCAGTGTTTAACTAGAAAATGCTCGAAGTAAAAATCGAAATTTAAAAAAAATAAACAATTAATTGAAATTCAAAGAAATTTCGAATTAAGATATAAATTTATGTTACCAAAGTGGCACCATTAAGCTTTCGTACACATGTTAGCATTGTAACCAACTGTCAGGCCACGGAATCACCGGGGAAGGTAATGAAAGAGTGTTACATGTCATGTCTTCAGTTGTATGCATGCTGCACGTAGTCTTCCTCTCGACCGTTCGTCGACCGCCACCGTGATCTAATGGTAGAGCGTCCGCCCGGAGAGCGGAAGGTCCGGGTTCGATCCCCGGCCGCGTCATACCAAAAGACGTTAAAAGATGTTACTTGTTGTTACCTTGTCTGGCGATCGGCATTAAGGGGCTAAAAACAAGGACTGGTCGGCTCGGAGTCAGTATACTGTGTCTGAGTGGGGTATTCATGTTAAACTGTGGCATGGTATCTCAGTGAGCTAGCACTATAAATCGGCATCACTCCGGACTAGTACAAGCAGCCACACAAACACACACACGTACATGCACGTCGCTATATAAGTGCAATAATCTTGGACGCGACGTTAAACCCCATTTCAGCTCACCTCACCTCGACCGTTCGTTTTATACCGCGACTACTATGTTGTTTCACTATGAGATATCCGCTGTTTTCTTAATATTCTTTCTGGTATTTTAGACGGTTCATAAGTTATTTAAAACACTCCACCTCGGGTTTGGTTGAAAATGTAAAACCTCCAACGAGGGAAAAGCCTTAGGACATAACAAAAAGAAAGGTGTTTCATCAGAAAATATATACATGTAATTGTCATTTTATATGGAAATACATGGTTAGATGTATTATTATTGCCCAGGTGTTTACAGTACAAGTATAGTACCTTATATGTGAGCACGCTATTTATTTTCTTCTAGGATGTGTACAAGAATGTGCCATGGCTAGAACCCCAGTCGTGGTTACGCCGGACCGACGCCTGTAAGGCTGCACATTGGGACACTTCTGTTATGATCCAGGCACGGGCCCCTGCCTTTGTTGTGAAGTGACGTCGTCAGCCACGGTCAGCTAAATAGCCTTACCACAACCATATGCTCTGTGAAGGTGTTTCCCTCGCATGTTGGACGTGTTGCCCGACACCTGCACACCGCCAGCTCGCTGTCGTGCCATCTTTAATCACCCTGATTGCTGGCGTTCTGCCTTCCCCATTGTATTAGTAGCCAACACCATGAAAGTTTAATGTGAACAATGGGAAAATCCATTTATCGACTGATTGCTGTGGTTTTTGTCTTTGAGTGACGAACACGCGAAATCTGTATGATGCGGCATGGTTTGAGCTGACTCTTGGGGTCCCGGGTCAGGAGTGAAGCCTCTAGACTTGCACAAGCCTCTATAGCAATAATTATTAGTTCAAATCATAAGTTCTAGATTATGTAAATAATAACAAGTTGTCCCTATAAGAGACTGGAGTCCTACTGTTCACATATCTAGACTTGCCTATTAGGAGGATAGAATTATTACCCATCCGTTGACTTTTCTTTCAGTACAGCCTTGGAGCAAGGCTATGAAGCCCCACGACTGGGTGTATCACCGATATGCTCTCTGCTGCTTTCGCCCGTCCGTAATACCAAATGCACGCTTGACTGTCATGTATCTGTATGAATTCCCTTGTTTTAAACATACGAAAATCATTCCATGAGTGCATTTACCCTAATGCTGATTCAACCTATCTTGCCTATTTTAAGCATCTGCTCTTGCTCACGGAACTAGAATAAAACAAAGATGAATATTAACTGCAGATATTTATGGCAGGGGCTGAGGGTTTGTGCGAGGACATGTAATAAGGTAGAAGAAGGGGGTAAGTAATGGGGGGGGGGGGGGGGGGGGGGGGGTGAGGTTGGGGTGAGGGGGGTGAGGATGGAGTTGGGATGGAGTTATTACCCGCACAAAAATCATTCGTGCCTCTGTTCCGTTTATCAAAGGAATTAGTCGTCTTTAAAATCGGGTCGATAAATTATTCATTTTTTTCATTATCGTTTGTGGGTTATGACTGGCGCTTCTCGCTCTGCATTGTGTGGACGTAGTTTAAGCAAAGAAATGACAAGGCCTTCTGCTCGATGTTATCTCAAATGAAAGCCGTTTATAAGATTTTGCCTCATGATAAAGATAGCTAATTGGAACTGAGTGCCTGTTTTGTTTGTTGTTTAACGCCGCACTCAGCAATATTCCAGCTATGTGAGGGCGGTCTGTAAATAATCGAGTTTGGACCAGACAATCCAGTGATTGACATCATGAGCATCGATCCACACAATTGGGATGCGATGACATGCATCAACCAAGTCAGCGATCCTAACCACCCGATCCCGTCAGTCGCGGCCTACGATAAGCGTAGTCGGCAAGCATGGGTTGATGAAGACCTATTCTACCCCGGATCTTCACGGGTCAGTGATAACATAAGACTTCTGTAAGATATCATATTTGAAACGTATCATTTGAAAAAGCTTTTGACAGACTCCAAATGTATTTATAAAGAAAGTACTTGAAAATATTGTTTTGCCCTCATTTACTAAGACGGGACCATATATTAAATAATGATGCTACATCCTGCCATTTGGCGTGTTTTTATAGCGAAAGTGGCTGTAGACAGGGTGACCCAATATCGCCCTATCTTTTCATCCTGAATGCTTGGGATTGTAAGAAGCAATACAGAAATTAAAGGGATAGAACTTAAAAATGAAGAATGTAGATCAGGACAATATGCAGATGTTACAGAACTTTTCTTGTATGGTAGAGAATTGCGAAAAACACACTGCAAAATGTGTTTAGAATGAAAACACATGCTAGACATGTTTAGATCTAAACATGTTTGTGAATGTGTTCAAATTCAAAACGGTGATTCATCGCTAACCACACTCGTCTCCAGTTTCTCAAATTCCAGGGACGATAACTGGTCTTCTGGGTCGGAGTCTCGCGAAAATGGTTCCTGACAGTCTGGTCCGATATCCTCCTCAAACCAGGGTTGCGTCCTGCAGTCTCTGTAGCTAGGTGGAACAGTCGAATGTAGCGATCCTGTGCAGGGGTGGTAACTCTTTTTCGGCCGGTTCTCGGACGGTCTGCAGTGGAATTGAGCTGTGTGTATCGGCCACATAGGCGGCAAATGGTGCTGTGGTGGACGTTGAAGACGCGTGCAACAGAAGACTGCGATTCCCCTCTTTCGATACGTCCTATGGCGATGTTCCGATCGGCAGCGCTGAGTCTCGGCATTTTCGAACTTGAAAAATGTTGACAATTGAATGACAAATTATTGGCTTATCCTTGCCTTTTTATAGCCACTACCACGAGTTACGAATACCATAACTAAAGTGTGAAAACAATGCCGTTTAAGACCTTGCAAATCGACAATGGCTGCGTTTGGACGCACCGTTTGTCGAATATCAGGCCACCAACATTTTCCAAAAACATATATCTAATTTATTACCGGATATTTTGTGTATTCAGATTCAATGAACTACCTACTACCTGTGTCTTTCTTTTTATGAAGAGTACATCTTTAAATTCTAAACATGTTTAAATTATTAGGACAATACACAAACATATGCATTTTGTAGTAAACTTAAATTATTATCATGATTAGATTACGGGATGTGTTTAGGAGGTGTTTAGGCTGCGAGACGATCGTTCGATTCGTGTGTTTAGACCCGAAACTTGATTAATGGGAACACACCAAATGTGTATTCCGTTTAGGATTTAAATAATTCCTAAACATGTTCTTTTGTGTTTACCTTCTGCACAGATTGTTTCACGGTGTGGGGTAGATGGGGTGGGTGGGGTGGGGTGGGGTGGGGTGGGGTAGGGAAGAGAGATGAGGGATTTGTGCCTACAGGTGGCAGGGGGGTACGGAGGGGTAAGGTAACGCTGGTGGGAGGGAGAACTATCCAACTGGCAGTCGAGGGACGGGGTCGACTCACAGGCGCCTTTGCTTCATTACAAGCTTAATGAGGAGCAATGTGTCGTAGTGAATTAGATAATCTCCGGCAATACGTGTGATCACAGATTGGCCGACTAGTTTTTCTTAGAAGCAATGCCTGCCGCTTGCCTCAGGGCAAGAAGGGGCAAGGCGTTAATTAAACAAACAGCTCTCAATTTAGCAGTCTAAATTAACTTCAAGAGGAAGAGCGCTGATGCACCAACCTGACATAAAAATAGTTTGAGGGCTATTGTTATAAGATGCGTGAATAGTACAATACAGTAGATGTTGCATCACGAGACTCCGGGCGGAGGAACTGAATAACAACCCACACCGTCCCTTTTGTGGGTCTAATCTGTTTGTTTGTTTGTTGTTTAACGCCGCATTCAGCAATATTCCATCTATATGACGGCGGTATGTCATTAATCGATTCTGGACCAGACAATCCAGTGACAATCATGAGTATCGATCCACACAATTTGGATACGATGACATGTATCAACCATGTCAGCGAGCCTGACCACCCGATCCCGTTAGTCGCCTCTTATGACAAGCATAGTCGCATTTTACGCCTAGCATGGTTTGCTGAAGACCAATTCTAACTCGGAATCTTCACCGGATCGGGTCTATCGTGTAACTGTGGTGAATTGTTCTATGCACTTTCCACATCTATGGTATCCATCACATCCTCAAGACAAGTGTGTAACTGGGAGTTTTGTTTGTCTATTCTAGAGTTCTGCTCTCAAAGAGATAGTTCGGTGTATTCTCAGATATTGTGCCAAAGCTCGGTTTATTCTCAGACACTGTGGTCAAGTGACAAAGCTTGGTTTATGCTCAGACACTGTGATCAAGTGACAAAGCTCGGTTTAGTCACAGACACTGTGGTCAAGTGACAAAGCTCGGTTTAGTCACAGACACTGTGGTCAAGTGACAAAGCTCGGTTTAGTCACAGACACTGTGGTCAAGTGACAAAGCTCGGTTGATGCTCAGACACTGTGGTCAAGTGACAAAGCTCGGTTGATGCTCAGACACTGTGGTCAAGTGACAAAGCTCGGTTCATGCTCAGACACTGTGGTCAAGTGCCAAAGTTCGGTTTATGCTCAGACACTGTGGTCAAGTGACAAAGCTCGGTTTATGCTCAGACACTGTGGTCAAGTGACAAAGCTCGGTTGATGCTCAGACACTGTTGTCAAGTGACAAAGCTCGGTTCATGCTCAGACACTGTGGTCAAGTGCCAAAGTTCGGTTTATGCTCAGACACTGTGGTCAAGTGACAAAGCTAGGTTTAGTCACAGACACTGTTGTCAAGTGACAAAGGTCGGTTTAGTCACAGACACTGTGGTCAAGTGACAAAGCTCGGTTTATGCTCAGACACTGTGGTCAAGTGACAAAGCTCGGTTTAGTCACAGACACTGTGGTCAAGTGACAAAGCTCGGTTTAGTCACAGACACTGTGGTCAAGTGACAAAGCTCGGTTTATGCTCAGACACTGTGGTCAAGTGACAAAGCTCGGTTCATGCTCAGACACTGTGGTCAAGTGACAAAGTTCGGTTGATGCTCAGACACTGTGGTCAAGTGACAAAGCTCGGTTCATGCTCAGACACTGTGGTCAAGTGACAAAGCTCGGTTCATGCTCAGACACTGTGGTCAAGTGACAAAGTTCGGTTTATGCTCAGACAGTGTGGCAAAGTTTGCTTCGACGTTGTGGCGAAGTTCAGTTTATGCTAAGACACTGTGGCAAAGTTCGGTTTATGCCCAGACACTCTGGTCAAGTGGCAAAGTTTGCTTCGACGTTGTGGCAAAGTTCAGTTACATGCTCAGACGATGTGGCAAAGTTCGGTTACATACCCGTGCCAAGGTGGGTTTAATGCCGCTTTTAACAGTATTCCAGTTAAGTCACGGCATGTCAGCTTAATGTGGGAGAAAAGCCCGAAGTGATGCAGGTCTTCGACGTTTACCACTTTGATGAAAACCACGAGCACGGTATGGTGCTGAAAAACCTTAAAACATAATCCGGGCGAACCGGGATTCGAACCCACAATCATAGGTTTTTGGCGTGTCCAAGGGACGCAACTCAGGGACGCACAGGGAATAGCGGCTCCTAGCTACGACTGAGAGACCCCAGCTTCCAGGAAGATCAACACTGTTGAAAATAGAACTAAAATCACACTACATATGCAAATATATGTTTTTAATTTTTAAAAGTTATTAATCAAATAATATAGTAAAACATAAAGGCATGCAGAAGTATTCTTGGAGTGCAGACTAAGCGCCAGCAGAGTCCATTAGGGGATATAATATCGCTAACTTAAGATATTTTCAACTGAAAACAAAACACATAAATAAATCACCTGAGAGGTATAGCTTCCTCTGCTCCTCAGTTTCTAATGTGCAAGAATCTCGTGTTTTATGTAATGTGCAATGTGTTAAGTACAATGTGTAATGCGCAATGTACATTTTTTTCAGTGTAATGTACAATTCAAAATGTTAAACGTAAAATGACAATGTATAACGTATAATGGATGAAGTACAAAGTCCAGCGTAATAACATGTAGCTATTATAGTCAGTTTAATATGGGCTTCATTATGTCACTGTTGAGATTTATTACCATATCAAACTGAGAGCTAGCTTACGCTTCATCGGAGAGCGCGCTTTCTACACCTGCTCTAAAACCCCGCCATTTTCAGCGTACCTTTCTTTTGCTATTCATCCCTTAAGCCATCTCCTTCAGCACCCAACCCTCCCCCATCCCCTATTCCCCAGGCACCATCTTTCCCTGTTCCCCATTCTACACTACTGTGTCTGTGTTATCTTCCATCTCGCGATATGCTCTGTTGATTCCCATTCATAGTTCAGCCAATCCAAGAACTCCTATGTTAAAGTTCACAGATACAATTTCCTTTCTTGTCAATAAATTTAGGTGCTAACATTTTCAGCTGAATGAAGTCGTGTATAGGGGATGACCCGCCGCTGACGAGCGGTTGTGTTGTGAAAGCCTCGCACGCTCCACCCTACAATTGTTTTCAGCCCGGGGCAAATTCGTCTTTGTGCTCCGTGCGCTGTGCAGCTGCGACTCTGCTCAGCGCTGATTGGTCGATCACTCTGAAGACTAGCCAACCGTGACCCGTCTTCCCTGCAGCGGGAGAGATTAGGTTACAACGGCAGATGTCTTTGCAGAATTCATAGCAAAACACCTTCTTGAAAAACTCACAGGTATACGACGTTAGAAGGGTTTAGGGGTCTTTCTTGAGCTTTCTACGACAGTAAAAGTATTTTATCCCACGAGTGCGCTAAAGTGTTGTCGTGAAGAAGTGAGCTGTATCAGTTGTAGCAGACGATATCCGGCGGTGAAGCAGACGACACGGTTCAACTTGACGGTGAGGCATATTGGATACTGATGCAGAGGGAGATCTCCTAGTCAACGATGTTTACAACAGATAAGATGTCCCCGTGTGTTCGGATGCTGTTTTTGCTTGCGTCAATTTCTACAGTGATGTCTCAAGGTAAATATCAATATATCTAGCAGTTGTGAACAATGTACATTATTAATTCATGGTTTCTTGTAAATGTTAAATGTCAGTTTATGGACTTGAGCGTGTAACCTGACAAGGATGCTGCTGAAAGCAACATCACTATTGCACTCCGCCTGATGAAAATAAGCGACACGTGTACAGAAAGTGGCATATAAAACGCACGTGTAAATATATTTAACTAGCCCCACACGTGCACACTGGCATAGTGTGTTGAAGCCTGTCTTTTCAGAAACTACTTTATTTATGGTCAACCCTACAGCCTGCCTGATATAAGGCCTATATGTCACCATATAAAACCAGTATGTATCATAACTTACCTACACCTTGATCCTTTGTAATAGTAGCCTCTGGCAGGGGATGACTAGACAAAATGTATTTTGACTTTTTTTCAGGTTTAATATTTCTTATGTCCGGGTTAGAAATAGTTGTCATGACATTTTGTTTGGTGACAGTGGTCGTGTCTAGCCATTTGGCCTAATAAAACAACTTAATACTATACCAAATATATGTGTAAGAAAATGGTATCCAAAACAAATGCTTACACATTGTTTTCTTCAGATACTAATCAACTACATTTAAAAATAAATAAATATTATAATGAATCGTATGTTTATGCGTACGCGTGCCTAATATACATTTAGTGTATATCCGTAGTGTATATCCGTGTAATATTCGTTTGGCGATGTCATCCGTCGATCTTACAGCGAACATCAGTTACGAACATAGAGAGTACGTACACCCGTAACGAATAGGTATTATCGCGTACCTTGCTGCATATCACACCCGATTAAAGCACGTACATAGGTATTAATGTATAACATAACTGTACGTACCGCCTATTTATAGAGGAGCACGTATACACCCGTGTTACAGACTACGTATAGATTGTACGAATGGTATACTTTGCTCCAGCGTACGTCCCCAGAGGATACGACATTCGGGTACCTTGTTATATCCATGATAACGTACACGATGTTACAGAATATGTCATTCTTGTACGTTGACACATAGCCAAAGCCTGGGATATATATACAGATATAGGTCTACTTTACTGTATCACAGGGACGAACCGACGCTCCACACGTGGTGACAGATCACACACAGGCATGACGTAAAGGGCGAATGGTTCCCATGTTCGAGGACTGTGAGAACTGCGTAGCGGAGGCCAGGGCAGGATATTACCAGCCTCGAGGTTGGGCCACACGGGGGCACGGCTGTACAAACAACTCAAACCAGAGATTTTCCAAAATAATGCTGATAGATCAAACCACAACATAAAATGAACACACTGAGGTATTCGATACTGACGTCACTGTGATTTTGTTGTTCGAACCATGCATTTATATTATGTATCCAATGTTCCCGTAGTTATATATCGGTATCTATATCCGATACATGGTTAAAGTCACTTTCATTTAAAAAAGTCACTAAGTGTTCAAAACTAAGAGAAGGGAGTGGCACTCCGATTCTTAGGGTCTTCTGTGGCTGTATCCTCAAAGGGGGTTGAAGAACTGTAAAATTATTGTCCCCCTGAGAAGGAATGTAAGACCACATTATTCGAAGTAAGTCTATTCCTACTATCTTTTTGTAGTAGTATACTTGTTTGTTTTAATTTTGGCTAAACTTAAGGATCATCTCCAGTAGCTAAGGGATGGTGTAAATCATGCTCGGCAACCGTACAGGTAGCAGAAGTATCGTAAGTCCCGACGGTCCCTAGCACAGGGCCACTGATAGCCATACTATACTGACTGTACTGATTACATTAAAAAAAGTTTTTTTTTAATGTAATCAGTACAGTCAGTATAGTATAGCTATCCGTGGACCTGTGGTCCCTAGTATGGTGGCCTAACTTTGGTTGCTGGCTATCCCTAGTCCGTTTTTATAATATATTGTTATTTATCGAAAACTGTTATACATCTGTGATAATCTAGTTGTTTACTGTCCTTAGTCGACAGGTTTTATAATCAAACTGTATCTATTATTACTGTTTAACTTGATTTAGTCACGATATGGCTGAAATATTGCCGATGTGATAAATATTCACTCACTCACTTAGGGTCTTCTCCTATGTTATTTGAATAAGTACTAAAGAATAAGTACCCCCTGTTTAACGGAAGGCCATGTCAGGAACCCTTTAATTTACATGCTGAATTTAGAACACTGCAAATGCTCTATACAGCGTGCCACGGAACAAGTGTGGAGAGTATCGAACATACAGATGTATATCTATGACATTTATAATTAATAAGCTGGGTAATGACTTGACCTTTTGTCTGGCCCACATCCTCGGGGCTGGATATCCAGTATCTGACATACCATCATCCTAGGGGTCAGGCTCTCACCCCCGGGGACATCCAAATGATCTGATGTAACACGGTGTCGCCTGTTAGGGATCAAGAGATTATCCTATTGTGCTTGTTGTGTCGTCCGTCTCTACTTACCAAGTTAACTCGACATACATAGTCATCTCTGCTTGGGGCATTGGGACAGCCGAGCGTCAGAGTGTTCGCTCGTCACGCCGAAGGCACTGGTTCCGTTCCCCAAATGGATACAATGTCAAACCGAGACAGGACATGGTCGGCAACATCCTTAGGATAGTGTTTACATTGTCTGCCTATGTCGCCAGCACTTGTCTCGATGGCAGCTGATAATAAGGGCCATCATTCACTGACCAGGGTAACCACATGTCTATAGGTACCACAGAAGGGCCTTATGTCTGCTGGTAACACGAACGGGCACAATGTGTCATTCACAGTCACCAGGGTACCTCCTGTCTGCTGGTAACACGAA
Source organism: Haliotis rufescens (assembly GCF_023055435.1). NCBI lineage: Eukaryota > Metazoa > Mollusca > Gastropoda > Lepetellida > Haliotidae > Haliotis > Haliotis rufescens. The sequence continues at coordinate 16,998,965 of NW_025964223.1, forward strand.
CGGGCACAATGTGTCATTCACAATCACCAGGGTGCCTCCTGTCTGCTGGTAACACGAACGGGCACAATGTGTCATTCACAGTGACCAGGGTACCTCCTGTCTGCTGGTAACACGAACGGGCACAATGTGTCATTCACAGTGACCAGGGTACCTCCTGTCTGCTGGTAACACGAACGGGCACAATGTGTCATTCACAGTGACCAGGGTACCTCCTGTCTGCTGGTAACACGAACGGGCACAATGTGTCATTCACAGTCACCCGGGTACCTCCTGTCTGCTGGTACCAAGAACGAACCCTGTGTGTCATTCACAGTCACCAGGGTGCCTCCTGTCTGCTGGTAACACGAACGGGCACAATGTGTCATTCACAGTTACCACCGTACCTCATGTCAGCTGGTAACACGAACGGGCACAATGTGTCATTCACAGTCACCAGGGTGCCTCCTGTCTGCTGGTAACACGAACGGGCACAATGTGTCATTCACAATCACCAGGGTGCCTCCTGTCTGCTGGTAACACGAACGGGCACAATGTGTCATTCACAGTTACCACCGTACCTCATGTCTGCTGGTAACACGAACGGGCACAATGTGTCATTCACAGTTACCACCGTACCTCATGTCAGCTGGTAACACGAACGGGCACAATGTGTTATTCACAGTCACCAGGGTACCTCCTGTCTGCTGGTAACACGAACGGGCACAGTGTGTCATTCACAGTTACCAGGGTACCTCATGTCAGCTGGTAACACGAACGGGCACAATGTGTCATTCACAGTCACCAGGGTACCTCCTGTCTGCTGGTACCAAGAGCGAACCCAGTGTGTCATTCACAGTCACCAGGGTACCTCCTGTCTGCTGGTAACACGAACGGGCACAATGTGTCATTCACAGTCACCAGGGTACCTCCTGTCTGCTGGTACCAAGAACAAACCCATTGTGTCATTCACAGTCACCAGGGTACCTCCTGTCTGCTGGTACCAAGAGCGAACCCAGTGTGTCATTCACAATCACCAGGGTACCTCCTGTCTGTTTGCTGATATCAATTGTACACTACATTACGTAGTATACATGCAGTATACACTGTACAGTGGTTTAACTCTGCTAATGTATGGATTTGCTTATGTACATTGATCACATAAGCCCCCCCCCCAAAAAAATATATATAATTTAGATGTCCTTGATAAAAACGCCTCTTGTGTGAACTGAAGAACCTGGGCCGCGTACATGGTATATGGTTCAGAGCAAAACATACATGACTGTCCTTTAACTTCCTGCATGGTTTCATAAAACCTAAATATAGCTCGTCTCCCCATGATCTACGCCCCTTCCAGCGAGCCCCAGCGTCTCCAGATATCAGGCACCGGAGGATAACCTCCCCCTCTCCCCGTCCCCCTCTGGATCATCCTCGAGCCGCCACACTTCCCTAATTGCAGGAAGCCGATGCTTGCCTCTGCCTGGTTAGTTGAGAATCGGTCTCAGCCTACTGCCCAATGTGTCATGCGGCTTCGAGCCGGCAACATGGATGTTGTTTCCAGATCAAATGTACAAAACAATAGTCCAGCGCTGAGGAAACGCGATGAGGCCAGGTGTTATGCTTGTTGCATCCAATACCGGGCTGTGGGGCACGCCATCTGGCGAGACCATTGACCCTCAGGTTCCGGGGGAGAGTCCGAGGAAGTTGAAGGTGGATTAGGGCCCTTGTCTCCATTCATAGCCTGATGCGGTCTATAATGCTACACCCCTCTACACACGGCGGTGTTTCTAACATGTTTTCAATTACCGTCTGTTTATGCTCCCACCCCCATGACCCGACCCTCTCATTAATTTCCTCACCCCTAGGGTCACACGAAGGTGCTGACCGCCATGTCACACGTTTTCGCATAGAAACGTGCTTTGTCGAAAACTATGAAAATTTCACTTTAATGATTTATCAGCATTTGGGTGAAAAAACCCACAGGGAATGTTCTGGTGTGCAAGTTCAAAATTTAGATGGGCTGGGTCCCGTTCCACAAAGCCATCTTAGCACTTGGGCGTGCTTTAATATGGGCTTACGAGAATCGCAGTGCTAAAATCGCTTTGTGGAATAGGGCCCAGAACCCTGTTTCACAAAGCGATCTGAGCCCAACAGTTATCGTAAGCCTATGTTAAAGTATGGGAGTTACGATCAACTCAACCCTAAGATCGCATTGTGGAACGGGGCCGAGCAGTATATGTATGTATTTAAGGTAATGAAGTATATGTTTGTTTGTTGTTTAACGCCGCACTCAGCAATATGCCAGCTATATGACGGTGGTCTGTAAAAAATTAAGTCTGGACCAGATAATCCAGTGATTGACTTCGTGAGCATCGATCCACGCAATTGGGATACAATGACATGCATCAACCAAGTCAGCGATCCTGACCACCCGATCCCGTTAGTCCTTTTACGACAAACATAGTCGCCTTTTATGGCAAGCATGGGTTGCTGAAGATCTACTCTACCCCGGATCTTCACGAGTCTAGTGAAGTATGTCGATTGGAACTCCACCACATGGGGATTTCGGGGCAGACTTATCTCCATCACCCAATATGTGCCTAAAGTGACTACACTTAGGTTCGGGAGGTGTGGCTTACCGTGTGGCATCGTATCCCGATGGCTTGGGTCGTTGCTCATGCTTTCAACCACTGGAATGTCTGGGTCGAACTTGATTAGCAGTGAGTGAGTATGGTTTTACGCCGCTTTTAGCAATATTCCAGCAATATCACCGCGGGGGACACCAGAAATGGGCTTCACACATTGTACCTATGTCGGGAATCGAATAGCCGTGATAAAGCCACATGGTATGTCTGACTGGCGTACAATCATATTGGGCTCCCCCCTTTAACTTCGCCAAAAATAAACCTATAATCATGATAATAGTGTACAGGCCACACGTTGTGAATTGACTGCACTTTGCTTCACCCTTCGCGAATGTTCTTGTCATGAAAAGTTAATCCTCACAACAATGCAAGCTTTGAACAATAGACAAGAACAATCGTATTTCCCGATCTGCCCGAGGTGACACCTTGCCGTATTGATGTATTGATTACCGTTATCTCAAGGCAACGGCGCCTACATCCCAACATAACTGGTTACGACAATACAACAGACACAAGACATTGTTTTAGCATATTTCAAGTCGCCATGTGGTTTCTGTACCGGCGCGTGCAGCACGTGCTGTCGGCGACAGGTGTTACGTTTCAAGGGTCGGCCAGCAGGCCTTCTGGTAATGTGACCTCTCCGGGCACGAGCTGTTGTCATGGAAACACTATTAAAGGAATTTTTATAATATGTTTAACTGAAATACCATTTCCGTTTCATTGTAGTCAAAGTTTTATTGGATGATTAAAGGCCATTAGCACAAACCTATTGTCCATAAATGGTCTGTAGAAGTAAGTCGAGCAAATAAATTGTTCCAAGTTTCCTTATAACTAAAAATCGTTTACGAGAAGGGTACGTGTGTGTTGTTGAAGGATGTTTGGTTAGAATAACAATAAAATACAATATGTTTATTCACATGAACTTAATTGTGTACAGTTATGTGCGACAACAGTGATAAATGGGTAAAACACAGAGCTCCAGATAAGCTGCGTATCTGCGTAAAATACGCATCAGAAATGCAGAAATAGGCAGTGAAATAATATTCAAGCGTATCAAATACGCAACGAACATTACAGATACGATACAAAAATAAAACTTGTGCGTATCATCAAAATATTGTGAAGTAACCCTGCGTATTCGATTAGCAAATCAGCAACTAATTTTGAAATTATATATGGACATTCTGTCAACCTTTACAAACTCCACGATGACAGTTATATCATGATCATTTGCCATCACACTTTCTTGTGGAAGTATCGCAGTATTTTTGAGTCCTATACAGCTCTCGAACCCACGCGACACCAGTTTGCAGGGACTAGTTTTTAAATATTTAACTTAAATACCCACATGTGTAAAAACTAGAGGGAAACAGAAATTTGAATACCCAGATAGAATTACTGATACCCAATTATTTTAAAATGCATGGGTAAAGTACCCACAACACCAAAAGCTTGTCTGGAGCTCTGAAACATGTCACAAGGTACGATCATGCCTTGTACATGTTTTGTAATACTATATAAAACTGCATGTTTCCCGTAAGAGGCGACTGTGCTTGTCTTACAAGGCGACCAACAGGATCAGGTTGTCAGGCTCGCGGACTTAGTTGATGCATGTCATCGTATCCCAATTGCGTTGATCGATGCTCATGATATCAATCACTGGATTGTCTGATCCAGACTCGATTATTTATAGACAACCGTCATATAGCTGACATATTGTTGGGTGCGGCGTTAATTAACAGACAAACAAAAAGCATATTCAAATGGCTACCAACATTATGATCAATTTAGACTTGTTGTTCAAGATTATACCATATGACATTGCGTCAAACAAACTATTCTTGTCTCCTCAGATTCCCCAGTGAAAATGTGTCTGACGGACGACGACAGGAACCGCACCCTGAACGTGACGCTAACGTGTCCATCAAATACGATCATCGTCGTGGGAGAGGCGTTCTTTGGTCGGAATCAGTGGGGACTGTGTACCTTCACGGGAGACGACTGCACTGAGAACATCCTCAGTTTGAAGGTCTGCGACGGCAAGAGGAACTGCAGCATCTCCTTCCCCGGCACCTACACCACCAAGTGCGGCTTCGCCACCTTCCTCAGGGTCGTGTACGACTGCGTAGTTGGTAAGTACATCTTTATCTAAGTTATTTGTATATATTCACAATCTATTGTGTATAGACCCGCGGGAATACCGGGTAAGAATATGTCCCCAACACTCATTATTGCCATAATAGGCGACAAGATGATCGATAGATGGCTTGGTCACCAAGTAGCTGGAATATTGGTGAGTGCGGCGTTAAACAACAAACAAACATTCTATTCTGTGGCCACGTGTTCATTAATTCTGACCTGTATCTGTAGCCCCATTCTCAAGTCCACAGGTATCATATCTCCATTTTATTAGTATGGCTATATAATATACTGGCTAATGGGGTATCCTGGACACCCAAATGTTTCTTACGCAACAGGAACGAGAGCCAGATGTTATTTGGTATGAAAGGATCGGTGCATTAAGTGCCAGTGTTTGATAAAGTTACACGCTAGCAACACTCCTCACTGTTCTCTCTCTCACTCCAGGGGCCGTTAATACACCTTCCCACATTGAGCAGCAGGCACCTGTCCACCCCCAGCAGAATGGACCTTTGACTCCGCCCCCTCTTCACCCCAGGCGCGTGGCCAGCTCGGACCCCGTGGTGACCCCACAAAACAATGACGGTAAGCCTGAAATGAGGGGCTTCACGAATGTACTCTTGCCCCTGGGCATATTACAAACACAATGGAGGTGGGCTCATCGTGTGTTGAGCTGCTTGGCTCACAGCTGTAGGCAGTTAGACAAGCTGAAGAAGCCGACTGAATATATTAATGAGATTACTTGCCGTTTCATCTTTCAAGAAGTTTGTTTAATTTTCAATCCTGATTAATCCTTTGATTGTACTCACATATGTAGATCGTTCAGTTATTGTAGGAATCTATTGCGCTGAAACATTACAGGGATGGGACTGTTCGATTGTCTGGACATTCCGACAGGGAATGTTTTCAGATGAAGCGAGATAATTTCCCTTTGTTTGATGTTGATTCAGTGTAACAATGCAAAGTATTGGTTACTTGTGCAAGAAAGGTAATTAACCAGCTTCTGATGGGTATATAGTCAACTTGTACGTAACTACATCGTTGTATGTTTCAGACCCCGCCTTGATTGCCGTGTGTGCTGTTGCTGTCGTCATCACGCTGCTGGTTCTGACCTTCGCAATCTACCTCGTCATCAGGCGGCTTGTGGGGTGAGTTAGTGAGTGGAGTCGGGTGAGAGAGTGGAGTCATGTGAGTGAGTGGAGTGGACTCGGTGAGTTAGTGAGTGGGTCCAGTTGAATCGGGTTAGACTGTATGTGGAATCGGGAGAGTAAGTGAGTGGGGTGAGTTGAATCGGGTTAGAGAGTATGTGGAGTCGAGTGAGTTAGTGAGTAAAGTCGGGAGAGTTAGTGAGTGGAGTAGAGTCAGTTGAATCGGGTTAGAGAGTATGTGATGTCGGGTGAGTGAGTGGAGTGGAGTCGGGAGAGTTAGTGAGTGGAGTCGGGTGAGTTAGTGAGTGGAGTAGAGTGAGTTGAATCGGGTTAGAGAGTGGAGTGGAGTCGGGTGAGTTAGTGAGTGGAGTCGGATGAGTTAGTGAGTGGAGTAGAGTGAGTTGAATAGGGTAAGAGAGTATGTGGAGTCGGGTGAGTTAGTGAGTGGAGTGAGTTGAATCGGGTGAAGAGAGTCACGCGAGTGGAATCGTGTGAGATAGTGAGTGAAATCGGATTGAGTGAGTCGATTGAGTGAATGGAATCTGGTAAGAGGGTGACGTCGAATCGAGTGAGGTGAATGAAACCAGATGAGTGTAGTCGAGTGTAGTTAACGTGTGCTCTAGCGTTTGTAATGAGACTGCACATACTACAATTTGCCTAATGTTGGTTAGTTTTCTGTTGTAGAATTAGAATGCTTGGGTTGTAGACCGCTATGCAAAACGTAATGCTATTTTTACGGATTAGCCATAACCATTTAGACAGTCGCACTGCATGTATTGGTTGAATAATCACCCAGCATCTATACACTTCAGATTAAACGTACCTGAACTGCAATCTCATTAAAATCAGATTTTTTTTAACGATAGCGAGAACTAAGATCTGATTTTAATGAGATTGACCTGAACTAATGCTCATATACAAGTTTTCTCAACTGTGTTCAATGTTTCAGTGTCCGCCAAGACGTGCACAGTCCAGGTCTTCTCAAGAGCAACGGAATCTCAAACCTAATCTGGGAACAGTTTGGATGTATATTATCCCGTTGTCAAGAGCAAGACCCTGAAGATGGTGGAGGGGAACTCGGCGCCCCACCCGCGGAGCAGGATGATGACGATGAGAGTAGAGTGGCACCCTTAGGAGCTGCCGCGGTGGAGGAAGTGTACGAGTTGGGCAGACCGGATATGACATCAGACAGTCAAAACCAGACAGTAGTTACGGGTCAGAATCCCAGTGAACATAACCCTGCGCGTGGGTCACATGGAACGGAAGTACACATTGAACAGAGCCCACGGGGTAGCAGAGTTGTAGGCGTCGGTGCAGCTGCTACTTCCGGTGAAGGGGTCAGCGCTGCCCGGGGTATGGACGCGAGCCATGTCCGGTTGGATGCTGTGGCAGTGCCGAACACTGAGCTCTCTACACTGTGCTAGACAGGAACAGACACCAGACCCACCGGCTATGGCATCCACAGGGCGACATCGGCCACTGTGACAGGTCTGGGTGAAAACACCATAGGCAGCTCGAGAGGGCAAGATCACTTGCGCATCGTTCTTCTGACCACTTGCTCACAATCACGGAACGTTCGCCAGTGATTGAGTCTCATCGACCAAACTAATGCATGAGACATACATTGACCATATTTATGATGCAGAAATTTGTGAACTCTGGATCTTGTTCTGTGTTGACTGAAATCTTTCCAAGGAAGACGATTTTGGGGTGCTTCTTTGATATCGTGACATGAGTTAATGCCTACCGCCGGCATGACCAGCTATCGGATGTACGTGTGACGTGGAACTAGCACGTGATTTGGGAAGACTCGGTCGAAGTTAATTATTTATATTTATATTGTTGACGTTTGAGTGTTTGAACTGTGTGGAAGAGTGGTGCGGGAGAAAGTGGGGTTGACACAGAGTGTGATGTTGTTGATTTTTTTAATATGTTGGCATATTATTATTTCCATAAACAAACAATACATCAAAAAGGAGGTGTGATTTTGGGGACACCATACACTGTGTGGCCTCATTTCAATGCAAGCTGATGTACTACAACGACGGTGACTGCTGTGACACTGTAAATATTAAACAATACATATTTGCTGAAAACGTCTTGTTATTTGTCTCTGTGTGTGCATCTTCGGTACTGGGGGCGGTCGGGTAGCCTGGTGGTTAAAGCGTTCGCTCGTCACGCCGAAGACCCGGGTTCGATTCCCGACATGGGTACAATGTGTGAAGCCCATTTGTGGTGTCCCCCGCCGTGATATTGCTGGAATATTGCTAAAAGCGGCGTAAAACCATACTCACTCACTCACTCACTCACTCTTCGGTACTGAAATGTAGAGAGCCCGGTAGCTCAATCTAAGGCCCAGGGATATGCGTTAAAAGACTGCGTCCTTTAGTGGTGCCAGGGTCTGCTGTTCGAATCCCAGATTCGTCTATATTATGATCCTAATTATGTCAGTACCAAACGATGCTTCGAGTTCCATCAAAGTGGCATATTTCTACGACCTGATTCACGTTCGGGTTGTCATTAAACTGCCGTCAAATAACTGAAATGCTATTCAAAGCAGCTTTATTATCCCCCCGGCATATAATGGGGGGGGGAGAGAGGATATAGCGATCAGCCAGCCAGTATTTGATTGAAACTTGGCATATCTATCAGTCACATACTGAAGTTGTGCCTTTTGCTATTTAGGAATTTTAGAATTTTTTATTTTTTACGTTTCCATGGTAACAAGTTGGACTTAGGTTCTAAAAGGGTGGTGTTCGTTTCCGGAGCGTAACTCAAAAACTGTTAAATACTTTCTTACAAAACTTTGCAATTCTACCAGGCACATACTGAACTGGTGCCTTTTGCTATTGAGGAAATTTTTTAAAATTTATTTTTACGTTTCCATGGCAACCAGTTGAACTTAGGTTCTATAGGGTAGAGTTCGTTTCCGGAGCATAACTCAAAACCCATTCAAAACTTTCTTACAAAACTTTGCATGTCTATCAGACTCATGCTGAACTGGTGCCTTTTGCTGTTTAGGAATTTTAGAAATTTTTATTTTTTACGTTTACATGGCAACAAGTTGGACTTAGGTTCTAAAAGGGTGGTGTTCGTTTCCGGAGCGTAACTCAAAAACCGTTAAATACTTTCTTACAAAATATTTGCATGTCTACCAGGCACATACTGAACTGGTGCCTTTTGCTTTTTAGGAATATTATAAATTTTTATTTTTTATGTTTCCATGGTAACAAGTTGGACTTAGGTTCTAAAAGGGTGGTGTTCGTTTCCGGAGCTGAACTGGTGCCTTTTGCTTTTTAGGAATTTTTAGAAACACACGTTTTACTTTTCATTTCATATGGATGCGACCATGGTTGATCTTTTGTTGGTAAACAATGTATGCTTCTTAAAGAACATTCAACTCTTGACTCATTACATACAGAATTGCACATTTACTTGTGGTTACTTTACAGACAGCTGCCGGGGGGGGGGGGGGGGGGGGGCGCCTCAGTATTGCTGTAATACTACTGAGCGGGACCGTGAGAAATTCGAATCGAAAGGCGTGGTGTTATCATGACGAAAGACATAACTTTAGGCTTCAAATACGTAAAAATGTGGTGAATTAATGAAGTCTGACGAACGAACGCTTTCACCAGTAGCTGCAGGCCGGTAGGAAAGAATTTCATTGTGTGCGATCTAGCCCTTTTCGTACATGGAATGCATAGTCAAGGAACCTGTGCATGCAAGCCTGGGGTACCTCACCGCCCCAACCAGCCCCTGAAGAAGGCACGTAGCTGAATGCTGGTATATGTATAAACTCGCACTGATATCGTCCGTGCATCGTTGCTTCCACATAAAGTATTCCCACACATTGCCGGAGGAAACCACACGAGTTAGATGTAGGTGCCATATGGGTGTTCCGCTTACATACTGACCATCACCACTGCGCTGCAGCTCACCTGGTTAGATAATATTACTCCATCAGTGTGGAACGTCAAGAACAAGCACTGAAGAAGATTGTTTGTTTGTTTGTTTTCTTGTTTGTAATTTAACCCCGCACTCAATATTCCAGCTATATGAAGGCGGTCTGTAACTAATCGAGTCTGGATCAGACAATTCAGTGAATGACATCATGCCTATCAATCCATGCAATTGGGACATGATGACATGCATCGACCAAGTCATGAACCTGTGTCCAAGAGAATTCCTCCATTTCTAAAAATAACCATGCACATGTATATTAGATTCTAGTTTAATATGGAACGGTGTTGAACAAACACAAAGATCTGCTAACATCCACAAAAGAGACTTGATTGGTTCTGAGCATCCATATAATTAAGACAGCTTCAGTGGTCTAGTGGTAGAGCGTCCGCCCGGAGAGCGAACGGTCCAGAGTTCGATCCCGGCCGCGGCATAACAAAAGACATTAAAAGATGGTACTTGTTGTTACCCTGTCTGGCGCTCGACATTAAGTGGCATGGTATCTTGGTGTGCTAGCACTACAAATCGGCATCAGTCCGGACTAGAACTAGCAGCCACACACACACGTGCATGCGCGTCGCTGTATAAGTGCAATAATCTTGGATGCGACATTAAACTCCATTTCACCTCACCTCACCAATACCATTAAGTTGGCTAATACATACATCTCTTTTCATATTGTCTCAAACAAATACCTCTGCAAATTTAAGTGCAATTACATTAAACATAGCATCTTTTATAAATTTACCATCATCAAATGTTTTTGACATATTTTCTGTCATTCCTATCAGAGAGAAAAGAGTGAGGGACTGAGTATACACCCTTGATGGACACCAGTTGAACAGGTGAAATAAGCGGAAAGTCTTCTGCTGCCATCAGTACCAACTGCCGGCTTGACACTTTTATACATACTCTTAATGACATAATGTAACCTACCACATGTAACATTCTGCAATAACAAATACAAGCATGTCTCAATTTACCATGTCAAAAGACTTTTTGAAATCAATGAATGCAGAATATAGCTTTCCTTTTGTACCAGTGGCAAGCGCTTGGAAAATTAATACATATCTTAGGTTGAGTGTCCTGCCCTGATATTTCCCAAAAGTATCCTTTGTTTCTACACATTCTGTTAATCAGTTCAAACACTGTTATCAAACCTACACTGAAACATTGCTCTTATTTGTAATAAAGAAGTTGTTCATCCATAAATTCTTATCCTTACTTAGTACTCCAACTTCTAAATGCCTATCAAAGAAGTTGTTAAGAAACGTAGAAAAACATCTACTCTACTCTTCTCTTCAGCCCAACCAAAATGTTGCAAGCCACAGGCACGCTTTTGGATAACGCCCAGAATCCAATATTTAGTTAATCAGTACTACACAAATGGGAACCACAAAGTCTTTCCCTCTCCTAGGCCCCTGTCTGGCGCTCGGCATTAAGGGGCTACAACAAGGACTGGTCGGCTCGGAGTCGGTATACTGTGTCTGAGTGGGGTATTCATGTTAAACTGCTGCATGGTATCTCAGTGAGCTAGCACTATAAATCGGCATCAGCCCGGACTAGAACAAGCAGCCACACACACACATTCACGTGCATGCACGTCGCTATATAAGTGCAATAATCTTGGACGCGATGTTAAACCCAATTTCACCTCACCTCACCCACTCCTAGGGTAGAGTACCACAGTAGAGCTCACCTTCATTCATGGATATAACATATAAGGGCTGAGGATATTTACAATTATTTTTCATAAAAGACAGTAATTGGATACAACAGGTTTCTTTAAATCTCATATCTCAATCTTTTTTTAGGTTCTCATAGGAATTTGTGAAGTATTTTTTGTAATGACCTCATATTTTGTGGATTATGCTGACAAAAAAGTAATGACTGCTAGGTCATTCCCCAGTCATATTCCGCCATTTCTATGATTACAGTCCAATTCATTTTGAGGATGTCAGGTGAGCTAAACATTTTGTCGGATTGCTGTCAACACCTAGTGATTTAAATATTTTCATACTATCAATCATGATCATCAATCATAATTTCGACATCCAAAGAAGTCTATTTGACATCTGTATTTATAACAACATAAAATACTCCTCCCATGATTCAACAGATTTATTATCAAAATAATGTTTTAAGATTACTTCTTGCACTGAATGCCAGAATATTAGGTTTTACAGCAGGCAGCCTTCAAAAACTCATCACTTACATAGCCATCTTCCTGAAGCAAGGGCGTTAACCGACAATAAAAGTCCAGTTTCCATCCTCGCTGAACTAGGTTGGAAATCCTGAATTACATTTTGGCTGCACTAACGAGTCTAAGCATAGTCCAATTAAAATCGTGTGATGAACAAAACATACTGTTCACAAACACATAGCTTTGTTCGGGAAATGAAAGGGAAGTCACCAATGCAAGAGCGGATAAATAAGTAAAAAAAAAGATTGCACAGATGCTAAAGTCTACTGAACAATATACAAGATTCTGGTAGACATCCTCGGGATGTTGGAGAGGTGGGTTGCATGGATTAAATGGAGTCACTCCTAAAATCAGACTGAAATAAAATTTTACAGGGAGGATCTAAAACCATCCTGAATCATAAAATCAGTGGTTTCCAGAGAAAAATTGAAGAAAAGTTATATGATGAAAGTTGGGCAGAGATCCATTTTCACATTACCATGATTTTTTTAACAGTACATTGAAACTGTCTTGGTAAAGATTTATTAATTGGAACAAACAAACAAGTTGAATTGATTCTGGACTCTATTCAGACTTTGGTCACAGCAGTGAAACTAAGCATTGTGATTGCCTATCCCTGCTAGTTCTCAGCACATAACTTGACCCCTCCTGTAGTGTTACATTTTGCTGACATTAGGGCTGGGATGCATCCAGATTATCTACCCGGGTACCCACCACCCTATTACCCGACCCTAACTGGGTACCCACTGTGGGTCTCAGGAGATGTCTCAAAATGTCCGATTGGGAACATTTTTAGCATAGCCCTGGCAAAACGTATTTAGACACATGTATTAAACAATCTGGTCATTCATACACTGAAGTTAAATTAAGTTATATCTTTACTCAACCATATGAAAAATCAGAAGGAATGGGTGCATAGTCAGAAAGAAATGCAAACATTAGTGACTTTAGTGTAACCATAGAGTTCTAGATAATTTTTGTCATTAAACAATATATCACATGACTAACTACGGGTCCTGGTAGTCCTGGGGGTACCCGGGTACTACTCAGTGCCCACCTGACCAGGGTACCCGAGTTACCCAGCCCAGCCCAAGCTGACATCGGAGCATTTTGAAACCATTGTCAAATATTTTTTGAAAGCAATAATCGTATATACAATCTACCATCGTCAGACAGATTGCTCATTAACAAAACAACAGATGGGGTTGCAAAATTATTTTAAAATCTATTAAAAACATTTGATTTGCTGGACTCATGACATGCAGGAACTTAATACTATGAAGCATCCAAAAGTTATCTCCCTTGAAACTCCTCAATGATGAAAACAGATTTCCAGTATATTTTTACTTCCATAATCGAAATACATTGTATATACACATTATGTAAAAAATAAATAACATTCACTATTGTTGTAGCAATATGAATGAGGGTTATTGGACGGATGTAATGTTGCAGAAATGCCTGTTCTGGACCGACTTGAAGGTGGCTGATCAGACATTGTCACAGCTCTGGTGTAGGTGTGGCATTGCTACACATGAGTGTTCTTTCTCTACAAAAAAACCAATTCAAGCAAAACAACTGTTTTGCATCACTGTGCAGGTCAAGGTCATATTTCATCACACTATCAATACATATTTTTTTTATCAATTCTAATGCCTGTCCTCATCTGCTTCCCATCCAGGCAACAACAATCTAGGTGATTCTTATGCCAGGTCACACATCTCTATGCTGTCAATGAAGCAAGGTGTACCCTTGTGCAAGGTCAGAATACTCCCTGAAGTATCACAGTCACGTTTCACATAAATAGTTGGTAAACCGATCCATGAACCTATCTCAGAACTTTCTTCACTTTAGGTCTGAGTTCAAAGGATGCTGAGACACGACTGCGTACAGTTATTGTTGCATTTGAGATACGTTCCTGGATTGTTGTCATGGTTACTGAGTCGGAGGCTGTGTCTGTGTGTCCTTCTATCTCCTGGCTGTCCTCCTCCACGATGTAGACAGGCCGACCTACAGACAGGTGGACAAAGCGGGCCATTTCCTGTGCCTTCTGCTTCGCGTTGTGGATGGCTACCAGACTGGCCTGTTTCCTGGAAAATAAAACCTGTGTTATTAGCAAATACTTTCCCAATTCCATAATTTACACATTGAAATAAGAATTCCCTTTTCATCAATACTGTAAACAGCTTTATTTCTGCGCCGTTAAAATATTGCGAATACCACACCATTGTGACCAAAGACAATACTGCGATGAGATATTTTTGCGAGTTGCCGTGTTGAGATTATCAAATATAATAATTGACTCAACTCAGTGTCATGACTGAGTTTGAATGCAAACCATCTAAGAAGGATTTTAATGAAAGTTGTCACTCACAAATTGTGACAATGTGGAGATATGTATCGGTACACGCAAGATGGCTTGTTTCCTGTGTGTACAAAATTGCAAAGGACACTGAAGCGATCAAGCGAGGTTGGAAGAAGTGGTTTTTGCGTTTTTAATTTTTGCGATTGAGTCTCGTTCGCAAAACTCGCAATAATAAAATGGTCGCCAAAAATTCACTGTTTACAGTACTTACTCTGAGTTTGTCACTGAATACTGGTATCCTTTAAAGCCATAAATGGCAATATCACAATTACCATGACAGACAATTTTATTTGTCTTAATATTCCTTATTTGGAAATCGACATCATTTTCAATTGCATTCTTTGACTAAGTCACTAGTCTGTAACCCTGAGTCTAGAAAAATGAGCATTTCTGATTAAATGCAATGTTTTTAATTTTATACTTACCTGATGCTACAGGTAAGGTAAAACATGCCTTTGGGTATAATAAGCTTTGCTAATAAAAGTCTAAACATTAACACGAAGATCGACTGAAAATTATTTCAATTGACAGGTTCAGGCTTGTAGGATCAAAGGTTTTTGGCACAGACTGCAATAGTTGGTGATATTTTTTTCAGCTTAACTTTTACACACAAATAATAGGGAGAGAGTTCCTGTTCCTGTATCTATGGCTTGTGCTGACCTGAGACTCTCTAGACTCTGATTCGTGTGGAAGAACTCAGGTAAGGAGACGGTGACCGTGTCATCAAGCTTCTCCACCAGCAGGTTGCCAACACTCTCGCTTTTCTTGATATCTCCAAACCTCACCCCCACCTCTGTCTCCATCACATACAGCGAGTCACTCCTGGACAGGTGCTTGTGGATGTGCAAGTCCTGCTCCTGATCAAGTCGAAATGTAAAATGTATACTGTAAATCGTGAAATGAATGCGTCTCCAAAAGAATGCTACCACTGGACCCTAGCCAAAAATACTACACAATATGAATGCGACACCCCCTCCTCTCAAGCATCAGTGGATTTCTATCTATAGATGTCCTCAGTCAGGTTTAGAATCCTTACCTTAATCCAACCTCACATTAATCCAATCACACACCAAATAGCACCGCTTATTAGCGCTGAGTAAAGTACTTCCGCAAAAACAATACCTTCGTGCTGGCTCGTGTTGGCCTTTGACGCAGTCGCAAAGAACAAAGGGTGGCGTCTGTCAGGACTTGCAGGTGTGATCAGTGATGACATAAGTGAGTAGAACTCTTGTCTTGACCCCAGCAGTGATAATTCACAGGACGTAATTAGTGTTTGAATGACATTGTTTATATACTTTATATACAAGTGCTGCTCAATAAACAGTGGTGTGGAATACATCAGCGTATATCTAAGTTGGTATTTTTGCTATCCAAAATGTCTTATTGTTGATATAAATGCAATGTTTAAAAATGCGAGCAAAGACCACTCTCATTTTTCGCATTTAATTCACGCTCGCGTTAATTTCAAGATTTACAGTATTAAATCACGTGACATTCAGATATGCTAGAGACATTTGATATGTTTAGTGGCTTAGTGGCTTTTCCTTTCCGAAATGATCCATCCAAAGCTTCAGGAGTAGAGCACTTTACGGGGCACACTTTTTCCGATTTCGATTAGCATTGTGTGAAGGATCAAACTCTCATTGCCAGCTTGAAAAGAAGCAAAGCTAATGAGTTAATATAATCAGACAATACCCTAATCATGGGACGATGGGGCTCTATCACAAATAATTAGAGTTCATTTACCAAGTGATCAACACCTAATCGTTTACCTTTATGAGCATGTGCAGTATCAATTGTCTCTGCAAAACTTGAAACTTGATAAAAAAAATTACTGATTTTCCTCAAATTACATTGGATTTATTTGTTAAAAGTTATATCTAACCCATACCCTACCTCACAACTAACACTAAGAATCATAAGTGGGTGTTTGATTGTAAAAGGGTACCTAACCCAAATAATCGTAAAGTGGTGTTTGATCGGAAAGGGGATCCAAAGGCTGAGGCTACAGTTGGGGGCAAACTTCCCTAACCATAACACAACTCACCCGAGATCTGTGAAGCGTTTTTTAGCTGCACCCAGTAAACTGCATGTTGCCAAAGCCTCATAGAAACAATGCATGCGCAAAACAAATTCACCAATTTCTATCCCCATGTCATGTTTTTGAGCCTCACCTCTTTTCGAGCCCTTAAAAAATCATCTACCCGACGCAAGGATGCTAACTTACCATAAAAAGTCCGGTTTCTACCCTTACCGAACTAGGCTGGTATTCCGGAGCTACATTTTGTCTGGACTCATAAGTCTATGCATAGTCCAATCAAAATTGTGTAACAAACTAGACATCCGGTTTGTAAGCAACATGCATTTCAATGTGCAGGTTTTAATCAACTGCAGGATTTGCAAAGCATATGTACCATCAACTGGGCATTGACAGATATTTTGCAAATCTTTTCAAGTTTTTAATCAAGGTGCTTAAGTGATTTGATGAACTTCGCATGGTAACACACGTTTTATTACAATAGAGATTTTAAATAATCGATCAGATCGCCTTGACTGGGCGCCACCATTTTGTTTGAAGCAAATGCAGAGAGATTGAATCTGAATGGTCAATAGGGGGGACATAGAAGGGACATAACTCGTAATACCCACTGGTGGCGCTACAATCGAGCCTGTAAATACCAGGCTATTTCAGCAAGGGTGGAAACTGGACTTTTAGCTGGTTAACGCCTTTGACTGGGGAAGATGTTAAACAATATGTGACAACGCGCTTAATGACATAACCAAGGTAGACGCTTCAAAGCCCACTAAAGACATCAAAGTTTTCGCCACTTGTCGATGAAGTTATGTTACGAATAAAGCTACACAAGGTAAGATATTCAATATACAAATGTAGTACGAAAACATACCTCAAAACAGACTTTTTCACAAAGGCACATTCTAATCAAACTTGATCTGATGATAATTGCACCTATGATGTATCGACTGCTGTTGGTAAACTTCTTGTCTGTAATGTCATGTGACTGATTATGTTGTGCAAATATTTTAACCTGACTTTAATAGAGGTGCTCAAAATCATTTGATGGTAACAACATGGCACCTGCTGGCGAGGCATTATCACTATCAAATTATCAAGACATGGTCATTTTACCATCCAAGTGCTAACAGAAATAAATGTTCTCCAGGGTAAGACCAAATTTTAATGTATTTGGATTGTTATAAGACACCAGGGTATGAAACTCCCACAAATTTCAGCCAGACCACAGGACTGGCTAGCTGAAATACTTGCCAGCCCTGACCAAAACCTGCCTGCCCACTATAACATATGTTTCTCAGGATAAGCTAACGGGGTTTCTTTTTGGTTACATTTTATCATTCATCTTTACATATGAATTAATGCTTATCATCGGGAAATATTAAGAATATTTTCACATATGAAATATAACCCGACCGTCGGGCAGGGGGATTTAGAAAATCTGGCAGCCCGAGTTGAAATCAACCCGTCTCGGACGGTCGGGCAGGCAGGTATTTCGAACACTGAAGACACATAATCAGAAATACATCTAAGGCGCTAAAAAAACCCACAGATACACATGTACTATAATACAGATCCATATCATAGGTCAGTATCTTGCAAACAATTTCAGTAGGTGTGACAAATTCAAGGAATAAGATGTCCCTATGCAGGGATTTTAGGAAATCATAGTACACTCAATAGTGACACTCGGTTAATGAACACTGGTTAACAGGGGCTATTTCTATTGTTTAGCGTGTTTAATGGCTTTGGTTAAACATTTGAATAGTCCGATTTGAAGTCACATAATTCCCATACCGTATTCGACATAATAAGCGCCCAGGGCGCTATCAAAATTAGAAATAGGAGGCTCTTATCAAAATATTATTTTCATGGAAAAAAATACAGTTGAAAGATAATTTTCGTGGTTTATGCTGATGGTCTGAACTGTTTATATACGACAGATATATTTTTTAAGAATTTAATTGCCCATAATTAAGGTGCATATAACACACGAGTACGTATTATACACGAATAATTAAGTCTTGTGTATATTGATCAATCGGAAGGGATGCTAATTGGGATTGTTCACTTGCCAATGGGTGCAGGCTAAAACGGCACCTCAGCAAAACGTCACCGATTTCTCTGGCGAAAACGGCACCGCATTTGGCGAAAACGGCTACTATGTGTCGGGCGAAAACGGAACCTCTATGTTTAATAACGATAACAACGATTTTTGTAGTAATATATAGGGTTTATTTACATGGCATTTGATGTATTGAGTACATCTGAAGCCGTAATGTGAATTTCCGATAGGTTTGGTACTATCATTTCTTCAGCATCTTCTGACTGGAAACTGACATGAAAGTTACCGATCACCTCTTCAATGACGGGAGCTACGCATTTCACACAGCGGAAAGGGAAGTCAGTACGGCAAATTTCTCTATAACGGGCCATAGAAAGTCCGGTTCCACTGGTCACAGTTATCACATGATACAGCATGTTGATTTTTTTCTGTCATTCTTCTCGCATGCAACACATCGAAAGGCCATTGTGAATAATTGTGATCTGACAGCACCATGTTAGGCCTCTTAAATACAGTTTCAGCTTAAATTGAGTAAAGGTACTTAAAACTTCAAAGCGTATAGTGAATAAAAGTCGGTGAGTAAATTGGAGTAGGGGGCTAATTTCTTATTTGTTTTATTTCACAATTAGTTGTGTTTGTAAGAGACGATGTGAGTTTAATTTCTATTATCTCTCGTTAAAGCATGTTATGTTTTCACCATAAGTTGAGTTGCGTATAAGCTAAGTTGGATTATAGTTGGAGCAGAGGCTAATTTCAAATGTAAACTTTTTTTAACATCTCACAATTATTGGCCTTTGCAAGTTACAATGTAAGTTTAATATCATTCTTTTGACCAAGGTAACAAAAAAAATAAGGTGCCGTTTTCGCTCGAGTCGAGGTGCCGTTTTCGCCAATCGGTGCCGTTTTCGCCCGGTGCCGTTTTGCTGAGGTGCCGTTTTCGCTATAACCCCTTGCCAATATTATTAGCAAATATCGCCGTGGGCGCTTATTAAAACTGGGCCCTTATTACGTCGAATACGGTATTTCATTTTGTGCTTTGCCCTACTGGTCTGGGGGATAGTATTCGAACCTTAATTCCGTGGTTCTGCAGGGTCTGCACGATGTAGTCGAGGCGCCTGGCCACGCTGTTCTTGGCATCCTGCGGATTGTCCTTCTTGCTGGTGACTCGCACAGTGAAGCGACTCAGATCAGGGGGCTGGGACACTTCACCCACAGCAGTAACTCGGATCTGCCGGTCCCCCGGGGACACACCCTCACACGCCGCCCTGTTGTCGTCATATTGTATTATCTTTTGAGGAGATTTCTCAATCTTGCGATTCTGCATCTCGGCAAACACTCTTACAGGGCGATATGAGGCCATTTGTTAGATATTTTCCATTTGCTGTTCGTGCACAAGCTTCGACTTGTTTATATGGAAACATGTAGAACATGGCGCGGCCTTCTCATCCGAACGTGGATTTAATACTCGCAATGTAACGACCGTGAACAATTTCTCAATCAAAAGAGTATAAAATGTATAATTAAACATTATCTTGAACATACATTACATTCCATGGTTGGGCTAAAAGTAAGGAAATCTTAATTAATCAATTCTATATATGTCTTTAAGAGTTATTGCCGATAATAATGGGCATCAAATTGGGATGGAATTATGACCTGGCGTTAACTGCGTGTCAATAATAAAGATAAAAGAGGTTAGTACATCATATTTTATTGTGATTGTCCTTTTCTTAATTATGAAATATGAACCTATAACATTATTATTGCCCATATACCTTCCTTAAACAGGAAAATGAATAATTACTTGATTTAGGACGCACGCACAGACATAGGCACAGTGATACATACGTCGTTTGATTAGTTATAATAAAAAAAGATAATTGTAATTAAACTTCACCCAAAAAGTTACAGTTTGTAGTCAATCATAACGAGATTAGCCGATTCGCAAAACGAGTTGAATATACATCCGATTGAATGTTATTAGTTGTTGAATGCCCTCCATATACAAGTCGATGGTTGTATATAACAGGTGTTCCTCATTTATTCAAATCCAGGTTGTCAGAAATCACGTGAAAGGGAAAGTCGGAGGCAACGGCTTACACTTCAGCCAAACAAATCAATTAATTATAGTCAACATCACCTCTTCTGCAAAACTTGGGAAAAGAAATTATTAAAATTGACAATCATGCCATTTGTATATTTTGAAATGTGTCACCGGGCATCCTTCTGATGGAATACAAGAATTCATTTTTAGTAGTAGTAGTAGTAGTAGTAGTAGTAGTAGTAGTAGTAGTAGTAGTAGTCTCACAACTCATATATAACTTTTAATACGTTTGTGTAATATTCAGAAATAAACAACTTTAATATATTTTTTATCAGTGAGTTGAAATTTTGGGATAAAAACAAGGCATTTCACTAATTGATCGATTAACGTTTGTTCATAAAAAAAAAACTGTTTCTTTTCGTTTCTGATTTTATATTTTGACTAATATTACTTCCGGCTCAGCGGTACTACCGCTTACTGTATTAACAAATTTTGGAACGCGGTCTTTTGTGATTGTATTCGTAACATAACCATTAGAATAAATAGCCTGTATATATCATATAAAAATTGTTACATTCTATTGTAGTTTTCCGGAAAGATAATTTTGTATTGATATCAGCGATGCGGTGTCGGAACGGAAGTCAAGTTTGCCATATCGGGAGCGACCAAACCCACCTGGCCAAGGCCAGTTGTTGCACCGTGTCCTTTCGTTAAAATCTTCAATCACCGCATTCCACATTGTATTTATATCTCCAAATGGCCTCCAAATATGGAAACAGGCCCGACGGGTCAGATGGAAGTGATTTCTGGCACAGGGAAAGTATCGCGTGGCAGTATAAAGTTAGGTGAGGGTCAAATATCTGGTTCTCAAATTGTCATGATGACCCACATTGGATGCATGTTTTGCCAATAATTACTCTTCTTGATCACACACATGTACACATTTTAACGGAAGTAGTTTAACGGGCATAGCCTTTGGTCGTATTGCAAATTGACTCCCACTTCACTTATCTTGTTTGTCTTGAGTTGGAGATTTTGGCGATACCGCAATATGTTCACTTCAACTGATGTTACCGTGCGAAGAAATGTATTGCCTACTGGCTAGTGGCTACAGCTGTGACTTACACGTCACTCATCTCACTGTATTTGTGCTTGGGTAGGTTAGTGGTAGGGTACCCCCAGCGCTATACTCAGACCTTGGATCATTTTACTGATCAATTATGATCAAATTCAGCACTTTCTGATGGAACAACCCTTTTATATTATAATAAGTGTCTAGGGTTAGGTACCCATTTCCAATGTATAGGGTTAGTTGTGAGTTAGGATAAGCAATTTCACCTCTTTTAACAAATGTTCCAAAATAATTTCAATGTAGTCCTAGTTAAAAAAAATAATCAAGTTTCTTGGAAAGAAGTCCTTATCATGCATATGCCCATGATTGTGTACGTTTCTGCTGATGTGCATTAATCTTATACTGATCACTCAGTATACAAGCATTATAATTATGTGTGTTAATGCTATTGGTTCAGTGGTAGAGTGTTTTCTTATTAACACAAAAGCCAACTGGCAGTGCCAATCTTCTATCCATATGGTGCATATGGAAATCACCAAAAGCGCAATACTTCTGTGTATTCTACAATATTCTACCTTTCCTTACGGATGCAAGTTCTCTTCTCTTGGTCCACACTTATTTTCAATGGCATACTATGGTTATTGCTTGAAACAGAACTAAAAACACATAATTACACCTCATTTTATCATTTTAATGTACGATCACACTATATAACACTGGATATATAAAACAATGATCAAGGTACTCCCCATACAATACATAGAGCGATACATTAGGTGTAATCACACAATTTCATTTCTATTTCTAGCTTGTGATCTGCTTCTAGCATTGTCTATCAAGATATCTATATTACAAACTTGTAAATATTGATATTAAATCAATAATTCACAGCCACAGAAATATTTACATCTGTTAAGATTACAGTGGTTAAGTTTGGACAAGAAGAAAGCAAAAAATTCAATTTCAAACATTTAATGGATCAGCCTACATGATATATAGCATTGAGTAATTGCAGGCCTAATAGGATTTTTTTGATTGATTTGTATCTACTCTAAGCTTATATAGTTAGTCCAAAAGGGACCTGGGCTTTGGGCTACTGCTCCCCTTGTAAATATTTGAGTAGACCCTAAACCTTTCCATCTTCCCAAGGCAAGGGAGTTAACTGACTTTAAAAGTCCAGTTTCCACCCTTGCCGACCTAGGCTGGTATTATGGAGTTACATTTTGGCTGGACTAACGGGTCTATGCATAGTCCAATCAAAATCGTGCATCGAAATCGAAATCCGGTTCGTAAACTGTCCTGCAGATTTCGGTCGATTGCAGGATTTGCAAAGTATGTGCACCGCCAACTCGTTGTCAACAGATATTTTCCAAATCTTTTCATGTTTTTAATCAAGGTGCTCAAGCATTGCGCGATGTAAGACCCGTTTTATCACAACATAGACCTTGATTATTGATCAGATCGTCTTGACTGGGCGCAACTGTTTTGTTTCAAGCAAATGCAAGTGATACGAGAGGTGGAATCTGATTGGTCTAAAGGAGAGTCTCAGCAGGGACATAACTCGTAATAGCCACTGGTGGCGCTACGATAGAGCCCAGGAATTCCAGCCAAGTTCGGCAAGGGTGGAAACTGGACTTTTAAAGTCAGTTAACTCTCTTGCTTCGGGAAGATGAAACCTTTCTTGTTTTTATTTAGTGCTACCATAGCTTTTATCACAGTATTGTCTGTATTTTATGTCACTAGCATAAATGTGTTGCTTTAGGAAAAAACAGCAGGTGTTTACTTGACATTCTGCAAATTATTGTGTTTCAAAGAAACAAAATAAGATACCGCCCAAAACAAACATCCTATCTACCATATTTTTGGATGGGTTGGAATAGGAAACACAAAATGTTTGGCCTGAGGTTAATTTGTAGTTGTGACCTCATGAAAAGATGGATGACAAACATTGAAGGAATAAAACTCAAGATATTCATTATGCGCATCCCCATTTACGTAGATCATTGCTCAAGAGGTCAATCACAGGATTGTTTAGACCACACTCCATTTTGTACAGACCACTGTAATAAACCTGGAATATTACTGAGTGAGACATTTTGTGATCGATAATATCTATTTTTGTACACATCTATCTTTTCTTTCAGCACTGAAAACAAGTCAAGGCTGCGGTTAGATTTGTTGATCCACTTCATCACAGGCTTCCTGATGTTCATACGTCTGTTGCCAGCTCTAACTGCCTTTTTCGGGATGTCAGTGAAGATGTTGCGTCGCTGGGATCTCCCGGCTCCTCGGTCGTGGGAGTACGCCTGGTTCATCAGTGTTGTAGCTGCTGTGCTGGGGTGGAGGGCCATGCCCACCAACCAAATATTTCTCATCAAACAGTACATGCTAGGATCTGTTGTATTTGGGATTTTCCCTGTCATATTTGGTTTCATAGATGTTGCTGATGATTTAGGCAATTATTACAATGAAAGGAAGTACACGTATGTGATGTTTGGCTATCCTGCAGTTATTGTGTGGTTCTTGTTTCTGATTGTAGCATTGCAGCTGCACATGTTTGGACTTTATTTTGGCACTGTGCTTGTGAAAGCATGGCGACCCCGTGTTGTAAAACCCAAAGAAGGATAAACATCTTACCCAACTGTGTTTGCATGTTTTCAGTGTTCTTGAATACTGACCTTACAGGCCAGCTATCAAACGGTTTGAATGGGTAGTCGGAACCTTGGAATTGAAAAATATGGAAGATTAGTTTGTTTGAAGAAATGACTAAGTGGCTGGATGCAAGAGATAATGGTTACGTCAAACAGTCCTGTATAGTGACACGTCATCAACACTGAGGTCAACGCCATCTTGCCTTATTTTATCTCCTCCTTCCATGGAGAAAGGGGAATTTGGGACCATCAATTATTTTTCAGTTTCTGCCACAACAGCAAGCCACTGCTTCCATTAGAATTTTAGATCTCATAAAATAGAGTTCAAAACTTTTGATAGTTGGTCATATTGATTTTTGCCCCTAATTTATTCCTCTATGTATTCATGGTGTCGGTGTAGACATTTATCCCCCTAAACAGTATGTATAAATGTAGGTATAGAGTTTTCACCCTGATAATGTCAGTGTTGAATTGAATTGAAAGTTTCCTTGGTATGCTGTTTTATTCGATACATTTAGCAGAAGTAGATGTGTACTAATATTCTACACTAATAATCTTCATGTTATCACATCTTCATGATAACACCTGTCAGGTCAGAGGGCATTAATTTTTTAACTCAGTTTATTTGTTATTGATCGATCCTTTGAAAGCAAATTTAGTTTGTATATGGTTTTAATAAACGACCACTTTGTTAATTTGCTAAGCACCTAGGGCACTTATTACAGCGAATACAGCATATGGCAGAAAGATTGCTGATACAACAGAGAGTAAGGATAAGAATTCTGGATGAACAACTTCTTTATTATTAATTGTAATAAAGAAGTTGTTCATCCATAAATTCTTATCCTTATATAGAAATCCAACTTCTAAATGCCTATTAAAGAAGTTACAACATAGTCTTAACTCACTCAGATGACTTTCCCTCTTCTTCCTCTATTAGATAAACAATATTAAGTGGATTGTTAGCAGTGTGACGACAAGTCTTTACTGAATAGATGGCTGACAGGACATTCTGTAGCAAGGAAACAGCATTATTGTTATCTATGAGGGTAGGATTACAACTGGGTCTCAGCATATTTCAAACAGGTTCATGCAACATTATACACACACACACACACACACACACACACACACACACAATTACTGTGTGCTAGTGGTTAAAGTTTTACCACATTACACTGATTGATTACCCTCATGGGTACAATGTGTGAAGCCTATTTCTGGTGTTCCCTTCTTTGATATTGCTGAAATATTTCTAAAAGCAGCATAAAATAATATTCACTCACTCACACAATGGTTAGCCTAAGAGATGAAACACGAACCTATTGGTTCATACATCAATTGTAGCTCTCTCCACTTTACTGCTTCTTCCATGGGCATTGTTCACCCAGTGATGTAAGGCACCAGGATATGCTATGTAGAGTTATGTCCCTTACCCACATCAGGATCTACTAGTCATGGTTTCAATCAAGTTGTAAACGTCTATAACCTGTGTGACTCAGGATGGTGCCCAACATAAGCAGACAGCGTGATATTCTGTTCATATTGATATTATCCCATCTCACTACTGCTCTTGCATTTTTGTTACATTACTCTCTGTACATTTGTACAGTTACCATGGTTACCAGCATGTTGTGATACTGTTACTGTTACTAATTCTTAGTTCAAAGTGGTAGGCTTTTTTTAAATTTGGCTTTTGGATACAATTTATTTTTTCAGAAATAAGTTTTGATGGTCAAAATACTTGAAATAGGAATAGCAGTGTTAAAACACATTAATCTTATGTGTGTAAGGTAATGGTTGGAAGGATGATTTACAAACAAATTCTACATGTACATGTATGTATTTAGAAACAGGCTGCTAGGAGTGTATGTGTGAATGAAAAGTGAAGTTCTAACTTACCTTCTCACCTTGATTTACTTTTGGCTCCTTTTTTCTTCTCTGAAATAGTCTCACAATATGGGACAAATATTCTACATGTTTTTATTATGCATATTTCATTTCACCAGCTTGCCTAGATCTAAAGAGTAAATGAAAATAAATACAAAATTGTTTTCAGAGTTTATTTGAAGTTACTTTACTAAATAAAGCTCTTGAAGACAGTTAGTATTTTAAGTTTGTAATGTTCTTTTATACGTTTGCAAATTCAAGGTCTGGTTCATATATTAGTGAAATGGGAAGGGGGATACAGCGCTCCAGATATCTTTTTGAGCAATTAAGTTTTTACTCTAGTGTTTCTATTTTAATTGGGTTAATACATTTTTCATTGGTTAACCAATTGTTTTTCACTCATCTATTCATCACTCTATTGTTTTTTTCCCAAAATTAGTGAACAGTTTAAGATTTAAGACAAATGAAATAATGCTTTAGATGTATATAACTGTTCTAAATGTACAGGCTTGACTCAGAAAGTAAATTAGCTCGTAATTGTGTTTCGGAAATTAGCTCCTTTGTGCGCATCCTGAAAAAGCTTCATTGGGTATTTATGAGTGCTGTTTTGAGTTTTTCATTTAATGCATGCTTTTCTGTATGCAAGTTAATTGAAAGTAATTGGGTTTTGAATATTTTTTTGGGGTATTTTACACAAATACACTGCTTATCTGCAGCTCTGGGGATAGTGTACAGGTTAAAGTGCTCTCCTGTCACACCAAAGGCCTGGGTTTGATTCTGCATGTGGACAATGTGTGAAACCTATTTCTTGGGCCCCTGCTATGATATTGTAATATTGCTTAAAGTAGCATGAAACTAACTCTCATCGGTACAAGTATGTTCAAGCTTGAGAAATAGTATGAGAAATGTAGAACAAAAAACTGATACAAAATAATTGAATATGTATTGATGTTGATAATTTTAGTATTTTATTACTGATGACTTTTAAGTTTGTTTAATACATACTCTCCTCAGAAGTAGCGTCACCTTCCAGGTCACTGTGGATGCTGGCAATATGTAGTTATTAAAATGTGTTCTAAAGCATGCTATGTTGAGAGCAACACTACTCATACCAGGGCTGTATCTATACACTTGGTCGTGGAAGGATACTTAACTTTAACACATTAACTTGATGTACTGTTTAGGAGCTGTACCTTGTTATCCCAGAAGAATCCCAATAGGTGCCATATCAGTATCCAGTTTTCGGGATCTACAGGTATTCAAACATAATTTCGACGCTCGCAAGGATGGGGTACATAACGTTTCACTGTATTACAATAGAAGTGATTCGTGATAGGATACATGAAAACAACACTTGACACGGTTGGGAACGACATTACTTCACCAAGGAATACAACATTTTTTTTCACCAAGGAGAATGAGCAAAACATTTTTAGTAAACTAGAAATGGCTTGCAAGAGTTTTACATACAGACAAGTCAGAAATTGAAACAGACACATCAGAAATGGAAAATGTTAATAATTCATATACCGTATTCCACGTAGTAAGCGCCCCGCTCTAATAAGCGCCCACGGCGATATTTGCTAATATATTGGCTAGTGAACAATCCCAACTTGCACCCCTTCAGATTGATCAATGTACACAAGACCTATTTTTTTGCGTATAATACGCATTCGTGTGTAATATGCACCCTTAATTATGGGCAATTAAATTCTGGAAATATATATCTGTCGTACATAAACATTTCAGGCAGTCGGCATAAACCACAAAATTTATCTTTCAATTCTCTTTTTCACCAAAATAATATTCTTATAAGAGCCCCCTAGTTCTAATTTTGAGAGCGCCCAGGGCACTTATTACATCAAATACGGTACATACCGGGTATATTTATATATATATACAGTACTCAACTTTTGGTAGGGATAGGCAGTATCCAGGTTGGGTCAGAATATGCCTGACTGCTTGGATATGTTGTCACACGAATAGCATTTGAATTTGCACTGGAACTGAAGAAATGCAGCTTCATTTCCTGTTGATTAAACAGAATCGCTGTATAAAATATCAGTATCCCTATAAAAAGTTGAGTCGTATATATATGCCTTTTGATAGTTTGGGATTTTCCATGGCAATGACTTTCATTTAGACTGAAAATGGCGATAGTGCTCGTTTCCGGACCAGATCTTGAAAACCGTACAATATTTCTTGCCTTGCACACAACTGGACATGTCATATTGGCAGGGGATATGAGTATGTCATGCTTGTTGCTATTGTATTGAGACATGACCACAGGATACAATACTTGTATAATGGTACAAAGTATCTTCCTACACCAAGACTTTAGATGGATCAGTACAGCCCTAACCCTTATTTTGTTCTGTAGGCATGCTGGAGGGTGCATGAGCTGTTATTGTTTTAGCCCCTGTACTCATAGTCTGTCATCTTGTGAAACACAATGCTGCCACACTGTAATTGCTCAATAGCCGTGATACTCAAGTGTGATGTTGATCTCACACAGATTAAATCAGGTAAACTCCCATTCAACGCTGAATGGTTACCTTCAGGTCGGATTCAGAACAGGGACAGAATTAGAAAGAGAAAGCCAGAGCCTCATTTTCAAGGTATTCTATGGGCGAGTAAACATATTGCTATTAATGAGTGCTTAAAAAATGGAGTTTTATTTCCTTGGAACATCAGGTTATCTTTCCAGTGATCTAATCAGAGCCATGTGTTCAAAGGGAGACAACTGTCTTGCCATCTCTGCAAGAATCCAAACAACTTGATGCAAATATTGAATGTTACAAAGTTATATACTAGTATTTACATGAACTGTTACATCTTGTGCATCAATTTTTAAGTCCGGTGTTTAGTAAAGTCTCCTAGCTCAGTTCAATCTTCTTGGAGGAAGGGGAAGAGGCTCAACCTGTCTTCTCCTTTGCTGGACGGAACAAGAACGTGGTGATACCATTTACATGGCATTGTTACAGGAGGAAGAAACATGAAAAAGGAACAATTGTTACCAAGGTCATGTGGAAATGTTGAAGACTTCTTTTTGCCACAGACACAGGTTGATGGGAATAAAGAATCATACCACCATGGAAATGGCTATTTAGAGATGTCGGCACTGGCCTCGAATATGTCGGGCCGACGGGATGTTGTCGAGCTAATTTGTGTAGTTGATGCAGTAGGCTTCAGGCGCTCTACAGACACCACAGGATGTCACCATAATGCTGAAGACAGCAGATCTAAATGTCACTGGCAGTTGTGATCAGATGTAACTGACAGTATTGCATATTCTAAGAAAAAGGACCTAGTCAAAAAGATTTTTCCAGGGCAATGAACAAGCATCCTGATGTAACTCTACAAAACACAGTGTCTACAGCATAATGTGTGACTACTTTAGCAAGCAATTGGATACAATCACTTGTCAAGGTCAGTGAACTGATATTTTGTACACTGAAAACAAAACACAAACGTCTGTGATCTTTCTAGTACTAGTCAATGTATTTGGTATGTGTAAACATGGTGAACTGAAAGTCACCCACACATTCACCCAAGTTGCATGTTACTGATAACTAGAGTGGGAACTGACCTCTAGTAGAATGTGATGTATGTCTGGATGACCTCCAGTAGAATGTGATGTATGTCTGGATGACCTCCAAGAGAATGTGATGTATGTCTGGATGACCTCTAGTAGAATGTGATGTATGTCTGGATGACCTCCAGTAGAATGTGATGTATGTCTGGATGACCTCCAGTAGAATGTGATGTATGTCTGGATGACCTCCAGAAGAATGTGATGTATGTCTGGATGACCTTAAGTAGAATGTGATGTATGTCTGGATGACCTCCAGTAGAATGTGATGTATGTCTGGATGACCTCCAAGAGAATGTGATGTATGTCTGGATGACCTCTAGTAGAATGTGATGTATGTCTGGATGACCTCCAGTAGAATGTGATGTATGTCTGGATGACCTCCAGTAGAATGTGATGTATGTCTGGATGACCTCCAGAAGAATGTGATGTATGTCTGGATGACCTTAAGTAGAATGTGATGTATGTCTGGATGACCTCTAGTAGAATGTGATGTATGTCTGGATGACCTCCAGTAGAATGTGATGTATGTAGAATGTGATGTATGTCTGGATGACCTCCAGTAGAATGTGATGTATGTCTGGATGACCTCCAGTAGAATGTGATGTATGTAGAATGTGATGTATGTCTGGATGACCTCCAGTAGAATGTGATGTATGTCTGGATGACCTCCAGTAGAATGTGTTGTATGTCTGGATGACCTCCAGTAGAATGTGATGTATGTCTGGATGACCTCCAGTAGAATGTGATGTATGTCTGGATGACCTCCAGTAGAATGTGTTGTATGTCTGGATGACCTCCAGTAGAATGTGATGTATGTCTGGATGACCTCCAGTAGAATGTGATGAATGTCTGGATGACCTCTAGTAGAATGTGATGTATGTCTGGATGACCTCCAGTAGAATGTGATGTATGTCTGGATGACCTCCAGTAGAATGTGTTGTATGTCTGGATGACCTCCAGTAGAATGTGATGTATGTAGAATGTGATGTATGTCTGGATGACCTCCAGTAGAATGTGATGTATGTCTGGATGACCTCAAGTAGAATGTTATGTATGTAGAATGTGATGTATGTCTGGATGACCTCCAGTAGAATGTGATGTATGTCTGGATGACCTCTAGTAGAATGTGATGTATGTCTGGATGACCTCCAGTAGAATGTGATGAATGTCTGGATGACCTCCAGTAGAATGTGTTGTATGTCTGGATGACCTCCAGTAGAATGTGATGTATGTCTGGATGACCTCCAGTAGAATGTGATGTATGTCTGGATGACCTCCAGTAGAATGTGTTGTATGTCTGGATGACCTCTAGTAGAATGTGATGAATGTCTGGATGACCTCCAGTAGAATGTGATGTATGTCTGGATGACCTCCAGTAGAATGTGATGAATGTCTGGATGACCTCCAGAAGAATGTGTTGTATGTCTGGATGACCTCCAGTAGAATGTGATGTATGTCTGGATGACCTCCAGTAGAATGTGTTGTATGTCTGGATGACCTCCAGTAGAATGTGATGAATGTCTGGATGACCTCTAGTAGAATGTGATGAATGTCTGGATGACCTCCAGTAGAATGTGATGTATGTCTGGATGACCTCCAGTAGAATGTGATGAATGTCTGGATGACCTCTAGTAGAATGTGATGTATGTCTGGATGACCTCTAGTAGAATGTGATGTATGTCTGGATGACCTCCAGTAGAATGTGATGTATGTCTGGATGACCTCCAGTAGAATGTGATGTATGTCTGGATGACCTCCAGTAGAATGTGATGTATGTCTTGATGACCTCCAGTAGAATGTGATGATTGTCTGGATGACCTCCAGTAGAATGTGATGAATGTCTGAATGACCTTCAGTAGAATGTGATGAATGTCAGGATGACCTCCAGTAGAATGTGATGAATGTCTGGATGACCTCCAGTAGAATGTGAAGAATGACTGAGTGACCTTAAGTCGAATATGATGAATGTCTGAATGATGTCCATAAATCCTACATGAATGACAATGTGAATATTCTTAGGAGTGCATATATTGCATATCTAAATTTGTCAAAACGGAAATAAAAGTATAATGTATTGTAATGGCTATGATCGTCAGAATCTTGGGTCGCTGTTTGTTAACAGCTGTTAAATACTGATTTCATGGGTATCTTTTCAGGACTGACACAGCTGCAATCAAAGGCACTG
Source organism: Haliotis rufescens (assembly GCF_023055435.1). Taxonomy (NCBI): domain Eukaryota; kingdom Metazoa; phylum Mollusca; class Gastropoda; order Lepetellida; family Haliotidae; genus Haliotis; species Haliotis rufescens. The sequence continues at coordinate 17,030,935 of NW_025964223.1, forward strand.
AAGGAGCTGCAAGAGAAGTCGATGTTTCCCTAGTTACGATCAACCCATGTCAACAACCTCACTCATCTCACATGATGAAGCCTCAAATAGTTTATGCGGCCTCGACTGTCAGAATACAAGATAAATACTGTACAGCCTATATCATACAATGAGAGCTTCTCATTGACCTCAGTAAGACAAGATAAGCACTTCACTATGCCTGAATGCAGGCAAGATGAGAGTCGCACATTGTCACACATTAAAAGAGCCTCGCATTATGTCCGATTCCCAGCAGGTTCTGGTGTAAAGAGGAACCTGAAGAACAACCAGGATGTTTTCAGTGTGATGTACTCAAAGACCATCAAAGCTTCACATTTGTGGATAGACTACATCTGTTCCTTTGTTGTATTGCTTGGGACCTTATGCATTTCACTGAATTTTCCAATACTTTTAAAAATTTACACGGATCATGATCCATTGTTTTCATTGATAGTGTACTGTAGTGTACAGACAGGGATATTGGAGATTTGTCGAGTATCATGAAGACCTCTTCCTTAACAGACAGTTGTTGATAACAGTATTTTGTGTTATTGTTTTTGGCTAATACTGCACCTTGGGTTTTTAGGATGTGAAGATATCTTTGAAAACTTGTTGCTTGATTATTTTGCACAAACCTTTTTTTCGTCATGGATATGTACATACTGGAATGAAAGCTTTGATTTTGAACATGTTTGTGTACATAAATCAAAGATACCAGTCTGTGGTACAACACACTGCTGTGTGTGGGCAGTGTCTGTGGTACAACACCCTGCTGTCTGTGGGCAGTGTCTGTGGTACAACACTCTGCTGTCTGTGGGCAGTGTCTCTAGTGCAGTACACTCATGTCTAGTGGGCAGTGTCTGTAATACAGTGCTCTGATGTCTGGTGGTCAGTGCTTGTGGTACAGTGCGCTGATGTCCCGTTGAACCTGGCTGAGAGGTCAGTTCCTTTGTAGAAGCTGCCCATCTATTGGAGAAATCTTGTACCGAGCAGTCCAGCAGGCTTTAGAGTTGCGGTATTCAACAGAACCTGTTACACAATTTAGTTTGATGAAAGTGTCTCTTCCCAGTTTGTTTCCCAAAAATAAAAGAACTTTAAAGAAGCTACTTGCGTTATTTTCTTCCATCTTTAAGTGGTATTGTTTGTCCAACCATCTCGCCTTCCATCCTGCCAACCATATTGGATTAAAGAAACAGATGATCAATTTGAGTTGGCTGAGGTATGAGGGTAAGTCGAAAAGTTCATGACCTCATACACCCTGCTTTGTGTAATGTGAGGTTTCTTCACACATATGAAGAATAATGACTGCAGATGTTTTTGAGCAGTCAACTGGTAAATTCGATGCACAAGAGAAAGTGCAAAAAATGGAGAAAACTGAGAAAAGCTCTGTGATAAGGTACCTAAAATGGAAATACACATACACGAAGATCTTAAAAGCAGTTTTGGATCCCGGCCCTTCATATTCAAATGTTGAAAACTGGGCTGCTGAATTAAAGCAAGGCAGAAGTAAGGAAGAGAATTTATGGATGTGGACATGCTTTATTCTCTTCCTTGTGTGTATCACTTCTAAATGCCTTTCAAAGACTTCAGGCAGAAGAAGCACAAACAAGGCCTTTGATCTGGTCGTGGAGACTTCCCACCGCATGGTTATAACTGACCCATGTGTTCAATTATATAATTCAGCATATCTTAGACACTATTTGGTTCAGTACATACCATCTTAAGTGAGACACTTCATATGGGCAACTTGATCACAAGATGAGTACCCAGAATGTTGACACCAGATCAGATACTGACCCGACAACATATCCAGGCATGTTCTGACCAGTTGTCACCAGAATCCTGGTACAGTTGTGTTGCGAATTGTAACCCAGGATGAGATCGAGGTCAGCTTTGACAGAGTTCAAAGTTCAGAGCAAGAAGTGGAAACATTTGGCATGACTCCAACCAATGAAGCTGGAGGCATCATTTGGGACATAGCTGGGACTTCGGTTTTCAAATAAAAATAAAACGTCAAAGCCAGGAAATAATCCGTCTCGATTATTCGCCAAAACGGATTCCATTGTGTTTAAAAGGCAAAATATCGGTAAAAACTATATGAAAATCATGATTGACCATCAGCAACGACTTCAGACTATCAATGGAGAATACTGTACTATATCTAACGATGAGGTAAGTGCTGCCGTCGAGGCTGTTCAGGGATCCCGGGGAACACTTCAGGGATAACAAAACTGGAGCATCGCCGGAACAGTAAATTTAAATAAAAGGAAATTACATCTGTATTTTGAACGATTCTCAGTGGGAACCCACAAGCTTTCAACTTTCACAATTTGGATTTCTTTAGATAAGGTGATGTGGGCGAGGCATTTTTAGTCGAATTCGTTTTAAGAATTGTTTGTGCACCGAGGACAAGAAAACGCTAAAAGGCGACTATGCTTGTCATAAGAGGCTACTGACAGTATCAGGTGGTCAGGCTCGCTGACTTGGTTATCGCATGTCATCGTATCCCAATTGCGTGGATCGATGCTCATGATGTCAATCACTGGATTGTCTGTGGGATTCCGGCTTAGAAAGGCACCCTGCAATCTATGCTTATCGCACCGCGTTAAAGGGAGGGGAAGCGGTAAAGTGGGGTAAGATGGCGTTAAAGTCATTTTGGGGATCGGGTGGTCAGACCCGGTGACTTGATTGGACATATGTAATCGTACCCCGACGAATTGGTCGGTGCTCATAATATCAGTCACTGTTTTTTCAGGTCTAGACTCGATTATTTTCAGGCCCCTGTTACGTTGCTAGAATATTGTTATTACATTACGGCATTAAACGTACAACACATCATGTTTATGTGCCGAGTTGGGTCCCTTAGTTGTCAGAATGCGATGGTCGTTGGTTCGAGTTTTGTCGGCGTTCAAAGTCCATTGGTCTACAAAATTCACGCCAGTATTCAATGTTGCTCCTAAAGTGATAAACGTCCCCAACCTACACCGCCAGACTCTTCCCTCCCAAACTGAGCGATATAACTGAAGCAATGTTCAAAATCCGGAACACCGGTGGCCCTGTCGTCTGAGGCGCCGCAATTCGCGGTGTAGAGTTACGTCCCTTGGGCACGCCAGAAACCTATGATTGTGGATTCGAATCCCGGTTCGCCCCGATTATGTTTCATAGTGTTTCCGACTGTCAGCACCAAACCCATGCTCGTGGGTTTCGCCAAAGTGGTAAACGTCTGAGAACTGAGTAAGTGAGTGAGGTTTTACGCCGCTTTTGGCAATATTCCAGCAATTTCCAGAAATGGGCTTCACACATTGTACCCATGTCGGGAATCGAACCCGGGTCTTCGGCGTGACGAGCTAACGCTTTTACCACTAGGCTACCCGACCGCCCCTCTGAGAACTGCATAACCCGGCTTTCCTCCCACATTAAGCTGACACGCCTTGATATAACTGGAATACTGTTGAAAGCGGCGTGTTACCAACTCGCTCACTATGTCTTCCTATCGGTTACATTGGAGATTAACTAATGAGCTCAAATTAAGGAATTACCGATTGTCGGAATGCATGGGTATGTGAATGACATCGTTCACAAGGGGCATATAATCCGTAATTTCTAATAGGATATTCTTTGTACATTATTATTCAGTGTCATTTTGTGAAATAAATGGAAGATATCATATAAAATACCAACACTAAATAAGCTTCACTGAAGTCGACCTGTTGTTTTGATGACGTGATGCGAGGAAAACGGCGATTCAGGGCCTCAACTCTACCCGCAAATAGGCATCAACATAACTATGAGGTGTGGAACATGGGACAAAAATCAGAACAGTGACTTCATTCTGGACTCAAATGTTTTCTCTAGTAGGTTAATTAATAATACAGTAAACTACGTTTATAACGAACACGCTTATAAAGAACTGACGGATATAGCGAACTTATTTTTAGTCCCGACCATTTGTTGTATATATGCTGTATGTATGCTTATAACGAACTACGGTTATTACGAACTAAAATTAGTGGTCCCCTCGAGTTCGTTATAACCGTAGTTTACTGTACTTGACCTTCGTATAAGAGCCGTGTGAGTCTGTGGGAAGGGGAAGTGATGTGAATAGGTGAACACAACGCGAGCAGAGAACAAATTAGTTCCTCTATCACTGTTGTTTGTTTGACTGTTTCGGGTTTTGAAAGCACTATCTGGGTATGTTTAGGGGGAAATGTTTGGGAAGTGGGGATGGGTATGGAAAGATGATCAATGATATTCTTTACTTTGTACTGAGGACGCTTGTGGAGGCCGGTATAAAATGAGATATGTATTTGTGGTCAGTAGATGTCAACAAGGTTACAAACTAAGCTGTATAAAGCTACGGTTTGTTAAACGATGTGAGTTCTGTGTCCAATGAACAGCAAACAAGAGGACAACTTAATCTTTAACCCCCGCGCTAATGTATTTATGTACAGGTGTGTCATCAAGCTGATTGAATTGATTTGTCTTTGGGTCTGATTGGTCCTAAAGAAAGGCTACGTTGAACATCCAGAAAATTACCCAAACAGTAACAGCTACCTTACAATGTATACGCAATATGCTGAATGCTGATAATTGTGCAAATCCCCGAAAAGCAATACAGAATCTTGTTCAGCGTTATACTCTTGCATCTTCACAAGGCAAAGTCCAGTTTTATAGTCAAGATGTACCCTTGAAACAAACCTACTCGCTTTTAAACACAAGCCCAGTCACTTTAACGCCCTTGCCTGAGGAAGATGTACTCTTGAAACAAATCTACTCGCTTTTAAACACAAGCCCAGTCACTTTAACGCCCTTGCCTGAGGAAGATGTACTCTTGAAACAAAACCTACTCGCTTTTAAACATAAGCCCAGTTCTCACAGTGTGAAATCAGCTCAGCAGTCGCCTTATATGTACGAAGTTGTGTGAAATATATTAAATCTTTTACAGGGTATTAACAGTGCGTCGGAAACGAACCCTAAGTTGAACCGAAGTCTAAATTGTTGCCTCGGACACGCAAAATTCAAAATCAAATATTTCATGAATAACAAAGTGCTTCAGTTCAACACTTTTCTGATTTGTATGCAATGTTTCATAATTGATGTTGAAAAGATCATGAGTTAAACTCCGGAAAAGAACCCTGCTCTCACCTGAACACAAGTGCGTCGTGTTGTCTAAGAAACGCAAACAATAAAAACTCACGCAGCAAAAAGCACGAATTCAATACCTGCCTAATGTGCATACACAGCTTTTGACTTATGCCCCTGAAGTGAGCCTAGCCTTCATTCCAAAATGAAGACCTGGGTTCGATTCCCAACATGGGTACAATGTGTGAAGCCCATTTCTGGGGTCCCCCGCCGTGATATTGCAGTAATATTACTAAAAGCGGCGTAAACCAAACTCACTTATTTCCAAATGAGTCAGACTTGTTGTCTCCGATATGCAAAAGCTTAAATTTGAATCCCGAATAGCAAAGGACACTTTTACCGGTGTGTATACAAATGTTCATGAAGAAATATTGAATAGTTTAAAAATTATTATTCATTCAATAATCACTAAAGCGGACGTAAAATATCTTTCCCGGTTAACTCTAAAAAGGGAGGCAACAATTTATCGTTCGTAAACTGGTTCACTGTTGGGTCGAGGACAGCATACTAAACGCATGTAACCTACGTAGACGGGAGCCAAGTCAATATCGTTCGAAGCTCTTCTGCAGAAGAAATATTTTCTTCGAATTTCCGGTGCGGGAAAATTGAGAAATTCGGCGTGAACAGGAGGAAGCTATGGATACTGCTGAATCCGTCTCAAAGGTAATAATAGGTTATTTTTCAACCCTGCATGTGTACACGGTGGGTTACTGCATCACAATTACGGCTTATCAGCCTGGGTTTAGGGATGGGCACCTCTTCCCTATCAAACACACCTTACGATCCTCGGGGTTAGTTGTGAGTTAGGGTATGGGTTATCTATCCACTTTTAGTAAAATACGTACAGTATCAATTGATCAAGTGGAAAAATTTCCACCCATATCCCCCCTCCATATACTGCTCAATTCTTTTAATTTTAAATCTTTTTGAGAGGGGATACTGGCGTAATAGGCGACTAACGGGATCGGGTGGTCAGGCTCCCTGACTTGGTTGACGCATGTCATCGTATCCCAATTGTGTGGATCGATGCTCATGATATCAATCACTGGATTGTCTTGTCCAGACTCGATTATTTACAGACCGCCATCATATAGCTGGAATATTGCTGAGTGTGGGGAATCTAAACAACAAACAAACAAAACAAACTGGCGGAAGTCTTACCCTAAGCTTCAAGCTGGCAACGCCTGTTCGATCCTCTGCGTGGCACTAGAATCAGTTCTCAGAATATCATACACTTTTGGTCGCTGGTTTCACCTATCAAACTTTGTAAGCAGATGCTGTCCTGGCGCATTCCAGTCGCAGGTATCACCTACCAAGCTTTGTATGCAGATGTTGTCATGGCACATACTAGTCGCCTGTCTCACCTACCAAAGTTTGTATGCAGATGCTGTCATGGCGCATTCCAGTCGCAGGTATCACCTACCAAGCTTTGTATGCAGATGGTGTCACGGCGCATACCAGTCGCCTGTCTCACCTACCAAAGTTTGTATGCAGATGCTGTCATGGCGCATTCCAGTCGCAGGTATCACCTACCAAGCTTTGTATGCAGATGGTGTCATGGCGCATACCAGTTGCCTGTCTCACCAACCAAACTTTGTATGCAGATGCTGTCCTGGCGCATTTCAGTCGCAGGTATCACCTACCAAGCTTTGTATGCAGATGGTGTCACGGCGCATACCAGTCGCCTGTCTCACCAACCAAACTTTGTATGCAGATGCTGTCCTGGCGCATTTCAGTCGCAGGTATCACCTACCAAGCTTTGTATGCAGATGGTGTCACGGCGCATACCAGTCGCCTGTCTCACCTACCAAGCTTTGTATGCAGATGCTGTCATGGCGCATACCAGTCACCTGTCTCACCAACCAAGCTTTGTATGCAGATGGTGTCATGGCGCATACCAGTCGCAGGTATCACCTACCAAGCTTTGTGTGCAGATGCTATGTCATGGCCAGGATCCGGAAATATTTTTTTGCCAATCGGACATTTGTATTTGGCCACGCCCACCTCATATATGAAGTGTTGCACGTTCACACATTCATGAATATAAGAATAAACTCAAGCGCCTCTTTCATAACATATATACATGATATACATACAATTTATTAACAAGTCAATGACACAGATCTAATATATACAATTTCAACCTATCGGGATGTTGGTTTGACTAATTTGGCTATGGAACAGTTTCCACTGTAAAGCTGTCGGTTGCGTCAAACTTTGTGTGCAGATGCTGTCATTGCGCATGTTGCACATACCAGATGGCAGTCTGATGGCAGGTACATTAATTAGTTTTGATGCTGACGTAATAGACAGACCCTGCCCCAAAACAGCCGCAGCTGTGCAGAGCCTGCCTTTAGTGCTGGCGTCGTTTCCCCAACTAAAAAATTAAACACAAAACAAACTTTATCAATTTTAATACTCCCCAATTCAAATTAATACAGAGCAAACAAGTTTGAAAATACTTTCTTGATGCATTCCATTTTTTTCAAAATATTCGATACCACGTCTTGTAAAAAATGTGGCAGACATGGGGTCGTTTATTTTCTTTCAATGTGCCAGAACACGAGAAGCAACGTTTGCCACTGCAGATCCACATTTGGAATGATCTGAATATTTCTTTTGGAAACCAGTTATTATTTCCAGGTTGGCCTGGGGGTCAATGGGGTTGGGTGGTGTTGGGTTGGTGTCTTAAATTGTAATCACACAAGGTAAGCGGTCCCTGTTTTAACAGAAAAGGAAGAATGGTCTAAATTAATGGATAATTATGGATTCACATATGTAACCATGGTAACAGTTATGTTCCTAATTGGTAATATTTGCATGTCATTGCAAATGTTGTTGGCACTACAAAATCAACATCTACGACTGGTACACCTTCGTATCAAAGTGATTTACCACAATATGTCTTCTTCATCTTTTAAAGGCCCCAACGATTGCCTACGTTTTTGTGTCAGGGATGAAATCACACATGTTTTCATTGTCTGATTAACTTGGTCGCCGCCTATGGTAGTCGCCATCTTTGTGAAGCTATGTGAGATAAGAACAGCGATCTGATTGGACATCACGTTTTCATTACAAGGGTGTCAAATCGTGATCTTCGCGAGGTGGCGCCAGGGTCAGGCCAAGGAAAGTGGCAAGTGTAGAAACTAGGCTTTAATATAGGCTAGAGGAAACGCTTGCCTCGGGAAGATGATGTAGATGAAACTTATACAAGGTATTGTAGATGTTGTAGGCAGCTGCTCAGTGGCCTCAGTTAGGGTGTATCCACTAACTGACATGAATACAAGCATATGCCGTTTAAAATAGCATTTGATGAATATTTCTTGAATAGGACTATAATGTACTTAATTTATATACTTACATCATCATGTACATGAACATGGATAAAGTGACATTTCAAAAAAAGAAAAGTTAGGCAACTAAATGTTTATAACTGACACAGAAATATAGGTAAATATCATTATATTGCCATACACACAGAAGGTTACACAGCCTGTTTGTCATACTGTTAGCATGAACTTGGACGTATTGTGTACACAACAAAATCTATCAAGCCCTAGAATATACATGTACTAAGAATTCTTTTCTCATCCAATTCTAATGCATTGTGGGCGGTCGGGTAGCCTAGTGGTCAAAGCGGTCGCTCGTCGCGCTGAAGACCCGGGTTTGATTCCCGACATGGGTACAATGTGTGAAGCCCATTTCTGGTGTCTCCTGACGTGATATTGCTGGAATATTGCTAAAAGCGGCGTTAAACCATACTCACTCACTCACTCACTCTAATGCATTGTATATTCACATGTTTCAGGGATGCTTTGCTTACAAAGGAAAGAAGAAGGTGGCAAATCCAGGTAGTTCATAAACTAAATCTATATCACTCCTTCAGATGTTTGGTGGTAAACAAAAGCTTTACTTTACCCTTGTTTTTTGTAGAATTTATTGCTATTGACAATTTAATACTGTTTGATGAAATGCTAATACTTTGGTAGTATTTTCCATGTCAACCTCTTTTAGTCTCAACTGTCCTGAAGGTCTACATGAGTTTGCTATTTGGTTTGAGTAGTTCTGCAGGAACATATGCTTCTAACATATTGGTTGGTTGGTTTGTTGTTTAACGCCGCACTCAGCAATATTCCAGCTATATGATGGCGGTCTGTAAATAATTTGATCTGGACCAGACAATCCAGTGATTAATATCATGAGCATCGATCTGCGCAATTGGGATCGATCACATGCATCAACCAAGTCAGCGAGCCTGACCACCCGATCCCGTTAGTCGCCTTTTACACCAAGCAGAGTCACCTTTTACGGCAAGCATGGGTTGTTGAAGACCTATTCCACCCGCAATCTTCATGGGTCTTCTAACGTGTAAGAGACGACTGAACAGATACCTTGATGAGTACCTTTACAGTAGGCCGGGACTCATAATATCAGTCACTGTTTTTTCGGGCCCAGGCATGACTATTTATGGGCCACCATCATCATTGTATTGGACCGCCTCCGTGGTCTAGTGGTAGAGGGTCCGCCCGGAGAGCGGAAGGTCCGGGGTTTGATCCAAAAGATGTTAAAAGATAGTACTTGTTGTTACCCTGTCTGGCGCTCAGCATTAAGGGGCTAAAACAAGGACTGGTCGGCAAGGAGTCAGTATACTGTGTCTGAGTGGGGTATTCATGTTAAACTGCGGCATGGTATCTCAGTGAGCTGGCACTATAAATCGGCATCAGTCCGGACTAGTACAAGCAGCCACACAAACTTACACACATACATGCACGTCGCTATATAAGTGCAATAATCTTGGACACGATATTAAACCCAATTTCACCTCACCATGATCGTATTGTTTTGTTAAACAACAAATGACACCAACCTGTAAAGAGCTACCTTACAGGTCCGGTTTGATATCTATTTTTTTCTGACCAGGGCTTAAGGTTGTTGAATGCATTAAGATAATTTAAGAATGATATATAATAAAATATGAATTTCACAATAAGATATTTAATGACGATGACACCACAGCTCTTTTTTGATGTTCATAACATGTGATGATGGCTGCACAGCGTTAGAAATTGGCACTAGTCCTGTAGTCCTCACCAAACTGCCAAAAAGTAAAGGTATCATAAGGACTAGTAGAAATTGGCCCATTTTAAGGGTTTTGCTATATGTTATCATTATAAGGACTAGTGGACAAAACCTGTTAGTTTCTAACCCTGCTGCATGCATCTGATTAGCTCACTGCCTCCAAAGGTCTAGTGGATAGAAAGTCTGTCTGGAAAGTGGAAGGTTGGTTGTTTGATCTCTGGCTGCGTCATACCTAAAGACGTTAAAAGATGATGCTTGGTCACCCCATTTCACCTCACCTGAGCAGTTCCTGACTGTGTCCCCATCCTGTTCCAGCTGCCTATTTCACCAAGAAGGATGTGGGATGTGAGGCCCGACTGGAAGCATACCAGTCCCTGTGGGAGATAGTGGACACCGATATAAAGGTGCGCTTCATTTATAACCCCAGATATAAGCTTCAGGTGGTTTTCTGGGTATACCAGGAAGACAAAATTTGAGCTATGAATCCTGTGTACCTAAAGCCAAACCGTTGCTGCCACCATCAAGCTCTGGTTTTAATACTCAACCAGCTGCTGCATTGTAGCTGTATTTTGTGGTGTAGATGAATCACTACTTTTTTAGGATTGTGCCGATTGTGTTTTTCTTACCTTGGACTTCTGGGACTGTCAATTTAAAAGTTAAAATGTGTCCTAAGTTTACAGGGAATATTCTGTGATACCAGACTGTTAAAGTGGCCTTTGCAGGTAAATCATGTAAATTGGGAAAAAACCCAATATTTTGTACAAAATCTTTAAGAGAGATTTTATTATTGAGTTATTTGAACATTTTTGCATTCAATACATTTATAGCTCTTCCTTATATTGGCCCTTTTATCAGTGCAATAAAATACAAGTCATCTGTTATAACGTAATGGTAATTGTGTATTCTAATTTGGGAATTTTTTGGACTTTGGGTTGAATATCGGCCTGAAGAGGTCTGATTAAATCCCTGATCTATGTTAAAGTGGAGTAGTAATGGCGGTCAAGTGCTTTGATTTCTGATAATGTGATAATGGGTCCTGTTTACTTTACAGAACTTATTAATGATTGACGTTTTTCATTCACAAGATAGTCATCTCCTTTTGTGTAAAATGTTTGAAGGATACCTGTAACAGTTTGTGTTCCTCTTTGAAGATCATGCAGTCAGACCTCAATAGTCAGATCTTTGAGGAGCTGTTGGCCTTTGCAGCTTCCAGCCATAGCCCACGCAGTAATGATGAAGAGGAAGGGGGACAACTCCGCAAGGCTATTCAGGAGATTCCAACAGCAGCTCTAATCACAGGTGAAAAGCACTCACACTGTATATGAGGCCGTGCTATTTGTTTAGGATTCATTATGACCAGTTACTGAGAAACAGTTTGGGTTACAACAAAATAATTCCCTAGTCAAACAGCTCTGTAATATCAAATAATTAATAAACAAATTACACCGTCTGAAAATACTCTTCAGATATAACCTTGAAAAGATATTTTAGCAAAGTAACTGTTTCTTATTTTGACCAGCTCAAAACTGAAATGAGAGAGGGGTTGTTGAACAACTCAATCAGCAATACTGCACCTGTATCACATCAGCTGTGTGAATGATCTATCTCTATGAGAATGCTCAGTGATTTTTTAAATGAGGGATTGTTCACTTGTAGTTGACACTGTGCTAGTTTCTGTGATGAGTGTAGACTGTGATGGGTGTGGACTGGTATGAGTGTGGACTGTGATGGGTGTGGACTGGTATGAGTGTGGACTGTGATTGGTATGGACTGTGATGAGTGTGGACTGGTATGAGTGTGGACTGTGGTGGGCGTGGACTGGTATGAGTGTGGACTGTGATGGGTGTGGACTGGTATGAGCGTGGACTGGTATGAGTGTGGACTGTGATGGGTGTGGACTGTGATGGGTGTGGACTGGTATGAGTGTGGACTGTGGTGGGCGTGGACTGGTATGAGTGTGGACTGTGATGGGTGTGGACTGGTATGAGTGTGGACTGGTATGAGTGTGGACTGTGATGGGTGTGGACTGTGATGGGTGTGGACTGGTATGAGTGTGGACTGTGATTGGTATGCACTGTGATGGGCGTGGACTTGTATGAGTGTTGACTGTGATGGGAGTGGACTGTGATGAGCGTGGACTGTGATGAGTGTGGACTGTGATGGGTGTGGACTGTGATGAGTGTGGACTGTGATGGATGTGGACTGTGATGGGCGTGGACTGGTATGAGCATGGACTGTGACGGGCGTGGACTGTGATGGGTGTGGACTGTGATGGGTGTGGACTTTGATTGGTGTGGACTGTGATGGGTGTGGACTATGATGAGTGGACTGTCATGGGTATGCACTGTGATGGTCGTGGTCTGTGTTGATACGGGACTGTGATGGGTGTGGACTGTGATGGGTGTGCACTGTGTTGATACTGGACTGTGATGGGTGTGGACTGTGATGGGTGTGCACTGTGATGGGTGTGGTCTGTGTTGATACTGGACTGTGATGGGTGTGGACTGTGTTGATACTGGACTGTGATGGGTGTGGACTGTGATGAGCATGGACTTTGATGAGCGTGGACTGTGATGGGTGTGGACTGTGATGAGCGTGGACTGTGATGCGTGTGGACTGTGATGGATGTGCACTGTGATGGGTGTGGTCTGTGTTGATACGGGACTGTGATGGGTGTGGACTGTGATTGGTGTGGACTTTGATGGATATGGACTGTGATGAGTGTGGACTGTGATAAGTGTGGACTGTGATGGGCATGGACTGTGATGAGCGTGGACTGTGATGGGTGTGGTCTGTGATGAGTGTGGACTGTGATGGGCGTGGACTGTGATGGGTGTGGCCTGTGATGGGTGTGGACTGTGATGAGCATGGACTGTGATGGATGTGGACTGTGATGAGCGTGGACTGTGATGAGCGTGGACTGTGATGAGCGTGGACTGTGATGGGTGTGGTCTGTGATGAGCGTGGACTGTGATGAGCTTGGTCTGTGATGGGTGTGGACTGTGATGAGCGTGGACTGTGATGGGTGGGGACTGTGATGAGCATGGACTGTCATGGATGTGGACTGTGATGAGCGTGGACTGTGATGGGTGTGGTCTGTGATGAGCATGGACTGTGATGAGCGTGGACTGTGATGAGCGTGGACTTTGATGAGCATGGACTGTGATGGGTGTGGACTGTGATGAGCATGGACTGTGATGAGCATGGACTGTGATGAGTGTGGACTGTGATGAGCGTGGACTGTGATGGGTGTGGACTGTGATGAGCGTGGACTGTGATGAGCATGGACTGTCATGGGTGTGGACTGTGATGAGCTTGGAATGTGATGGGTGTGGGCTGTGATGAGCGTGGACTGTGATGAGCGTGGACTGTGATGAGCGTGGACTGTGATGGGTGTGGACTGTGATGAGCGTGGACTGTGATGGGTGTGGACTGTGATGAGCGTGGACTGTGATGGGTGTGGACTGTGATGAGCGTGGACTGTGATGAGTGTGGACTGTGATGAGCGTGGACTGTGATTGGCGTGGACTGTGATGAGCGTGGACTGTGATGGGTGTGGTCTGTGATGAGTGTGGACTGTGATGAGCGTGGACTGTGATGAGTGTGGACTGTGATGAGCGTGGACTGTGATGAGCGTGGACTGTGATGAGCTCGGACTGTGATGAGCGTGGACTGTGATGGGTGTGGACTGTGATGAGCGTGGACTGTGATGGGCGTGGACTGTGATGAGCGTGGACTGTGATGGGTGTGGTCTGTGATGAGTGTGGACTGTGATGAGCGTGGACTGTGATGGGTGTGGACTGTGATGAGCCTGGACTGTGATGAGTGTGGACTGTGATGAGTGTGTTTTGATCTTGGCAGGTGTCAACACTCCAGACCACGCAGTTATGTTCTCCAACCTTGTGCAGCTGTTGAAGGAAAGAGTTAGCTCCCTTGTTGCAACTCTCCGTGCTAAGGACTGCCCGAACCTGAAGACAACCCTGTCCAAGATGATCTCCCAGCTGACCTCAAACCCTGACCTGGTACTGTTACACTTGTTTCTGACCTGGTACCCCTCTCTAGGTGATCATGTTGATTACTGAAAACATATAGCAAAGCCCTAGTCCTTATGATACCTTAACTATTGGGCAGTTTAGCAAAGAGTATAGTACAAGTGCCAAATACAAATGCTGCAGTTATATCTGGTTGTGTGGTCAAGATCTGTTGAATGTTGTCCTTTTCACAAGTTTCTCTGGTTGTGTGTCACACAATACTTTCTGGTATTCCTAATTTCCAGTACCACATCCACAGAAATACCTTTTTAAATGCAGTACAACCCTTGCATAGATTATACCATTTCAGTCTGTGACTTTAAACACTAGACCAATAGCCAAGTCTAGTAAAATGTCTTTCAGTCCACTTAGATCCACTGAAAATAATGTGAAGTGACAGGTATGGGCCAAAAGACTCATACTTTTTTGACACAGACTGCTAGATGTTCATATTTTTGAACCACTAAGTGAATGACACTTTGATCAGAATATATACAGTAAACTACATTTAAAAAACAGATTTTTTTTTTATCCCGAGCCATTTGCTGTACAGTCAACTACGTTTATAACGAACACGCTTATAACGAACTGACGGATACAACAAACTTATTTTTAGTCGAGACCATTTTTTGTAAAAATGCTGTATGTATGCTTAATATGAACTACGGTTATTACCAACTAAAATTAGTGGTCCCCTCGAGTTCATTATTACCGTAGTCTACGGTATATACGCTGTATTTTAGATTTATAGCAAACTATGGTTATAACGAACTAAAATTAGTGGTCCCTTTAGTAGTAGTTTACTGTATTGTGTATTCAGATACTAGATGATGATGATGATGATCCTGCCGCCCCGAGACGGAAGCAGGCAGCGTGTACTGTGTCCACCCTGTGCCAGTGGTATAACAGCAAGTTCAGAGTGAGTTGGCAAAAGAAAAAAACCCTGTTTAGTCTTTCTGTCAGTGTATTTAATGCCCCCTATTCTATTTGTACCCTTGTCAATGTGTTTGCTGTTTATTCATCACAGTTTGAAGTCTGTACTTGTTACATGATTCAGGGCCCCGTGAAGATTCCGGGGTACAATAGGTCTCAGTAATCCATGCTTGCAGTAAAAGGCGACTATGCTTGTCGTAAAAGGCAACTAACGGGATTGGGTGGTCAGGCTCACTGACTTGGTTTGATGCATGTCATTGATCCCAATTGTGTGGATCGATGCTTGTGATATCAATCACTGGATTGTCTGGTCCAGACTGGATTATTTACTGACCACCGTCATATAGATGGAATATTGCTGAGTGCGGCGTTAAACAACAAACCAACCAACCAACCAACATGATTCAGGGCGCTAGGAGACGGCTATCTGCATGTTGTAGACTAGCGGCATTGATCTTGACTTAGTTTGTAAAGGATACATGTATAGCTCTTGGATTTCTCATGATCTCCTGGGGCGATGGGGTAGCCTGTTGGCTAAACCATATCAACGCACATGATGGCATCACCGATACTGAGAGGAGCTTATTAAAGCTGTCATTGTTTCGGTTGAACTTTCATTGAAGACCCCTCCAGTTTTCGTCACTTTAAAAGAGCATTGTTGGATGTGAGCCAAAATTAGTCGCATCAGCCTGTAAGAGCCTGTTCTGTCTACAAATTAAACAGGTTTAATATTTAATGATTTTTTTCTTTATTAGTCGTTGAAATTTGTGGCTACTTCCCTTTGCCTTTCAGTGTCGGCTGTTTGTCATCTCCATATTTTTCTGAACTAATTTCTTTCTTGGCGACATGATTGAAGTTTTACATTGGATGTGTTTGGTAACAGTAACATGTGACTGCTGTGATCATGGCTATTTTGCATATTTGGAAACTTGTAACTGTTTTATCTTCCAGTCATCTAGTTCTTCTCCAAAGAAGCGGCGTTCTGGGGGTGGAGCTATAGAGACAACCATGTCACTGCCCCCTCTAGTGGTTGTCTTGGAGGATATGGAGAGTTTCCTGCCCCTTGTGCTACAAGATGTCATCAGTATCTGCAGGTGTGCAGTCTGTGCATGTTCAGTGCTCCTCCCATCATATCCAGCCTCTGTGTATATAAACTATGACTTTGTATAGCACACTTTCCAATTCATAACGGCTTAGACCATGATAAACTTAATTATTTCCCTGCTCACTGGATCAGTGTGCTCTCGATTTTCATTCTCAGCTCCCTATGGAGTATTCAACCAAATTCGGGCTGTGGGGTGCGAGAAGGTGAACAGTCACATTATCATCTCCTACCAGGTACCCATGCACTGCTGAGTGAACAGGCTGTGGGGTACGAGAAGGTGAACAGTCACATTATCATCTCCTACCGGGTACCCATGCACTGCTGAGTGAACAAGGGCACATATTGAACAAAGTCACTTGCCTCAGGAGACACTGCATGTGTGACATAGCAGTCTTCAACTGATCACAAGATGGCAGATGCTGTTATTAAACATCCTTATTCTGTGTATGTCTATTATGAGGTGAGGTGAAATGGGGTTTAACGTCGCGTCCAAGATTATTGCACTTATATAGCGACGTGCATGTACGTGTGTGTGTGTTTGTGTGGCTGCTTGTACTAGTCCAGACTGATGCCAATTTATAGTGCTAGCTCACTGAGATACCATGCCGCAGTTTAACATGAATACCCCACTCAGACACAGTATACTGACTCCGAGCCGATCAGTCCTTGTTTTAGCCCCTTAATGCCGAGCACCAGACAGGGTAACAACAAGTACCACCTTTTAACGTCTTTTGGTATGATGCGGTCGGAGATCAAACCCCCGACCTTCCGCTCTCCGGGCGGACGCTCTACCACTAGACCACAGAGGCGGTCACATCTATTTTAATGAATACCCTGGACTCATTAGAAATCAAAGCTTTGTTTCTTCATTTCTTTCTCATTTCATTTGATCATAATTTCTAGGATGCCTGTACTTCGCCCTCGTTAAGTTTCACGGGCGGTTGGGTAGCCTAGTGGTTAAAGCGTTCGCTCGTCATGCCGAAGACCCGGGTTTGATTCCCGACATGGGTACAATGTGTGAAGCCCATTTCTGGTGTCCCCCCGCCGTGATATTGCTGGAATATTGCTTAAAGCGGCGTAAAACCATACTCACTCACTCGTTATGTTTCTGGGTTTGTCATCACCATACCCATACTCGTAGGTTTCACCTAAGTGGTACATGTCTGAAACCTGCATCAATTAGGGCTTTCTTGACACATTATTAATCTGAATGTAACTGGAACTGGAGTACTATTCAAAGCGATGTAAAACCCATCTCACACATTTACACTCATTAACATCTATTACATAGATACCTGCCGTGATATTGCTGGAATATTGCTAAAAGCGGCGTAAAATCAAACTCACTCACTCACTATTACATAGATACAGTATTCAACGTGATAAGCACTCCGCTCTAATAAGCGCCCACAGAGATTTTTGCTAATATATTGGCTAGTGAACAATCCCAATTAGCACCCATTCAGATTGATCAATGTACACAAGACTCTTTTATTCGTGTATAAAATGTGAGTTATATGCATCCTTAATAATGGGAAAAATTAAATTCTGGAAAAATATATCTGTTGTATTTAAACACATCAGGCTATCAGCATAAACCACGAAATTTACGATCTTTCAACTCTGCTGTTTTTCACCAAAATACTATTCTAATGAGAGCCCCCTATTTCTAATTTTGAGTGCAGCGTGGGCGCTTATTATGTCGAATACTGTTATGATGGTTTCCAAGAAATACTGATAAACTGCAATGTCACTTAAATCAGTAATGTCTCAGGATTCAAAGGTTACACACATGACCAGGACATGAACTACAATGAGGATGTCTTCCAGATGCAAGCCTCGATAAACCCAGTGTAAAACATCACTTTGTCATGCCTTGTTTCAGCAACTACATTCACGAGCTGCCTCTGGTGTTGGTGTTCGGAATTGCCACGTCTGTGACGGCTGTCCACCGCCTGCTCCCCAACTCTGTCTCCTCGCTTCTGTGTATGGAGAAGTTCCAGGCCCCGCCCTCCTCCGAATACCTCACCCAGGTCATCAACAAGGTAGGTGTCCCGGCGCCTCAAACACGACCTCAATAATAATACCAAGAGGCATCAGTTTTCTCAGTCTGAACTGATAACTCTTCTAAATGGGGCCCCGAAATAGTCCAGGCGCCTCACACACGACCTCAATAATAATACCAAGAGGCATCAGTTTTCTCAGTCTGAACCGATAACTCTTCTAAATGGGGCCCTGGTATAATCCAGGCGCCTCACACACGACCTCAATAATAACATCAAGGGGGATCAGTTTTACCGATAACTCTTTTAAATGGGGCCATGGAAGAGTCTAGTGGTTAAAGCACTTTTTCAGCACACCCAAGGTTGGTTGGTTAGTTGGTTTTACGCCGCACTCAGCAATATTCCAGCTATATGAGGGCGGTCTGTAATAAATCGAGAGGACCCGTGAAGATCTGGGGTAGAATAGGTCTTCAGCAACCCATTCTTGCTGTAAAAGGCGACTATGCTTGTCGTAAAAGGCAACTAACAGGATTGGGTGGTCAGGCTCACTGACTTGGTTGATGCATGTCATCGTATCCCAATTGCGTAGATTGATGCTCATGATGTCAATCACTGGATTGTCTTGTACAGACTCGATTATTTACAGACCGCCGTCATATAGCTGAAATATTGCTGAGTGCGGCGTTAAACACCAAACAAACAAAACAAAAAATACTCGAGTCTGGACGAGACCTATTCTACCCCGGATCTTTACGGGTCAGCACACCCAGGACTAAGGTTTGATTCCCCATATAGGTACAATGTGTGAAGTCCACTTCTGGTGTCCCTAGTCCATGAGCCAGAGAAAATTTGACTACCAAACAGAGGGACAAATTACCAATATGATTTTCAGCTAGCTTGATGTCTCACCTGTATAATTTCATGTGATGGACATTTCAGATGCCCAGCTAAATACGATTTTGGTGGCCATTTTCCAAGATGGCGGCCATTTTTTCACTTTTTCTACAGATTTCAGAAATAAGCTTATAACACAGAATTTATTAATTTCAGACAACTTGTATTTCCTGATATTGTTTCAGCACTACATTGCACACATTCTGTTATGCTTTTTGTATATCATTGAGTTATAATTTTTTAGTTAATGTTGAAATTATATAAGGAAATTACCCTTTTTTAACATTTTACTGACATCTTTTCTTTCCAATGCAACGTTGTTGAGTAATAATTCACACCTTATGATAGATATAAATTGTCTAATGTAATTTCATATATAAAATACCATTTGGAAGTTAAAACACGATAGTACATAAACATAAGCAGCCATTTATCAATATAGTGCACTTTTTCACAGATAATTAAAAAATGAAGAAAGTCGTACATATTGCAACCAAAATTTGTTTTTATATTTCCTAGCTAAATTTCCAAGAATCTAAAGGGTTTAAAGTTAAAATGTACACATTGTGATATTATATTTATATGTGTTTAATAATAACATCAAAAGTATACATATAAACAAAATTCCACTTTCATTCCCACCTGACCCTTCTGCAATTAAATGGATAAGAAACATAGATCAATGTCTGGTACCAACTTAACGTTATATTTTCAAATAAAAAATAACATTTGCCGACAAATATAACTTGTTCATAATTCAAAAGCCACCACAGTCCTTCTACTTCACAAATCTTCTACTTCTTAAAAATCAGCATCTAGTAATATGAACTCACCATATTAAACAGGAGACTGTTTGCTAGAGTTTCATGTCGTTGACATTAACACTGTAACACAATTTAGCATGAATATGGCCAGTACTTGTAACAGTTTCAAGAAAATGTCTATAAATAATTTCAACAATGAGGATGTCTTATTCCGTCCCAAAACCTGCTATGTGATACACATCCAACTGTCAAATTCAGTCATTTTCATCGCTTGAGTCTTCTGCATCTTGATGTATCTCTTCATCATTGTCATCCATGTTGGAGCAGGGTGACAACTTGCAGGCAGAGGGACATTTAAAACCATTTAATATACATGTGCACTCACTTGGTCGACAAGTACGAAAACATCAGCATGACGTCAGGCCGAGGACCACTTCTGGAGCTGGCAAGCCCGTCATCCATTTGATTGCCAGATTTCCTGTCTCATTTATTTCCAAACCGCTGACTGGTAATTGGCACGGAGGGTATGCTGGAAAAGCGCATCTTTACATGGTGGGAGCTGTCCAGATTCAAGATCCCCGCCTCTACCTCGAAATATCTGGTAACGCAGCTCATTGGCCTTGTTTACCGTTGTGTTGTTGCAATATAGCATGAATGATCTTAAACACTTCAGGAGAAAGATGCCACTCAGTACCAAGATCTCCAAAAGCCTTTCTGAAAGTTTCATCTCTTAGAAGCAGTTTTAGAGCCCTCAGCTTGCCGTGACCAGCCAATGCACTCAGATAGTCACACCCAGTCGATGCATGTTGCCCCAAAAATGCTGTGCAAGCTTCACTTCCTAAAGCTTCAGCAAGTTTTGTTATGTCCACAAGCCTCAAACGAGCTTTTGTACCTCGTCTGATAATGATTCTTCTGTTGATCTTTGTGCTGAGAGCAAGACAGATAACTAGCACATCTGTGTCGTCTGTGACAAGGACCAGGTCTTGATATTCTTCTGAGGTATGCTTAGCATGCAACAGTAAACGAGTATCAGCTTCTTCGTGGCATAACTCCAGGCATGTTACATTTTGCCATCCCTCACTCGTTAACTGAATGCACATACTTCCGTGTGTAACAAACATACTTTTGTAACCGAGCTGTTCACGTCACCTTAGCACTTTCCAACTCTGTGCCAGAAATCTAGTGAGGTTGTTCTTACTCTCGGTACATGCAAGAAGTCGTCTCCAGTTTTTCAGTTTGTGTCCTTTTCTTATCTGCGTGAAGATAATGCCTTCAGTTGAACCCCGATTCAGACGCTCAGCTGACTTTATTGACTGTTCCCTGTACACATCAAACACCACATCAATTCTGTTACATCCCTGACCAGCATGCAACATCTGGGCAAACACTCGATCAGACAGCTCATCAAATGTGTGATTTTCGCCGTGGATTTTCTGAATGATGGCCATAGCACCAAGAAGAGCAGCAATTTGGGTGGGTGGGGGGGGGGGGGGGGGGGGGGGGGTACCATCTGCAAACGACACTTTAGTCTCCAAGTGTTTTGCCAGAGCAGATTTATTTGTCTTTTTCATTGTGCCATCACCATTTGCAAGAGGCCAGGGTAGTGGACCAAGAGGGTTGTTAGCACATCAAGAATGTCTAACCTTCTGTTCTGGGCAATGAGAACAATATTTGCAAACACTCTTCTGTCAGCTTTTAGGATGATTTCTGTGTTTGTACACTTGCTTGTCTTCTTGTTAATGTCCATAAATGATTTCAAATTCATCTTCTTCACGGTGTTGTAGAAACCTTCACCCTTCTGAAGCCGTTCTGCTTGGAACGCCTGATAAGCTTCCTCTCCGTTTTGTCTTGATGTCAAAAGATCGGCAGAAACTTCAAGGGGGGGGGCACTGCTCCAGTGGATATGCAAACAAGATCTGAGTCTTCAGAAAGCGGGTTTGTCCAGTTCTCCAATGTATCAACTAATGATCTGGTGTCATGTTCATCTCTACGTATGCGTGGTCTGTCCAGGTCTGAATGGCTAAGGGAACGTGACTGCACTGAAATTTGTTCACATAGTTGTCTCAATGCAGCTGCTCTGTGTTCAGCAGTGAGATAGTAGCGTGACACGGTCCCTGGCTTGAGACTGGACCCTCGTGTTCCACCAGCAGTTTGGGTGTATTTGTTTACCGTTTCTTCTGTGGTCTCATCAACTGTAATCCTGCCAAAGGTATTCATTTTCCTCCGTTGAACAGAGAAACCCTTGTTGTGAAAGTGCTCATACATCCATGGACTTGTCTCCTTTATCCGAGTCATCTGAGCAAAGTACACAGGAAGAAACCGTGCATAGTTGGTTTTGTTCATTGCCATGCACCAAGGTATGACA
The DNA here is from genome assembly GCF_023055435.1 of Haliotis rufescens. Taxonomy (NCBI): domain Eukaryota; kingdom Metazoa; phylum Mollusca; class Gastropoda; order Lepetellida; family Haliotidae; genus Haliotis; species Haliotis rufescens. The sequence goes on from NW_025964223.1 coordinate 17,053,269, forward strand.
TTTCTGATGCAAGCAAGATGAAGATACCAGTCTCCTTCTCTATCAGCACGGGTGTGGGTGTGTGTGCCATATGTAAAGCCATAACACTGAAGTAAACAATTCTTAATGTCTTTGCATAATGAAAAAAAAAAGAAAATAGATTTTACAATATAATTTGATAACAGAGAAATATTTATAACACAAAACCATACAAATTGTATATCAAAATGTGTGGAATTTAGTGCCTGACACATTTCATTACACAAAAGTTCTCTAGGAATTGTAAATTCTGTTTTTAATGCTTATTTCTGAAATTTGGAGCAAATTGGAAAAAAATGGCGGCCATATTGAAAATGGCGGCTAAAATGACATTTAGCTGGACATGTGGGATGTCCATCATGTGATTTCATGTAGTTTGGACATCAGAATATCTGAAAACCACAATGGAACTTTGTCCCTCCATTTGGTAGTCAAACATAAAAATCAGGGGTCTGGCTCATGGACTACCCATGCTGTGTTATGGCTGGAATATTGCTAAAAGAGGCATACAACCATACTCACTCACTGCCTCAAGTGAATGGTTAGTCTTCAATTGTTTTATAGGCATTACTTACAGAGCTCCAGATAAGCTGCGTATCTGCGTAAAATACGCATCAGAAATGCAGAAATACGCAGTAAAATATAATCCAAGCGTATCAAATACGCAACGAACATTACAGATACGCTACAAAAATAAAACTCGTGCATATCATCAAAATATTGTGAAGTAACTCTGCGTATTCGATTAGCAAATCAGCTACTTTTTTTTAAATTATAAACGGGCATTCCGTCAACCTTGCCCAACTCCATGATGACAGTTACATCATGATCATTTGCCATCACACTTTCTTGTGGAAGTATTGTGGTATTTTTGAGTCCTATAAAGCTCTCGAACCTACACGACACCAGTTTGCAGGGACTAGATGAATAGTGTTTTTAAATATTCAACTTAAATACCCACATGTGTAAAAACTAGAGGGTAACTGAAATTTGAATACGCAGATAGAATTACTGATACCCAATGATTTTAAAATACATGGGTAAAATACCCACAACACCAAAAGCTTATCTGGAGCTCTGTTACTTAGAAGTTAACGGATGACAAAGTAGACACAATTTATGGAAAACATCTTCTTTATTTACTGTCAAGGCGATGTTGTAATGCAACTTGATAACGGTATAAAGATCTCTACTGAAATGTCGCCTTTACAGTTAATAAAGAAGTTGTTATCCATAAATTATGTCTACATTGTCAGTGGTTAGCCTTGTTGATGAGACACGGGCTGGTCATGGCAAACAAGCAGGTTAACTTGCTACTTGTAGTACTGTGTGAATGTTATTTCTGTGCAGGTGCTGATGACAGCAACGTTTCCCTTCAAACTTGGGCCCAAAGTGTTCCAGCTGCTTCTTGACATCTTCCTGTACCACGACTTCTCCGTCCTCAACTTTATCAAGGGGCTCCAGGTACGTAGTGACAACTTTCTGTATATATCATGTGGGATTTGACATGGTTGTCATTTGAACTCATAGCCCAAAGCTTGTAGAGAAAGACAGCAAAATGACATAGCATTGTGGCATCATGACATGTGAAAGCATGACACGTGACATGATGTGAAGCATGACACATGACATGACATGACATGACATTTGTTTAATGTTCCCAGTTCTGCATGTTGGAGCATTTCTACACCCAGCCCTTGAGTCACTTGTGCTGCCACCTGGTGGATGTAGACAGCGCTGTGTCCAGTCTCAGCCACAAGGAACTGGACAGACTCCGACAGGTACCCTCCTTCACCAGGTGTGTATGGAACATTCAAGATCTATCCCCCTTCCTTTAGCAGGGCACTGGTGGCCTCTCATCCATGGTACTGTACATCACTGTGTAGAGTTGTGTCCCTTAGATGTGCAAGAATCCTATGATCCTGGGTTTGAATCCCATATTCACCCTACTTGTGTTTTATTGTGTATCTGCACCATCTGTGCTTGTGGGTTTCAACAAAGTGTTAGACATATGGAATCTGCTTCCTTTGTGCTTTCCTCCCACATCTTGACATGCTGTGATGTAACTGACATACTGGTCAAAGTGACAATAAACTAAACTTGCTTGTTCAGTCAGTACCTGTGTAGACCCCATGTGAAGATGTAGGTTAGAATTGTTCTTTAGCAACCCATGCTTGTTGTAAGAGCTGACTAAACAGATCGGGTGGTCAGGCTTGCTGAGTTGGTTGATGGATGTCGCCGTATCCCAATTGTGTAGATGGATGCTTATGATGTCAATCACTGGATTTGTATGGTCCAGACTCGATTATTTCCAGACTGCCATCATATAGCAGGAATATTGAAGAGTGTGTTGAACAAACAAAAAACAAACAAAAAAACAAAGTATTTGTTGGAATTCCCATATTCCCATACATAGGCAGTGGTAGGGTAGCCTAATGGTTAAAGCAATCACTCCGCCGGCAGATGACCTGGGTTTCATCCCCGGCACACAATGAGGGAAGGAAGCCATTTTGTGTTGTCCCCTGCCAAAATATTGCTGGAATGTTGCTAAATCAAAACCAAACTCACTTTCTCATTATAACATAAACTCACAGTAGTTCTAGTGCAGTGGGGGGCCCAGATGGCCCAGTCGTCTAAGGCGCTGCGATTCGCTGTGCAGAGTTGCGTCCCTTAGGCACGCCAGAAACCTATGATTGTGGGTTCGAATCCCGGTTCGCCCCAATTATGTTTCTAGGTTTGTTGGCACCATACCCATGCTCGTGGGTTTCACCGAAGTGGTAAACGTCTGAGACCTGCATCACTTCAGGCTTTCCTCCCACATTAAGCTGACACGCCGTGATATAACTGGAATACTGTTAAAATCGGCGTTAAACCCAACTCTCTCACTCACACTAGTGCAGTGATTTATCTGTGTGTGTCACTACAGGTACATGGAGGAGAGCTGTTCCTTGGAAGACCAGTCCAGACTCAATAGTAGTTCTAGTGCAGTGATTTATCTGTGTGTGTCACTACAGGTACATGGAGGAGAGCTGTTCCTCGGAAGACCAGTCCAGACTCAATAGTAGTTCTAGTGCAGTGATTTATCTGTGTGTGTCACTACAGGTACATGGAGGAGAGCTGTTCCTCGGAAGACCAGTCCAGACTCAATAGTAGTTCTAGTGCAGTGATTTATCTGTGTGTGTCACTACAGGTACATGGAGGAGAGCTGTTCCTTGGAAGACCAGTCCAGACTCAATAGTAGTTCTAGTGCAGTGATTTATCTGTGTGTGTCACTACAGGTACATGGAGGAGAGCTGTTCCTCGGAAGACCAGTCCAGACTCCAGGATGATGACAAGTTCTTGAAGGTAACAATGTGTGATCCGCCATGAGGCTCTCGTCAGCTAAATATTGAATGGTCAGCTATGACTCTGATGCCCCATGGATGGATTTGAGATATTTCTATATGACCTGTTTCTTGATACATTTTAACATTTTGAAATATTATGGTGTTGTGTCCGTCCTGTCCTGAATCGAGAAACACTGAAGTGAATCGAGAAACACTGAAGTGAATCGAGAAACACTGAAGTGAATCGAGAAACTCTGAAGTGAATCGAGAAACACTAAAGTGAATTGAGAAACACTGAAGAGAATTGAGAAACACTGAAGTGAATCAAGAAACACTTAAGTGAATCAAGAAACACTGAAGTGAATCGAGAGACACTGAAGTGAATTGAGAGACACTGAAGTGAATTGAGAAACACTGAAGAGAATCGAGAAACACTGAACCTTTTAGTGTTTGTTGATATGGGGTGTCAGCATTGCAACAGTTCATCCGTTGTGTTGTCGGAGTTCTACTTGTTGACATGTGGTGTTGTGTTGTCAGGAACGAGTGCAGGATCTACTTGTTGGTCTCCATGACTACCACATTGCCTTCTTCCCCATCCTACAGTGCCTGAATGTGTGGGGGTCCGTTCTTCCCAGATACCCTCTTGGCAAGCAGGTATGTTCTGTCACCGCTTCTTGAGTTATGTTACATCCTGTAGTCCTGATACAGACTTGCATCTGTGTAAACTGACATGATAATGGGTATAGAATTCCAGACTAACCCTGATGTTTCCAAGACATGCATCACTTCAGGCCTTCCTTCCTGTTGCAGCTGCGGGAGCTGTACGCCACCAGCCTCGAGTCTGATGTGTGTGACAGTGAGGCTTACAAGGAGGCCATGACACTCTTCAGGTATCTTTGCTCACTTCCACTCACTCACACACTCACTCACCTACCCACCCACCCACCCACTCACTCACTCACTCACTCACTCACCTACCCCCCCACCCACTCACTCACTCACTCACTCACTCACTCTCTCACTCACTCACTAACTCAAAATATTTGTGACTATATATGCTGATGTTTGTTGTTATCTTGACTTGTCATGCTTACCAGGATGTTGTCGAAGGATGAGTTGTCAAGCCTGGTCATGTTGTGTGTGGAGCGGACCATGTCGCTGGATCTTCCTCCGGAGCTGGATCAGCTGCCGGACCAACTCAGTGAACTCCTGGTTCTTCTGGAGAAGGAAGAAGGTGGGTGTCTGTAGGTTGGTATGGGATGTCTGTGGGGTGGTATGGGGTGTCTATGGGGTGTCTGTGGGTTGGTATGGGGTGTCTGTGGGTGGTATGGGGTGTCTGTGGGGTGGTATGAGGTGTCTGTGGGGTGTCTGTGTGGTGTCTGTGTGTTGGATGGATGTGTAGAGTGGCATGGTGTGTGTTGGGTGTCATGGGTTGATGTGTAGAGTGGTATGGAGTGTGTATGTTGGGTTGATGTGTAGGGTGGTATGGAGTGTATAGGTGTGGGGTGGTGTGAGGTATCTGTTGTGAGGTATCTGTTGGGTGGTGTGGTGTGTGGGGGTTGGGGGGTGGCATTGGGCGTGTGTAGGGGGTTGCATGGGATGTCTTTGGAGGGTGGCATAGGGTGTCTTTGTTTGGAGGGTGGCATGGGGTTTCTGTGTAGGGGGGATGGCATGGGATGTGTGTGTAGGGGGTTACATGGGGTGTCTTTGTTTGGAGCGTGGCATGGGGTGTCTGTGTAGGGGGGATGGCATGGGATGTGTGTGTAGGGGGTTGCATGGGTGTCTTTGTCTGGAGGGTGGCATGGGGTGTCTGTGTGTGGGGGATGGCATGGGGTGTCTGTGTGTAGGGGGTTGCATGGGGTGTCTGTGTGTAGAGGTTGCATGGGATGTGTGTGTAGGGGGTTGCATGGGGTGTCTTTGTCTGGAGGGTGGCATGGGGTTTCTGTGTAGGGGGGGTGGCATGGGATGTGTGTGTAGGTTACATGGGGTGTCTTTGTCTGGAGGGTGGCATGGGGTGTCTTTGTCTGGAGGGTGGCATGGTATGTATGTGTGTAGGGGATGGCATGGTATGTCTTTGTCTGGAGGGTGGCATGGTATGTCTTTGTCTGGAGGGTGGCTGGAGGGTGGCATGGGGTGTCTTTGTCTGGAGGGTGGCATGGGGTGTCTGGAGGGTGGCATGGGGTGTCTTTGTCTGGAGGGTGGCATGGGGTGTCTTTGGAGGGTGGCATGGGGTGTCTGTGTGTGGGGGGATGGCATGGGGTGTTTGTGAGTGGTTGCACAGGGTGTCTTTGTCTGGAGGGTGGCATTGGGTGTGTGTAGGGGGTTGCATGGGGTGTGTGTGAAGGGGGTTGCATGGGATGTCTGTGTAGGGGGCTGACTGAGGGGTGTGTGTGTAGGGGGTTGCATGGGGTGTCTGTGTGTAGGGGGTTGCATGGGATGTCTGTGTAGGGGGCTGAGGGGTGTGTGTGTAGGGGGTTGCATGGGGTGTCTTTGTTTGGAGGGTGGCATTGGGTGTGTGTGTAGGGGGTTGCATGGGGTGTCTGTGTAGGGGGTTCAAGGGGGGTGTGTGTAGGGGGTTGCATGGGGTGTCTGTGTGTAGGGGGTTCGAGGGGTGTGTGTGTAGGGGGTTGCATGGGGTGTCTTTGTTTGGAGGGTGGCATTAGGTGTCTGTGTAGGGGGTTGCATGGGGTCTGTGTGTAGGGGGTTGCATGGGGTGTCTTTGTCTGGAGGGTGGCATGGGGTGTCTGTGTAGGGGGTTCGAGGTGTGTGTGTGTGTAGGGGGTTGCATGGGGTGTCTTTGTTTGGAGGGTGGCATGGGGTTTCTGTGTAGGGGGTTCGAGGGGTGTGTGTGTAGGGGGTTGCATGGGGTGTCTTTGTCTGGAGGGTGGCATTGGGTGTGTGTGTAGGGGGTTGCATGGTGTGTGTGTGTAGGGGGTTGCACGGGGTGTCTTTGTCTGGAGGGTGGCATTGGGTTTCTGTGTAGGGGGTTGCATGGGGTGTGTGTTTGTGAGGGGTTGCACGGGATGTCTTTGTCTGGAGGGTGGCATTGGGTGTGTGTGTAGGGGGTTGCATGGGATGTCTTTGTCTGGAGGGTGGCATTGTGTGTGGGGGGGGGGGTGGGTGGCATGGGGTGTATGTCTGTGAGGGGTTGCATGGGGTGTCTTCGTCTGGAGGGTGGCATTGGTTGTGTGTAGGGGGTTGCATGGGGTGTCTGTGTGTGGGGGATGGCATGGGATGTCTTTGTCTGGAGGGTGGCATGGGATGTGTGTGTAGGGGGTTGCATGGGGTGTCTTTGTCTGGAGGGTGGCATGGGATGTGTGTGTAGGGGGTTGCATGGGGTGTCTTTGTCTGGAGGGTGGCATTGGATGTGTGTGTAGGGGGTTGCATGGGGTGTGTGTGTAGGGGGTTGCATGGGGTGTCTGTGTGTAGGGGGTTGCATGAGGTGTCTGTGTGTAGGGGGTTGCATGGGGTGTCTTTGTCTGGAGGGTGGCATGGGGTGTCTGTGTGTGGGGGATGGCATGGAGTGTGTGTGTAGGGGGTTGCATGGGGTGTCTTTGTCTGAAAGGTTGCACGGGGTGTCTGTGTGTAGGGGGTTGCATGGGGTGTCTGTGTGTAGGGGGTTGCATGGGGTGTCTGTGTGTAGAGGTTGCATGGGGTGTGTGTGTAGGGGGTTGCATGGGGTGTTTTTGTCTGGAGGGTGGCATGGGGTGTCTGTGTGTAGAGGTTGCATGGGGTGTGTGTGAAGGGGGTTGCATGGGGTGTCTTTGTCTGGAGGGTGGCATGGGGTGTCTGTGTGTAGGGGGTTGCATGGGGTGTCTTTGTCTGGAGGGTGGCATGGGGTGTCTGTGTGTAGGGGGTTGCATGGGGTGTCTGTGTGTAGGGGGTTGCATGGGGTGTCTTTGTCTGGAGGGTGGCATGGGATGTCTGTGTGTGGGGGATGGCATGGGGTGTGTGTGTAGGGGGTTGCATGGGGTGTCTTTGTCTGGAGGGTTGCACGGGGTGTCTTTGTTTGGAGGGTCGCATGGTATGTCTTTGTCTGGAGCGTGGCATGGTATGTGTTGGCTTGTGAGGTTTACTGGTTTTGGACATGGTGAAGTCTTTGTGTAATAAGATGCAAGTTATCAAAACTATGCAGTTGATCATGTTTTTTATTACAATTTTAGACCCAGCTTATCCCAGATGTTCCTTATTGCAAATTATAGCATCTGTAGGAGGATGTCCAGCAGTGTGTTGTGGGCACTGCTGACAGTATTGTTCTTGTGTATCAGAGGAAGCTCCAGAGGCAGAGCCGGCTGAGAAGAATGAAGTCCAATTCACAAAGACAGATCTGCACACTCTCCGCAAGGTAGGAAGTACCTAAGGCATGGTGATACTGTATTTTGGGGCCATTACCCAGGACAGATATAAGCTTGTTCCATGTGTGAGTGAGTGATTTGAATTAACACCTATTTTAACCATACTCTGGTTATATCACAGTGACGGAGGAAAGCCTGAAGTGATGCAGGTCTTAGATGTTTACTACTTTGGTGAAATCCAAGAGCTTGGGTATGGTGCTGAAACATAATCACAGCGAACCAGAATTCATACCAATGAGCATAGGCTTCTGGCACGCCCAAGGGACACAACTCTGCCCAGTGCTTTAGATGACTGGGCACTGTGTCCCCAGTTTAATATGTGTCTTATACAAAGTGGGACAACCTTTTTACCTTTCATATAAGGACTTTGTATGAGTCTTCAACCCATGCTTATAAATGAGATTAATTTGTTCTATATAAAGTGTCGGCATTGTGTCAAGACTGTTTTCAGTGTCTATGACACAAGTCCCATGTATCTGGTGCTTCATTCACCGGGGCATCATCTTTTTAGTCACCAATTTGCCTGGTCCATCAGACCACCTTCAGGTCTAGTGGTAGAGCATCTGCTCGGAGAGCGGAGGGTTGGGGGCTCGATCTCTGGCTCGTCATACCAATAGACGTTAAAAGATGGTACTTGTTACCCTGCCTGGAACCCAGAATTAAGGGGCTAAAACAAGGACTTGTCAGCTCAGAGTCAGCATACTGTGTCTGAGTGGGGTATGTTAAACTCTGGCATGGTATCTCAGTGGGCTAGCACTCTAAAATTGGCATTAGTCTTGACTAGAACAAGCAGCCACACAGATGTTCATGTGTATGAGCGTCGATGTATAAGTGCAATAATCTTGAAGCGACGCTAAAACCCATTTCACCTCACCTGGTGATTACAATATGACGATTACTGGTATTACTACATCTGACATTGCTGGACTGTTGCTGATTCCAGACTTTAAAGGAAATGGGGAAGAAAAGAAGATTTTCACCATTTGAACAACAGAGAGAAGCAGTTGTTGACTTCTTTGATGCACTGTTTAGGTAAGAATAATTGTTGGTCCTCAGTCTTGTGACAACAGGGTTTGATATCAAACTGACATCAGGGATCATGACATGAGAAGTCACAGAGGATGTTTTCTGTGTATTTTTTAAATTATTGAAGGCTTAAATGTTATGTGTTGGTGCGAGGCAATTTTATGGATCGGGTGGTCCAACTCGGTGACTGTGATTGCGTGTCCGCCTCCGTGGTCTTGAGCTAGAGCGTCCGCCCGGAGAGGGGAAGGTCCGGGGTTTGATCCCTGGCCGCGTCATACCAAAAGACGTTAAGAGATGGTACTTGTTGTTACCCTGTCTGGCGCTCGGCATTAAGGAGCTAAAACAAGGACTGGTCGGCTCGGAGTCAGTATACTGTGTCTGAGTGGGATATTCATGTTAAACTGTATCTTAGTGCGCTAGCACTATAAATCGGCAAGCAGCCACACAAACACACACGTACATGCACGTCGCTATATACGGTAAGTGCAATAATCTTGGACGCGACGTTTAACCCCATTTCACCTCGCCTCACCTAAATTGTGTGGATCTATAATCACAATATCAATCACTGGATTGTCTGGATCAGTTTTGATTATTTACAGGCTGCCTTCATATTGCTGATATTACTGAGTAGTGTTGAAACAACAAACAAACAAACATATGCTAATGTTCCTCCTGCAGGAAGTACTTAAAATGCCCAAGCAGTCAGCCTCTACATGAACTGGTCTACCACAGCTCGGTGTCCGGTGTCCGGCGACACATCAACGCATCACCACGCCTTGCTATACAGAAGGCACTCAGTAACCCAGCCAAGTACCTCCAGGTGAGTACGAGCTGTAAGGTCCATGACTCCGTAACCAGGCCAAGTACCTCCAGGTGAGTACGAGCTGTGAGGTCCCTGACTCCGTAACCAGGCCAAGTACCTCCAGGTGAGTACGAGCTGTAAGGTCCATGACTCCGTAACCCGGCCATGTACCTCCAGGTGAGTACGAGCTGTAAGGTCCATGACTCCATAACCAGGCCAAGTACCTCCAGGTGTCTATGAGCTGTAAGGTCCACAGCTCAGTAACCCAGCCAAGTACCTCCTGGTGACTATGAGCTGTAAGGTCCATGACTCAGTAACCCGGCAAAGTACCTCCTGGTGACTATGAGCTGTAAGGTCCATGACTCTGTAACCCGGCAAAGTACCTCCTGGTGACTATGAGCTGTAAGGTCCATGACTCTGTAACCCAGCCAAGTACCTCCAGGTGACTATGAGCTGTAAGGTCCTCAGCTCAGTATCCAAGCCAAGTACCTCCAGGTGAGTACGAGCTGGGAATATGTTTGCTTTTTACTCTTGTGATGTCTGTGCTAGATTCTCCTGGGTAAGAAGCACTGACAAGGTTGATGTTTTCTGACATGCCCTATCTGCTTGCAGTGTGAGTGCTGTGAAGGAGAGCATGGGGCAATCACGCCCTCGATGCCGGATCTCTGTGTTGTGTATAAACTGCACCTGGAGTGTCCTCAACTCATCAATCTGTATGACTGGCTTCAGGTGAGTGATTCAGTCATGGCCATAGCAGCATTAAGGGACGGACCACTTGATATTCTGTTGCCGAGAATACAGGAAAAATAGAATTTGTCCTCAGGTGTTACAACAAAAAGTTTAAAAAAATGTGCTCTGGTTCCCCTAAATTTGATTTATTCTTCTTTCAGAAGAACAAGTAACATACATGTCAGCACTGACTGTACAAAATATTCTGTATTGAAGAAAATTACCCCCACCCCTACCCTACCCCACCCTGTAAATTAAATAGTCAGTCCCTAATAACTATTGTCAGTCTGTTGTTTATAAGATATCGCATCTTCTTTGACTTAAGAAAAGAAGAGGTCGTCTTCATCCATTTGCAAAATTGCAATGATCTGACAGTGTGAGCAACATGGAACAGTAGGAGTCAGTTAGCCAGTCTGTCTGAATTTAAATTTATTAAGAGAATTACTATAAATATTTCCCTGTCTATGTTCATAATGGTAATATATATGTTGTCCTCCAGGCTTTCATCACAGTGGTAACAGAAGATGGGAAGAAGAGGACAAAGGATGAGGACAGTCTATTGCAGTATCCTTTGCTGAGTTGCAGAAACATAATATCACAGTTATATGTAATGCTGTTAAAGGGGCGGTCGGGTAGACTAGTGGTTAAAGCGTTCACTCGTCATGCTGAAGACTCGGGATCGAATCCTGACATGGTACAATGTGTGAAGCCTATTTCTGGTGTCCCCTGCCGTGATATTGCTGGAATATTGCTAGAAGTGGTGTAAAACCATACTCACTCACTAATGCTGTTAAAGTTGTTAAGAATGATGTTATGGATTGGCTGGGATTTCTAGTTTTTGAAACTTATTTTACTAATTTGTCAGATCTCTTTGGTTTCAGCATCATTGTTGCCAGTCAGCATGGTGAACTTCAGAAACTTTGTTGGTCATCTTCTTCTCTGAAACTACTTTGCCAGTTTGGTATTTTCTAGATGATGTAGTATGACTGTTATGCAGGCATTGTGAAATGTGTTTTGATTCTTTAACCTGTGTCAGGGCTCGATTTATTCGTTCAGTCTCAGAGCTGCAATTCCTGGGCTTCATCAAACCAACCAAGAGAAAGACAGATCATGTGGCAAGACTCACCTGGGGAGGCTGCTGATACAGTGTAACAGTTGCTAAAGTGTGTAACAGTTGCTACAATGTGTAACAGTGGATACAGTGTGTAACAGTCGATACAGTTTGTAACATTGAATACTGTTGGTAACATTGGCAGTCATGGGCAACAGTGTGTAACAGTCGCTACAATGTGTAACAGTCACTACAGTGTGTAAAACAGTCACTACAGTGTGTAACAGTCACTACAGTGTGTAACAGGTGACACTGGGTAACAATCGATACAGTGGGTAGCTGGATACAGTTAACTGTAACATTGGATACAGTGTATAAGTCTATACCACTGATACAATGGGTAAGAGTACATACAACATGTAATAGTTGGTACAATATCGAATAGTTGATACTGTGTTGAACCATCAATACAATGTGAAACCACTGATACTGTTAACAGTCAATACATTGTGGAACATTCATTATAATGTGAACAGTTGATACAATGCAATTGTAACTAAACGGAGCAGTTGAAACACGCAATACAAGCAGTTGATACAAGCAATACAAGCAGTTGATACAAGCAATGCAAAGCAGTTGATACAAGCAATACAAACAGTTGATACAAGCAGTTGGTACAAGCAATAAGAAGCAGTTGATACAAGCAATACAAACAGTTGATACAAGCAATACAAACAGTTGATACAAGCAATACAAACAGTTGATACAAGCAATAAAAGCAGTTGATACAAGCAATACAAGCAGTTGATACAGGCAATACAAGCAGTTGATACAAGTTATACAATCTGTTGGTACAAACAATACAATCAGTTGATACAAGCAATACAAGCAGTTGATACGGGCAATACAAGCAGTTTATATAAGCAATACAAAACAGTTGATACAAGCAATACAAAGTAGTTCATTCAAGCAACACAAAGCAATTGATACAAGCAATACAAACAGTTCATACAAGCAATAAAAGCAGTTGATACAAGTTATACGATAAGTTGGTACAAACAATCCAATCAGTTGATACAAGCAATAAAAGCAACGAAGAAAAAAATAAACGGAGCAGTTGAAACACGCAATACAAGCAGTTGATACAAGCAATACAAGCAGTTGATACAAGCAATGCAAAGCAGTTGATACAAGCAATAAAAGCAGTTGATATAAGCAATACAAAGCCGTTGATACAAGCAATACAAAGCTGTTCATTCAAGCAATAAAAGCAGTTTATACAAGGTATATAAGTCAGTCGGTAAGCAGTTTATATAAGCAATGCAAAACAGTTGATACAAGCAATGCAAGCAGTTGATACAAGCAATACAATCAGCTAATACAAACAATACAAAGCAGTTGATACAAGTTATACGATAAGTTGGTACAAACAATCCAATCAGTTGATACAAGCAATAAAAGCAACGAAGAAAAAAATAAACGGAGCAGTTGAAACACGCAATACAAGCAGTTGATACAAGCAATACAAGCAGTTGATACAAGCAATGCAAAGCAGTTGATACAAGCAATAAAAGCAGTTGATATAAGCAATACAAAGCCGTTGATACAAGCAATACAAAGCTGTTCATTCAAGCAATAAAAGCAGTTTATACAAGGTATATAAGTCAGTCGGTAAGCAGTTTATATAAGCAATGCAAAACAGTTGATACAAGCAATGCAAGCAGTTGATACAAGCAATACAATCAGCTAATACAAACAATACAAAGCAGTTGATACAAGCCATACAATCAGTTAATACAAACAATACAAAGCAGTTTATACAAGGTATATAAGTCACTCGGTAAGCAGTTTATATAAGCAATGCAAGACAGTTGATACAAGCAAAGCACAGCAGTTGACATGTGAGGGTAGAAGTATACAAAACACTGACACATGTTCAACATGGCAGTTGAGTGAGAAGTGCAGATGGTGTTGTGAGGCAGTGTGAGGGAGAGCAACCTGTCTGGTTTGTCTGGTAATATGTACAGCAAAGTGATTGAAGCGTTGGCTGGCCAACAAAAGGGAAATAACTCTGTTGGGTCTGGTACGACAGACACCTGTTGACTTCCTCCTATCAACTGAGCCAGATGTACCTGCAATAAATATTATTTCAGAACAATGTTGTCTTGTTTGTTGAAGTGGTTAACTGCTTTCCCTTTCCTTATGGAACTCTTAATCGACTCCCTGTTGAAATGAGTATGTTTTCTGTCCTATAATGTCATAGAGTAAATCTCTACACCTGACAGATGGATTGGCTAGAAATATCTGCATCAGTCAAATAAACCATCTCACAATCTCTAAATCTGATAGATGGACCATCTCACAATCTCCAAATCTGATAGATGGACCATCTCACAATCTCTACATCTGATGGATGGACCATCTCATAATCTCTACAACTGATAGATGGACCATCTCACAATCTCTACAACTGATAGATGGACCATCTCACAATCTCTACAACTGATAGATGGACCATCTCACAATCTCTACAACTAATAGATGGACCATCTCACAATCTCTACAACTGAGAGATGGACCATCTCACAATCTCTAAATCTGATAGATGGACCATCTCACAATCTCTACAACTGATAGATGGACCATCTCACAATCTCTACAACTGATAGATGGACCATCTCACAATCTCTAAATCTGATAGATGGACCATCTCACAATCTCTACAACTGATAGATGGACCATCTCACAATCTCTACATCTGATTGATAGATCATCTCACAATCTCTACAACTGATAGATGGACCATCTTCAATTATCTCCACACCTGGTAGATGGACCATCTCACAATCTCTACAACTGATAGATGGACCATCTCACAATCTTTACAACTGATAGATGGACCATCTCACAATCTCTACAACTGATAGATGGAAAATCTCACAATCCCTACAACTGATAGATGGACCATCTCACAATCCCTACATCTGATGGATGGACCATCTCACAATCTCTACAACTGATAGATGGACCATCTCACAATCTCTACATCTGATGGATGGACCATCTCACAATCTCTACAACTGATAGATGGACCATCTCACAATCTCTACAACTGATAGATGGACCATCTCACAATCTCTACAACTGATAGATGGACCATCTCACAATCTCTACAACTGATAGATGGACCATCTCACAATCTCTACAACTGATAGATGGACCATCTCACAATCTCTACAACTGATAGATGGACCATCTCACAATCTCTACAACTGATAGATGGACCATCTCACAATCTCTACAACTGATAGATGGACCATCTCACAATCTCTACAACTGATAGATGGACCATCTCACAATCTCTAAATCTGATAGATGGACCATCTCACAATCTCTACAACTGATAGATGGAAAATCTCACAATCCCTACAACTGATAGATGGACCATCTCACAATCTCTACATCTGATTGATAGATCATCTCACAATCTCTACAACTGATAGATGGACCATCTTCAATTATCTCCACACCTGGTAGATGGACCATCTCACAATCTCTACAACTGATAGATGGACCATCTCACAATCCCTACAACTGATAGATGGACCATCTCACAATCTCTACAACTGATAGATGGAAAATCTCACAATCCCTACAACTGATAGATGGACCATCTCACAATCTCTACAACTGATAGATGGACCATCTCACAATCTCCAAATCTGATAGATGGACCATCTCACAATCTCCAAATCTGATAGATGGACCATCTCACAATCTCTACAACTGATAGATGGACCATCTCACAATCTCCACAACTGATAGATGGACCATCTCACAATCTCTACAACTGATAGATGGACCATCTCACAATCTCTACAACTGATAGATGGACCATCTCACAATCTCTAAATCTGATAGATGGACTATCTCACAATCTCTACATCTGATTGATAGATCATCTCACAATCTCTACAACTGATAGATGGACCATCTCACAATCTCTAAATCTGATAGATGGACCATCTCACAATCTCTACAACTGATAGATGGAAAATCTCACAATCCCTACAACTGATAGATGGACCATCTCACAATCTCTACATCTGATTGATAGATCATCTTACAATCTCTACAACTGATAGATGGACCATCTTCAATTATCTCCACACCTGGTAGATGGACCATCTCACAATCTCTACAACTGATAGATGGACCATCTCACAATCTCTACAACTGATAGATGGACCATCTCACAATCTCTACAACTGATAGATGGACCATCTCACAATCTCTACAACTGATAGATGGAAAATCTCACAATCCCTACAACTGATAGATGGACCATCTCACAATCCCTACATCTGATGGATGGACCATCTCACAATCTCTACAACTGATAGATGGACCATCTCACAATCTCTACATCTGATGGATGGACCATCTCACAATCTCTACAACTGATAGATGGACCATCTCACAATCTTTACAACTGATGATAGATGGACCATCTCACAATCTCTACAACTGATAGATGGACCATCTCACAATCTCTAAATCTGATAGATGGACCATCTCACAATCTCTACAACTGATAGATGGACCATCTCACAATCTCTACAACTGATAGATGGACCATCTCACAATCTCTACAACTGATAGATGGTCCATCTCACAATCTCTACAACTGATAGATAGACCATCTTCAATTATCTCCCCACCTGGTAGATGGACCATCTCACAATCTCTACAACTGATAGATGGACCATCTCACAATCTCTACAACTGATAGATGGACCATCTCACAATCTCTACAACTGATAGATGGAAAATCTCACAATCTCTACATCTGATGGATGGACCATCTCACAATCCCTACAACTGATAGATGGACCATCTCACAATATTTACAACTGATGATAGATGGACCATCTCACAATCTCTACAACTGATAGATGGACCATCTCACAATCTCTAAATCTGATAGATGGACAATCTCTACAACTGATAGATGGACCATCTTACAATCTCTACAACTGATAGATGGACCATCTCACAATCTCTACAACTGATAGATGGACCATCTCACAATCTCTACAACTGATAGATGGACCATCTCACAATCTCTACAACTGATAGATGGAAAATCTCACAATCCCTACAACTGATAGATGGACCATCTCACAATCCCTACATCTGATGGATGGACCATCTCACAATCTCTACAACTGATAGATGGACCATCTCACAATCTCCAAATCTGATAGATGGACCATCTCACAATCTCTACATCTGATGGATGGACCATCTTACAATCTCTACAACTGATAGATGGACCATCTCACAATCTCTACAACTGATAGATGGACCATCTCACAATCTCTACACCTGATAAATGGACCATCTCACAATCTCTGCAACTGATAGATGGAAAATATCACAATCGCTACAACTGATAGATGGACCATCTCACAATCTCTACATCTGATTGATAGATCATCTCACAATCTCTACAACTGATAGATGGACCATCTTCAATTATCTCCACACCTGGTAGATGGACCATCTCACAATCTCTACAACTGATAGATGGAAAATCTCACAATCCCTACAACTGATAGATGGACCATCTCACAATCTCTCTACAACTGATACCGCCTCCGTGGTCTTGTGGTAGAGCGTCCGCCCGGAGAGCGGAAGGTCCAGGGTTCGATCCCGGGCCACGTCATACAAAAAGACGTTAAAAGATGGTACGTGTTGTTACCCTGTCTGGCGCTCGGCATTAAGGGGCTAAAACAAGGACTGGTCGGCTCGGCGTCAGTATACTGTGTCTGAGTGGGGGTATTCATGTTAAACTGCGGCATGGTAACTCAGTGAGCTGGCACTATAAATCGGCATCAGTCCGGACTAGTACAAGAAGCCACACACACACATACACGTGCATGCACGTCGCTATGTAAGTGCAATAATCTTGGACGCGACGTTAAACCCAATTTCACCTCACCTCTACAACTAATAGATGGACCACCTCACAATCTCTACAACTGATAGATGGACCATCTCGCAATCTCTAAATCTGATAGATGGACCATCTCACAATCTCTAAATCTGATTGATAGACCATCTCGCAATCTACAACTGATAGATGGACCATCTTACAGTGTCTACAACTGATAGATGGACCACCTCCAATTATCTCCACACCTGGTAGATGGACCACCCCTTATCTCTACACCTGACTGAAGGGACCATCTCACAATCTACGTCTGATGGATGGACCGTCCAACAATATCTACACCTGATGGAGGGACCATCTCACAATTTCTACATTTCAGTAGCGGGATCATCTTGCAATGACACACGAACCATCTTACGCTTTGTTCTGACATCTAGTACAGGAATACGTTTGCTTTCTGTTGTAAGATGGCTAGGTCAGACGGCAGTAAGATCGAGTCCGATTTGTCAAAGCCTGAGTCCAAGACAACAGAGATGAAAGATATGAGGTCAGGACATATTGTTTGCATCCATCTGTAAAAGGAATCCCAAGGCTTATGGAGCTGAAGCATTGCATGGAGAACCCAGCCGCCGCCATGTTTCAAATATCACTCTTCCATATTGCTTAGCCATACCTACTCGTTATTGTTTTATACTTTAGTAACATATGCTGCTTGTTGGTCATATTTCGTTGTTTTGCTATAACCAAGTGTCCTTGCAGATCTTGTTTAATTTAATTTTAGATAACTGAAACCACAATACTTGTGACAACAGGGGAAATGGCCACTGTGGCAGAAAATCAATTGTTTACACCTAAGAAAAAAACACAATTCGTTTAAACCTAAAGAAGCACACTTTTGGCATAGACGGTAAACCTCATTTTACCATCTATGCAATAAATAACAATTCAAACTCTGCACGTTCAGACTTATATGTCAAACTTGAAAATCGGAATCTTTACGCACTTTAGGATTTTAGTGTAAGATGGTTTGTGACCTAAGCAAACCGTGCTCTCACAATTATGTTCTTTATAATGACAGGTCGGCTGGCGTTAAAATATGAACAGATAAATAGAGGTTATCACGCGAGTGTGTTTGGGGATGGTAAATATCCTGCATTAGGAATAAACATTGTATTTAGCGAGCCTTGGCGAGCTAAATACATCGTGTTTATTCCTAATACGGGATATTTACCATCCCCAAACACACAAGCGTGATAACCTCTTTATCATATAATGTCATTCTTTAATTCTGTGCTTCAAAATCGCTTTTCCTCTCTCACAAACATTACCGAAACATTGCGAGTTTTCCTGGAATACGCGCATTAATATTTATTACGTCACAGGGTAAGTGATGTGTCAGTCGGACAGTGACAGTAGCCAATATAGTTCCAACTGAAATCTGTTTCTTATACAGTGGTGAAGCAACATATACGCAAAACAACAATTGTTTTTAATTGCCTTTCGCAGCAATTCATCGGTCTGTCTGCTAGAGTAACTGCCCTTTGTCAAGTGGAAGCTACTCTAATCCTAGTCTATGAGACGTCACCGCCACGGTCAGACGTTGTTGACAGTCGGTCTGTCCTGTCATAACGTTGAGAAATGTAGTCAGATGTACACACAGCGACAAAGGACCGCCTCCGTGGTCTTGTGGTAGACCGTCCGCCCGGAGAGCGGAAGGTCCAGGGTTCGATCCCGGGCCACGTCATACAAAAAGACGTTAAAAGATTGTACTTGTTGTTACCCTGTCTGGCGCTCGGCATTAAGGGGCTAAAACAAGGACTGGTCGGCTCGGAGTCAGTATACTGTGTCTGAGTGGGGTATTCATGTTAAACTGCGGCATGGTATCTCAGTGAGCTGGCACTATAAATCGGCATCAGTCCGGACTAGTACAAGCAGCCACACACACACATACACGTGCATGCACGTCGCTATATAAGTGCAATAATCTTGGACGCGACGTTAAACCCAATTTCACCTCACCTCACCTCACAGCGACAAAACGAAAGAAGGTAACCATTCAAACATATTTCGGCCAAATCCAACTATTTTAATTTGTGGAGAAAGGTTCAAGCCGCAGAGGTCTACAAGCACAGATGTGGCTACTGATCCCGCTTGGCTAGGCCTCGTGCCGTCGCAAAATTGTGTTGAAATTTATCTCAACAGTTGAAAAAACTTATAAAAGTTTGCCTTAGCTACGTCACAGTTAGACACTGATTTTCAGTATATTAGACTGTTCTTTTGATAATGAAAGCAGTTATCTCATGTAGTTTATCCAGATCGCCGATGGTTAATTCTGACTCGATCGCCGAATGACGAGGGCGACGCCATGTTTGTTTACAAACAGTGAAAGTAGTCCCTACTTGACCTTTTATATTTGCATCTCTATCCGCATATGACCCCAACATATATCGTTTTTATCTGTTGGCTTTATCCTGCCGAGAAACCTACCCGTTATGATAAATAACCATCACATACTACGAATAAACATGTAAAAACACATAAAAGTAATATTATCGATTCGGTTTAAGGTTCAGATTTCATTTGTTATAGATGTTTATTGAATGAAAGTCGTAAATGTGTTAGTGAAACATCTATCTATATATACTACTAATGCAAAATATAAGAAATAAATAAATAATATTTGTTACAAATAAAATCTAACATAAACGGTCCCAAAATGCAGCAAATATCGTTGAACAGCATTTAATTTTTAAAAAGTTCTGGGGAGTATGCTCCAAAATCCTCCCGTTTCGCGCCCTCGTACATTGGTCTTCTTTTCACTTACAAGTAGCCTAGTTGCGCCCCCGCTCAAAATCTTTGCATGGAAAATCCCTGAAATGACCATCTTCCCCTGGCAAGGACGTTAACTGACTATAAAAGTTTCCACCCTTGCCGAACTAGGCTGGATTCCGGAGTTACATTTTGGTTGGGCTAACGAGTCTATGCATAGTCCAATCGAAATCGCGTAAGGAACTAGAGGTAGCGGGTCAAAATGGTCTCATGTCAGCAGGGCCTCAAAAGGTAAAGTCAAAACGGCCTCAGAAAATAGTAATAACGCCACAACCCATAGTCAAAACGTCCATAAAAAAAGTCATAACGGCCACTACAAAAAAGTCATAACGGACACACAAAAATAAAGAAGACAAACTCAAATATTGTGTCACATTAAATGTATTATATACAGTATTTGATAGGCATTTAGAAGCTGGGAGAACATAAATACATGACACTTTTTATTGATAGCAGCTTCTTTCATTCTCTGTCACGACTACAACCCGAACTAGACATCAGGTTCGTAAACAACACGCACATCTTTTCATGTTTATAATGAAGGTGCTCAAGTGATTTGATCCAGTTCGCAGGGTAAGGCCCGTTTTATTACAATACAGATCTTGATTATCGAGTTTGAAGCAACTGCAAGTGATATTAGAGATGAAATCTGATTGGTCAGTAGGAGGGACATGAAAGCGACCTGACTCGTAATAGCCACTGGTGGCGTTTCGATCGAGCCTGGACATGCATGCCGAGTTCGGCAAGGGTCGAAACTGGACTTTTAGTAACTCCCTTGTCTCGGAAAGATGTGCAATGGCAGATCTAAAACATGTTCCCAAAATTTATATCTGTTTAAAGACATAGCCACATGTTGTAAATATCTTTTTGTCCCCATATGCACGTATTAGTGTGACCGCCTCCGTGGTCTAGTGATAGAGCGTCCGCCCGGAGAGCGGAAGGTCCGGAGTTCGATTCCCGGCCGCGTCATACCAAAAGACGTTAAAAGATGGTAGCTGTTGTTACCCTGTCTGGTGCTCGGCATTAAGGGGCTAAAACAAGGACTTTTCGGCTCGGAGTCAATATAGTGTCTGAGTGGGGTATTCATGTTAAACTGCGGCGTGGTATCTCAGTGAACTAGCACTAAAAATTGGCATCAGTCCGGACAAATACAAGCAGCCACACACGTGCACACACACGTGCATGCGCGTCGCTATATAATTGCAATAATCTTGGACGCTACGTTAAACCCAATTTCACCTCACATATTAGTGCTTAATTTGAAGTACAGCAAGTGTATGTGAGTGATCTGTGGCCCTTACTGTCACTTTAATAGCTCCACTGACGGCAATATGCCTATGATGCTGAGACATAGAAGTTCTGGGGATTCTGTATCTACAACATTCTCCCTGAACTCTGAACTCTTATATCTGCAAATATCACTGTGAAATGTCGCCTGTGGTAACTACGTAAAAGGCGACTATGCTTGTCGTAAGAGGCGACTAATGGGATCGGGTGGTCAGGCTCGCTGACTTGGTTGAAGCATGTCATCGATCCCAATTGCGTGGATCGATGCTCATGATATAAATCACTGGATTGTCTGTTCCAGACCATTTTATTTACAGAGCGCCGTCATATAGCTGGAATATTGCTGAGTGAGGGGTAGAACAATAAACCAGCCAACCAAACAATTCGCTGTGGAGAGTTGCGTTTCTTATGCCTGCCAGAAATGTATAATCGTTGGTTCGAATCCCAGATTCTCCCTGATTACGTTTCTAGGTTTGGCAGCACCTTTCCTGTGCCTGTGGGTTTCAATGAAGGGGTAAACTGTTCAGACATTCCTTCCACATCAATCTGAGACACTGATATGTTTATATTTTTACCTGAAATACTGTTCAAACTTGCGTTTAATCCACTTACTCACCCTCATGTTCCAATTGTTCACGAACAGCTCAGGTAAATGCCGAGTCGGGTCACTCCATATTAATGACTTTCCTTAAGTCATGTTTCTGACATTTAATCGTCTAAACTTTACCTCACTTCTCTCAATACCGATGTCACCCACGTTGGATTCCTGCCAAAACTGATGTCTGAAAAACTCATGAAGAACCTGACCCTGTTTGTGACACGGTATACATCAGGGCATTCTTCATTGCGTTCATTGTTAGGGCTGTTATATAAAATTTTAATGTACAGCCTTGTCATGCAGATGTTTTGCATGTCCCAGACGTGTTCTTTGTTTGTTCCAAACACTTAAATGTCAGTTTGTTGATTTCTGAAGAAAGTTCATAGTTTCAACTGTCTTCAGAAAATGTTTTATTTGAACCATGGCATTATGTTGCAGCCCCTTGATCCAGCTGATGGCGTCTTCAAGTTGGGGTATGCCCTACTGATTGTTGTCTTCAAGTTGGGGTATGCCCTGTTGATGGCGTCTTCAAGTTGATGTATGCCTTCCTGATAGTTGTCTTCAAGTTGATGTATGCCTTCCTGATAGTTGTCTTCAAGTTGATGTATGCCTTCCTGATAGTTGTCTTCAAATTGGGGTATGCCCAACTGATTGTTGTCTTCAAGTTGGGGTATGCCCTACTGAGTGTTGTCTTCAAGTTGGGATATGCCCTACTGATTGTTGTCTTCAAGTTGGGATATGCCCTACTGATTGTTGTCTTCAAGTTGGGGTATGCCCTACTGATTGTTGTCTTCAAGTTTTGGTATGCCCTACTGAGTGTTGTCTTCAAGTTGGGGTATGCCCTACTGATTGTTGTCTTCAAGTTGGGGTATGCCCTACTGATTGTTGTCTTCAAGTTGGGGTATGCCCTACTGAGTGTTGTCTTCAAGTTGATGTATGCCTTCCTGATTGTTGTCTTCAAGTTGGGATATGCCCTACTGATTGTTGTCTTCAAGTTGGGGTATGCCCTACTGAGTGTTGTCTTCAAGTTGGGGTATGCTCTACTGATGGTTGTCTTCAAGTTGGGGTATGCCCTACTGATTGTTGTCTTCAAGTTGGGGTATGCCCTACTGATTGTTGTCTTCAAGTTTTGGTATGCCCAACTGATGGCGTGTTCAAGTTGGAGTATGCCCTACTGATGGTTGTCTTCAAGTTGGGGTATGCCCTATTGAGGGCGTGTTCAAGTTGGAGAATGCCCTACTGATTGTTGTCTTCAAGTTGGAGTATGCCCTACTGATTGTTGTCTTCAAGTTGGGGTATGCCCTAATGATTGTTGACTTCAAGTTGGGGTATGCCCTACTGATTGTTGTCTTCAAGTTGAGGTATGCCCTACTGATTGTTGTCTTCAAGTTGGGGTATGCCCTACTGATTGTTGTCTTCAAGTTGGGATATGCCCTACTGATTGTTGTCTTCAAGTTGGGGTATGCCCTACTGATTGTTGTCTTCAAGTTGGGGTATGCCTTGTTGATGGCGTCTTCAAGTTGATGTATGCCTTCCTGATTGTTGTCTTCAAGTTGAGGTATGCCCTACTGATTGTTGTCTTCAAGTTGGGGTATGCCCTACTGATTGTTGTCTTCAAGTTGGGGTATGCCCTGTTGATGGCGTCTTCAAGTTGATGTATGCCTTCCTGATTGTTGTCTTCAAGTTGAGGTATGCCCTACTGATTGTTGTCTTCAAGTTGGGGTATGCCCTACTGATTGTTGTCTTCAAGTTTTGGTATGCCCAACTGATGGCGTGTTCAAGTTGGAGTATGCCCTACTGATGGTTGTCTTCAAGTTGGGGTATGCCCTATTGAGGGCGTGTTCAAGTTGGAGAATGCCCTACTGATTGTTGTCTTCAAGTTGGAGTATGCCCTACTGATTGTTGTCTTCAAGTTGGGGTATGCTTTACTGATGGCGTGTTCAAGTTGAGGTATGCCCTATTGAGGGCGTGTTCAAGTTGGAGAATGCCCTACTGATTGTTGTCTTCAAGTTGGGGTATGCCCTACTGATTGTTGTCTTCAAGTTGGTGTATGCTTTACTGATGTCGTGTTCAAGTTGAGGTATGCCCTACTGAGGCCATTTTCAAGTTGGGGTATGCTCTACTGAGGGCGTGTTCAAGTTGGGGTATGCCCTACTGATTGTTGTCTTCAAGTTGGGGTATGCCCTATTGAGGGCGTGTTCAAGTTGGAGAATGCCCTACTGATTGTTGTCTTCAAGTTGGGGTATGCCCTACTGATTGTTGTCTTCAAGTTGGGGTATGCCCTACTGATTGTTGTCTTCAAGTTGGGGTATGCCCTAATGATGGTTGTCTTCAAGTTGAGGTATGCCCTACTGATTGTTGTCTTCAAGTTGGGGTATGCCCTACTGATTGTTGTCTTCAAGTTGGGGTATGCCCTACTGATTGTTGCCTTCAAGTTGGGGTATGCCCTAATGATGGTTGTCTTCAAGTTGGAGTATGCCCTACTGATTGTTGTCTTCAAGTTGATGTATGCCCTACTGATTGTTGTCTTCAAGTTGGGGTATGCCCTACTGATTGTTGTCTTCAAGTTGGGGTATGCCCTACTGATTGTTGTCTTCAAGTTGGGGTATGCCCTACTGATTGTTGTCTTCAAGTAAAAATATGCCCTACTGATTGTTGTCTTCAAGGTTGGGGAATGACCTACCAATTGTTATCCTAAGGTTGGGGTATTCCCCACTGAGGGCGTGTTCAAGTTGAGGTGTGCTCTACTGATAGATTCTTCAAGTTGAGGTATGCCCTACTGAGGGCGTCTTCAAGTTGAGGTATGCCCTACTGTTGATGTCTTCAATCAAGAACTGGTCAGCTCGGAGTCAGTATAATGTATCTGAGTAACGTATCCATGTTAAAAACTCAGGGCATGGTATATCATTTGGCTAGCACTAGAATTGGCGTCGGTCTCGACTAGTACAAGCTGACACGCACACACACACGCACGCGCAAACGTTCATGCACGTCGCTAAATAATTGTTATAATCTTGAACGCGACGCAAAACAACCTTTTCACCTCGCCTTGTAGTTAACTTCTTTGTTGTGCGTAGCGACGTCTTCTGAAGTAGCCGTGAACTGAGGTGTCCATTATTCATCATTGACTGCTGACCTCGCATCACAAACTGGGATCAGTTGTTGTACGGCTTGGTGGAAGCGGTAGAAGAGACGACCAATTGACCATCTCACCCTGCTTCCTGTACTCTGTGTGCGCGGCTTCCGTCACCTACTCGTGGTACCAAGGGCAGGACGGTGTTTTTCACAACATGCTTGCAGAACGTTTTCACGGGCTGCCGACGATATTCTCAACCCTGATGACACCATCCTGTTTGTACAATCTTTTCGTATCATAACACGTGGTAGCTTTGGAACTTATTATCGTCTTTGTCATCAAGACCGGCCTCGGTCGTATGACAGGGGCAGTGCTGAGCGGCACCAGGCCACAAACACATACCCTTTTTGTGAATGGTGTGGCAGGTGCTTCTGGTAGGATAGGACATGCTTTTTATCGCGAACAACCGGTGTCATCACTGATTTTTTGTGATCCAATCATATCAGTGTAGCTAATATTTTGCATTTTACGCCCAATGGAATCTGTGTCGGTGGTTCATCGAGATTAATTATTTTTGACGTTGACGTTTCATATGGACGTAGGACATATTGTTTGTTGTACATATTTCTACGGAAGTCTTTTATTTATTTCTTTTTTAAAATTGAAATTTCAGGATACTAAGTTGAAATTTCAAGATACTAAATTGAAATTTCAAGATACAAACTAAGTTGAAAATACAAGATAATGATCTTGAAATTTCAAAATAATAAGTTGAAATTTCAAGATCCAAAAGTGAAATTTCAAGATATTAACTTGAAATTTCAACTTATTATCTTGGAATTTCAACTTATTTTTTATCTTGAAATTTCAATTTAGTATCTTGAACTTTTAAGTTAGTATCTTGAAATGTCAAGTGAGTATCTTGAAATTTCCACCACTTAGTATCTTGCAATTTCAACTTTGTATCTTGAAATACAAGGACATATTGTTTGTTGTACATATTTCTACGGAAGACTTTAATTTCTTTTTTTTAAAATTGAAATTTCAAGATACTAAGTTGAAATTTCAAGATACTAAGTTGAAATTTCAAGATACAAAGTTGAAATTTCAAGATACAAACTAAGTTGAAAATACAAGATAATGATCTTGCAATGTCAAGATCCAAAAGTGAAATTTCAAGATATTAACTTGAAATTTCAAATTATTATCTTGAAATTTCAACTTATTTTTTATTTTGAAATTTCTATTTAGTATCTTGAACTTTCAACTCAGTATCTTGAAATTTCAAGTTAGTATCTTGAAATTTCTACTTAGTATCTTGAAATTTCCACTTAGTATCTTGCAATTTCAACTTTGTATCTTGAAATTTCAAGAAAAAAACCCCAAAACAAAACAAATGGCCCTAAAGGGCTTCCGTATGTTTCGCCCACGGATATTTCTTAAAACATAGCAGTGTCAAATTGGAGGTTTTTTATCTGTCTCGAGTGTATTCAGTTTGTAAGTCGCCTTGACGGACACTAGAACAGTTGGTGTGAACAGCCAATCAGCTTCAAGCAATAAATAAAGCTTAGCGAGACTGAAAATAATTTGTCCGATGCTGTGTCCCCAGTGTGTCACTCTTTATGAATTATTTGCTTTCTACTTCTTCAATTTTGTCCTTTTTGTTCAACTCATTGAACAATTCAGAACTGAGAACCTATTCTGTCCCTGAATTCTACAGGGGTGACTGGCGCATGGACTACTGTTTTGTGCACAGGAATCCGTCTTCAGATAAAAGTAAGGAACCGGCATGCTTTCTGGTTCAGATGTCATCGGATCTGGACAAAAATACGAAACGTCTTTTATTTCACAGGCTGCAGAAAGTAGAGCGGTCTATATTACCGAAATCATCAACCTCGTCACCGTGCTCGCAGAGTCAATTATATAAAGCATTACAAAACATATCAGCTGTCTCTGCCATGGATACAGACTTGGTACACATGAGAAGAAAACCATTATTTTCAGCTAACCATATCACAAAAGAAGTCCGTCACTTCTGAGCATGTAAATATTCCATTTATTTCCGTAGTCATGCTTTAATTGCCACTGGCTTTTCATTTTGAAAGCTTCCAAATGTCTGCCCGATTTTGTTCAGCCTGCGTGAATCCGACTTTGTGCCGTTTCACTGCATTAAACCCCACAACGCTCTGCTCATATCAGTATTAAATTTAAATTCTGTATTCATGTTTAATATGCCACTGGCTTTACCTTTTGTCAAAAGTTAAAATGACGGCTTCAGCAGCAAATTCTATTTTAAACACTGACTATACAACAGTCTTGTTTGTAACCGCTGCAGGGGCGGTCGGGTAGCCTAGTGGTTAAAGCGTTCGCTCGTCACGCCGAAGACCCGGGTTCGATTCCCGACATGGGTACAATGTGTGAAGCCGATTTGTGGTGTCCCCCGCCGTGATATTGCTGGAATATTGCTAAAAGCGGCGTAAAACCATACTCACTCACTCACTGTAACCGCTGCACTCGTGGTTCACATGTTTGTGTCACGAGAAGGTTTGGTAGATCTGGGGCTCGCGTCATGAAGCAATCTTAACGTTAAGCCCATGTTAGAGTTTATGGGGTTTGTGGGTCGAGGATCTGAACTTTGTATAAATATTGTTTTTAAAATACAAACTTTAAAACAGCCATGATTAGGTTTTACGAAAGTCATCTAACTATCGATTAATGAATGCACTTAAAACTTTCTTGAACGTATACTGTAAAAGATATGTTTAGAATGTAAATACACACAAAACAAAGATCTAGACATGTTTTGGAATGTGCTTAATTCCTAAAATGAATACACTCCTTGCGTGCTCAATTGAAAGTTTAGGATCTAAACACATGAAATGAGCTATCGTCTCACAGCCTAAACACAGCATCCCCATAATCCCAAACAATATTTACAACAAAATGCATATGATTGTGTATTATCCTAATAATCTAAACATGTTTAGAATTTAAATAAAGTGCATGTAATTGGGCATTAAGTCAAATATATATGTGGAAATCCGATTCACAGGCTCTAGAATAACACACACACACACACACACACACACACACACACACACACACACACACACACACACACACACACACACACACACACACACACAGCCAGTACTTACGAGTACCTTGGTACAAGATTAACATCATAATGTACAAATATACCAAGCTGATATAATGGTGAACAAATTGACACATTTGTCGTCAAGAGTCTGTGTAGCACAGATGGTAGCGTGAAGGACTACAAATAATGAGGTTGCAGGTTCGTAACCCGCCGATATTTTAGAAGTGTTGTGTTTATAAATGTGATGTTGTTTAGCTAATGGTATCTCTGTCATACAGCAAATGGAAGCTGACAATAAAAGTATGTGTGATTACTGCGATCGACCCACCAACTCTTTCAAGCTACCCCCATGGAACCCTAAAGCCAAACCAACAGAAAGCGACCCTTTTGTAATTTTTTTTAGCTACAATGCAACGTTTAAACCCTGAACACGGACAGCTATTAAACACAATCCTAAACATGTTTAGACCCTCAACGCGTCAAAATTATGAGGCAGGGAATACGTATATATTTGTGTTTAGTATCTAGACACATGTTTTAGAGTGTATATGGTTAATGAATACCTTCGTTTTTTAACAATTGATCTTTTGAAACTCGGTGACCTTTACGTTTTTTCTTTCGTTTTTGTATTCGTTTTGAAAACGACACGATTTCGTCACGTTGAGTTGTCGATATTAAAATGCCGTTGCCTTTTTTACAGTGTTAGTTATGTTGATGTCATGAACCGTATCTCAAGTTATGAGGTGCAGTTTGTTTGTTGAAATGGACGTCAATGATGTTGTCGCATGGTAACCTGTGCAGTTATCTCGTCAAACACGCCTCGTCTATACCAAACATTACGTTTATTTCGTCACCAGGCAGTTATCTGGATTGTAAGAATCTGAAGAGTAAAACAGTATTGTATCAAAGCTTTGTGTATACGAATGTGTTATTAAAGTAACGAGGAACAGGATAGAACAATGCACTGCCAGAACTAGAAGTCAGGCTTCAGGTGAAATTTAGAGATATTTTGTTCGTTATTTATGTCAATATCGTCACCGGGAACTGGGAATAAATACCCAGTGTAAGCCAGTTCATTTTAATATCCCCAAATCACATCACTAATTGTCTTATTAACACTTAATTAATCAGTTTTGATTATCACAGTTACAAGTTACATGTAAAATTTCAGACTTCAGACTTCAAGACCCGTGAAGATCCGAGGTAGAATAGGTCTTCAGCAACCCAAGCTTGCGGTAAAAGGCGCATATGTTTGTGGTAAGAGGCGACTAACGGGATCGGGTGGTCAGGCTCGCTGACGTAGTTGATGCATGTCATCGATCCCAATCGATCACTGGTTTATCTGGTCCAGACTCGATTATTTCCAAGTTTTCTGCCCGAAGTCCCCACTTTCCCACTACTCGTCTCACCAGGGAAATCCGGGGAAGACTGAGTCCCCACTATCCCACTACTCGTCTCACCAGAGAAATCCGGGGAAGACTGAGTCCCCACTTTCCCACTACTCGTCTCACCAGGGAAATCCGGGGAAGACTGAGTCCCCACTATCCCACTACTCGTCTCACCAGGGAAATCCGGGGAAGACTGAGTCCCCACTTTCCCACTACTCGTCTTACCAGGGAAATCCGGGGTGGACGAAGTCCCCACTATCCCACTACTCGTCTCACCAGGGAAATCCTTTGAGGGCTAAGTCCCTAGTACCCAATGTAAACTGGATCCACTGTTGATTCGCGCAGCTGGTTAAATGTTTTTTATGCAACGGGCGACGGTCAAAACATGTGGTCCACATCTTTACCATAGCCGACCATAGGTGCGCATGCGTAGAGTCCTTAATGCCTGTAAGTGAACACTGTACATCACGAGATGGTAAATTGTTTATATTGATGGGCAGCTGGGGATGCTAAGTATATCGCATAGGGCTGTCAGTATGAAGACTTTCAAATGCCACATTTGCTGCTTGTTCACAGATAGCTGGATGACCATTTGCCATTTTCCGCACAGACATGATTAGTGTGTAGGTAGTGTTGTGATATCACCTTCTCCCGACGGGGTCTTTACCTTGGTCCAGTAGGGGAGATGGATGTCACCAGTTGCTGCAACTTCCCCATCATCTATGCTTACTTATTACCTTGCTTTGCTGCCTATGGTATTTCATAATAGAACAAATTATCTCCTCTTTTTTATCGCACGAGGGAGTGCAAAACGTTTTAAGCCTAGCCTACATAGAAGTGAAATTTGGTCCTGAACTTTAATGATTCTTCATAATAGTCGCCAACCAAAAGATTTTCAATTTAGTTTTCTTTGTTTTGTTGATTGTTTAATGCCGCAATCAGCAATATTCCAGCTACATGAAGGCGGTCTGTGAATAATCGAGTCTGGATCAGACAACCCAGTGATTGACATCATGTGTATGGATCCATGTAATTGGGATACGATGACATGCATCAACAAAATCAGCGAATCTGACCACCCGATCCCGTTAGTAGCGTTAAACAACAAACAAACAAACTAACAAACAAACAAACAAACAAACAGATAGCCAGACAGACAATCTTGACCCCTTGCATATTGAACTAGGCGTACAGTTGAAGACGCAAAACCTGTTATTTTAAGCGGTGTTTTTAAACATCTAGAGCTGTCTAAATCATATCTCCGAATTCTTTTCATTGACTTTCTTCTGCTTTTAATATAATTCAGCCACACATTTTATTGGGAAAGTTGTTTGATATGTTGATCAAAATTATTTGTAAATATTTTATTATGGATTCAAAGTTTTCTCATCAATCGGCCTCAAATGGTACGTGAACACATGCACTTTACAGGGTTGTGTCATCTCCCCCGTGCTTTTCATCCTGTACAGGAACGATTGTGTGAGGCATGCGCCCAATTGCCTGAATGTCAAGTTTGCTGATGGTTAAGTATTGGATGGTCTCACTACAGACAACGAACAACACCACAGGGAGGAAATGAGTTCATTTGCAAAGTGGTATGATGACAATTATCTTGTGTTAAATGTGACAAAAACTGATTAACGAATAATTGATTTTAGACATAAAAAGAACAACAAAACACCTGTCACCATCAATCACGAGCCGGTTGAGATTGTCACTGAATATAAATATTTGGGGAACATTTGTAGACACTAAATTAAACTTGACTGTCAAAACTGATGCTGTTTAAAGAAATGTCAACAGTGATGACATGTTATGCGTAAATTTAGATCTTTTACTGTTGACAAGAGTGTATTCTCTCTTTTTGTCTTTGTTTTGTTGAGAGTGTTTTAACGTATTCCATTCAGTGTCATGACGCTCTTTCTGTTTAAAACAAATTGTGCTTGGACAAGATTGTGTCAGTTTATCTGGGTGTTTTACAATTGTCACTGATTTTTTATCTGACCCCAATCATGTGTTGAACAAATGGACAGGTGGTCTGGCGCGTCGTTGACGAACGTGGTTGATTAACGTGGCATCGTACCTCAAAGGCGTTGATCGTTGTTTTAGATTATTGACAAACCCCCGTCATTTCGCTGGAATATTGCCGAGTGCGGCATTAAACAGCAAACAAAGAAAACAAAGAAAACAAAGAAAACTAAATTGAAAATCTGGGTTGCGATTTAATCTGGTTCGCTGGGATTTAGAGTGGTGGCCCGCGTGGTCTTCTTTCCACCCGAAGGCATTCTGTGAAACCTTCGGGTAGAAAACATGGACATGTTGATGTTTGGTTGGTTGGTTGTTGTTTAACGTCGCACTCAGCAAAATTCCAGCTATATGACGGCGGTCTGTAAATAATCGAGTCTGGATCAGACAATTCAGTGATTAATATCATGAGTATCGATCCACGTAATTGGGATCGCTGACATGCATCAACCAAGTCAGCGAGCCTGACCAACCGATCCCGCATAGTCGTCTTTTACGGCAAGCATGGGTTGCTGAAGACCTATTCTACCCCGGATCTTCACGGGTCGTTGACAAATTAGATGTCATTGTATCTAAAGTAATAAATAGAGCAAGATGATGTCGTTGAATTAGACTCATATCTAGTCTCGGAAATGAAAATATTTTACAGAATAAAAACAGTTGTTAGATTATCACATATGATAAAAAAAGGCATAAAACTGCAGTAATTTAGACTTGCAAACTGTTATAGACTTGCAAGGGCTATTTGGGATATATTTATGTCACGGTCTGTGTGACAGACTATCGTAGAATGTATTAGGAGCCAAACTGTGTAAGGTATCGCAGTTAGATGTATAGAGTTGCGTCCCTTGGCCGTGCCAGAATTCGCTGACACTGGGTACCAGATTCACAATTTGTTGGTCCTTCGTTTGTTGGTTTCACAAAAATAGTAAATGTGTACGACCTACGGCACTTGAGGCTTTCCTCCCACATCCAGCTGAGTCGCCCTGATATCACTGAAATATTGTTCACAGCATCTTCCCGAGACAAGGGAGTTAACTGACTGTAACAGTCCAGTTTCCACACTGGCCGAACTACGCGGGAATTTCTGGGCTCGATCGTAGCGCTATCAGTGGCTATTACGAATTACGTCCCTTCAATGTCCCTCCTATTGACCAATCACATTCCACCTCTCATATCACTTGCATTTGCTTCAAATAAAATGGCGATTACTAATCAAGATCTACTTTGTAATGAAAAAGGGTCTTACTTCCAATCACGTGAGCCCCTTGATTAAAAACCTGAAAAGATTTGGAAAATATTTGTTGACGCCGAGTTGGCGGTACACATCCTTTGCAAATCCTGTAATCGACCGAAATCTGCACGATAGTTTACAAACCCGATGTCGATTTCATTACGCGATTTGATTGGACTATGAATGAACTTGTTAGCCCAGCCAAAATATAACTCCACAATTCTAGCCTTGTTCTGCAAGGGTGGAAACTTGACTTGTCAGGGTTTAACTCCCTTGCCTCGGGAAGATGTGTTCACAGCGGCATTAAGCCAGTTCACTCACCCACCCACTCACATCGTCACAAAGCTCAGCCCCGCACTTATCATGAAGGTTTTACGCACGCAGCATACACTATTTGGCGGTTTGAATATTCTTTATTAATGTTATGTATTCAATCTGCCCATGTTACAGCATTACAGCAAATTGTCTGCGTGAACTTACCTGTTTACAAAAAAACACGGCCAAATTTCTCATGATTTCAGGATTATAAACAACCATTTGTATACTAAACTGATGTTGTGTAGGATAAATATAGTATTTATTAGCAATGTAGATTTTACGAAATGTACACGCATTGTATAACCATAGAACATGACAATAATAATTATTCATTCCCAGTGTTTTCACAGGAGCACATTTTACGTCATGCAGGAGTCTTCCAGGTAAGGGGATGGTCCGGTAGCCTAGTGGTTAAAACGTCATCCGAAGACCCGGGTCACCAGTCAATTCCCGACATGGGTAGAGTGTGTGAAGCCCATTTCTGGTATCCCCCGCCGTGATATTGCTGGAATATTGCTAAAAGCAGCGTAAAACCATACTCACTAACTCATCAAGGAAAGCGCCATGGGAAGCACGTGTTTAGCTGCGCGTGAATTTGAATAATAACTCGCTTATGTCTTTATCTGGTCATATTATGTTGCTCAGATACAATCGATACTTTTGTGTGTGACATTTCTGAAACCTTCTGTGGTATTAATAGATACTGAGAACAATATCTTTTGTGTATGGTTTTCATTAAACTCGTTCTGCGAACAAACGTTCGAGGTTGAAAAAAGTGGATTGTGTTATTTCTCGATATTTGTCAGACATAAAATGTGCAATGCCACATTTAGTTACATGCATAACTGTGACTCTTTATCGGGTATGCTCAAACAAGTAAAAGAAAGTTTATTTGAAACGACTGTCACAAAAACAAAAACAATTTCCATTCCAGTGGAGAAGGCCACAAACATGTAAGAAATACTAGCACAGGTCTGGTTGAAACCGCTACAGGGCGAGCAGAGGTTGTGACAGCAGTCGTGGCGGTAGTGACAGTCGTTGTAGTAGTCGTAGGTTTAGTTAAAGTGACAGTGGTTTTGGTAGTCTTAGTGGCAGTCGCAATGTCAGTCGTGGCGATTGTGGTTGCAGTCGTTGTGACAGTCAAGCTGGTAGTCGAAGTGGCAGTCGTGGTGATTGTAGATGTAGTCGTGTGGAGGCAGTGTCAGTCACGGTGGTAGTCGTAGTGACAGTCAAGTTGGTAGTCGTAGTGGCACTCATGTTGGTAGTTGTAGTGGTAGTCACGTTGGTAGTTATAGTGGCAGTCAAGTTGTAAGTCGTAGTGGCAGTCATGTTGGTAGTTGTAGTGGCAGTCATGTTGGTAGGTGTAGTGGCAGTCATGTTGGTAGTTGTAGTAACAGTCAAGTTGGTAGTTGTAGTGGCAGTCATGTTGGTAGTTGTAGTGGCAGTCAAGTTGGTAGTTGTAGTGGCAGTCATGTTGGTAGTTGTAGTGGCAGTCAAGTTGTAAGTCGTAGTGGCAGTCATGTTGGTAGTTGTAGTGGCAGTCATTTTGATAGTTGTAGTGGCAGTCAATTGCAAGTTGGTAGTCGTAGTGGCAGTCATGTTGTAAGTCGTAGTGGTAGTCATGTTGGTAGTTGTAGTGGCAGTCAAGTTGGTAGTTGTAGTGGCAGTCATGTTGGTAGTTGAAGTGACAGTCATGTTGGTAGTTGTAGTGACAGTCATGTTGGTAGTTGAAGTGACAGTCATGTTGGTAGTTGTAGTGACAGTCATGTTGGTAGTTGAAGTGACAGTCATGTTGGTAGTTGTAGTGGCAGTCAATGTAGGAGTTGGTAGCACTCGCGATGGTTATAGAGGCAGTGGTAGTCTTGGTGGTAGTCGAAGTGGCAGTCATGCTTTTGTAGGTAGTCGTGGTGACTATCGATCAGTCGTGGTTGTAGTCGTAGAAGCAGTTTGGTGGTGTCTTAGCGACCCTGTAGGTTGCAATCGTGGCTGCAGTCGTCATGACTGTCGGTGTGGTTGTGATAACGCCGAAGACCCGGGTTCGATTCCCGACAAGGGTACAATGTGTGAAGCCCATTTCTGGTGTCCCCCGCCGTGATATTTCTGGAATATTGCTAAAATCGGCGTAAACCCATACTCACTCACTCACTCACAGATTAAGAAATATCACGCTACATAAAAAAAACCTCCAAGCCGGTTTTTACTCTGTCATTTGTAAGAAGATTAAAAAAATGAAATGCATCGACTGTTATGATACTCTGAATGAATAAGCGTTTAATACGCGTTTTTAAAAAAATGTTCACTATTAATAATCTTTTTGTACCCGATGAGGTCAAGACTTCAAATAGTGAACTATTTCATCGTGACACCGAAGAATACTTATTTTTTTATTAATTAAAATAAGGTTTAAGTCGAGTATCTAATGGAACATTAACAACCACTTTCAAACAAAAACCTTGCGTGTGAATACACGCTACGTATCACTGCATATAACAATGTCTGCCGATAACTCTTTAGAACTATTCACGTCAGATATCAGAACATTATCAGGTGTTTTGTCACCTAATGGCACAGGGCACACCCACACTTGATCACATCTTATCAAACATGATGAACACTATTTCAGAACACGCACAAATAAATACATTAACATGACGTACACTGCCTCTTATCTATGTAAGTGAAACCTCACACTTAAGCTCTCCAAAATAAACGAAGAAGAATCTAATCTACGGTTAGACCCCCTCAAATTTCAAAACACAGCAGGTTTTATCTCCTTATATGTTTTTAATGTGAACTGTACACGATATACGGTATCGCTATCTCATTAAAATCAGATCTTAGTTCTCGCTGTCGCTAAACAAAGATCTGAGGACATCCCATTACGGGTCACGTCAGAACGACCTTTCATCCGACCAATCAAAGCGTCGCTTACCAGATCATGAAAGTGACAGTCAGAATGTGTTTTCTCATCATGCAACCTCGAAAACGTTAACATGGAGAATTGACTGATTCTGTCAAATGCTTATTGTCTCTCTCTCGCTTCCATGGGATAAACATTTGGACGGAGGAGGCGTTGCACAGTATGTGGGACATTCCGGACATTCGTTTGTTCAGTTTTCAACATTTTAATCGAGAACTGTGTCAACATATTTTTCAAGCGTAGTCTGAAATGGAAGTCCCCAGGTTGAAACGAGTCCCGTAAAGCTCGAGAAAGCTGCTTTCTAATTGGCTGATGTCGACTTCTTGTGAGTCATATCAGTGATCTGTCAAAGTTCGGGAAAGGTCGTTCTGACGTGACCCGTAATGGGATGTCCTCAGATCTTTTTTAGCTACAGCGAGAACTGAGATCTGATAAATTGACATTGTACGCTTTCTCCATTGGACGAGAGGCGGGTCACATGACCGTGAACTTGACGTTAATGCGTTTTTCACGTGACTATTCTTGAAATGACGTAAAAACTGACGGAGTACTTCCACATTCCTGGGAATTCCCTAGCACGAATACACAGAGAAGCGTTTTTTTCTTATACCCCTTTCACATGCACAACATTTACTAACGTGAGTAATTTTACACATGTGTAACTAAACATATGTGTGTATATGTAAATTTACTATGCGTTCACATAAAAATCAACTTAGGTGTGTAAATATAGTATGTACATTGTGCAAGGCACACTCATTCGTCAGCCTGTTTACGACTTTCAACACAAAACAGGTTGTTTTCCAATCAAAGCTGAATGAGAAGAGAGTTCATTTTCGCGTGAAGCAACATGTGTTTGATTTAATTTGTACACAAAGTTTTGAGTCCTTGAAACCAAAAGAAAACACCGTCCGCTCAACTCTGTATATACGCATGAAAGTTGGCAACTGTTGACAATTTGTTTGGTGTTGGCAAAAGAACAGATATTGATTAGATCATCCTCTTACGTTAACGTAAACGTTCACACTGCAACATATACACACAGTGCAAATTTACATTTACATTTGCACCTGCTCCAGACATAATGCAAATTTGCTCCTTGTGTAAATATACACACATGAGTAAACGCGTTCACATGACAAGTATACTTACTCATGTATGTATTTCTACACACGTATCCACATATACACACATATGTATAGAGGCGCATGTTAACGGGGAAAAGACCCTTTAATCTTGAACTCGGCGTTTCGGGATACATTCATTTGGAACACGTCAGAGAGTTTGACTGCATGCCCGTTCACGAATGTCCCAGCTACGAACAAAACGAAGAACTGCACATCAAAACTGTCGCAGTATCGACTCCATCTTTGTCTGGACTGACATTGACAGACTACAGCAATCTATGGATTACCTTAGTATCTATTTGACACATCTTTTTAATCACCTTTCTAATGATCGACCAAATGATCAATGATGACAAACGTATATAACCGCCACAGGTTCATTAACAACTTCGGAAATCTCTCCTGTCACGTTCATCGTGTCGGCCATTTTGATGTCTTGTACTTGATGTAAAATAATTACTACGCGCTGTCATTGTGACTGGCTTAGTAGTTCTTAACAGACCTTTCTCATCCAGTGGAGACATTATTTGAAGACCATTGTTGTAAACAAACTGCAACAGATGTCACTGTAAAGCAAGCAGGGCATACATGTCACCTCTCTTTGTGAAGAACTATTTTATTCCGCGATACAGGTGGTTGTTGTATGGCTGTCAGTGTAAACAGGAAGTCACACGTACCACTTTAAATACAACTCTGTATAGAAACAGCGCTTAATCCTTCGAGGTACAAAATAGTGATATAAAAAAATATAAGAATTGACTTTCACGTTGTGTGAGTTCATTGGAGTATGAACCTTCATAGAGAGAATGCCAGGATCCGACGTTCATACAGTTTGGCCCTCACTCTATGAAGGTTCTTACTCCAATGAAATCACACAAAGTGAGAGTCAGTGCTTAAAATCATCTTACATATCTTAAGCATCAGACATTTCTGTTTCCAACGAAAAGGCAGTTATATAAATTCACATTTTTTATTTTCTTACTTCTACCCTCTCCCTCTGAAGGTGAACATGGAGATGAGAAAGACGCAAGTAAATATGGATGGGTTATTGCAAGTGCCCGAGGGAAGGTGCTTCTGCAGCTGGCTATAAAATGACACGCGAATGCAGTCCATGCCATTAGAGGACCATATTGGTGCTCTTGGAGGTGTGTTCTCATACAACTCTTGAAAGTACACAAATCAATTTTTGAATTTGTTTTTCTCCCGAGCGCATGTAAGATATTAGTACAACGACCTCGTGTTCTCATTTCCGCATCCAGATGCTAGGACCCGCAGGACATCACCGTGTATCTGGTAGACTTATACCAGCATCTTATCAACCTCCGCCAAGGGAGCGTGCAGCCACGCTGACAAACACCAGATACAGAAACACTGATAATGTCAACGTTTCTCTGTGGGTAAATCAGTTATTGTTTCAAATACCATCGTCGTATTGTCGATGGCAGTTGTTACAAGAGGGGAAAACACAACGCCGCTCTAATGTCTCATACCCAGCAGATAACTAACATGTTATTGAGTTACCAGCGTTTCGTAGCCATGACAACGCCAGGTGATATTTACATGTATTTTAGCGTGCGGTTGTTTTCACCGAATTGATGCATTCTGATAAAGATCCTAAATTATCACGTGGTACTGAGTAAACGAACGCACACACATTCCTGTAAATCTGTATATCTATTGTCCAAACGACCCAACAACCCTTTTAGAAATATGCCACGTGTTATAAGTTGTTGTTAAAGAAGCATAAAGAGTTTTTAAAATGGAATTCTGTAATTGCAATAACCTTTCCGAACGCATCCCCTGCCATATTGTAACTGCAGAAAGTCAACGCTCGGCTGTAACAATAGTGACATGGAAAACTGACTCTCTAGCCGAAAGCATGGGCAAAAATATTAGGCTTGAAAATAAAGTAGAGGGGATTTGTGACTATTTTTGCGGTAATAATCAACCGTAAGCCTTTTGCTGTTTAATTCCACGAAGAAATATTTCTAATGCCGTAGGAATAGCGCGGGCTTTGGAATGGTAACTACCTAATCAAATATAATTTCCTTCATCGTTAATTGTGGGCGTAAGAAACACAATCGTCTTCTAGGAAATGTGTGAAGCCATGGAGAGAAGGTGAGAATAATTCTGTATACAATTAGAATGTGAGAAAGTTGAGTGAGAAGACAGTGAGAAGGCGTTGGGCAACAGAGGTAGATAGCAACAGAAGATGAGAAGAGAGCGACAGAAGACGAGCAAACACTGACTGAAGGAGAGACGAAACCAGCAGAATAGAGGAAGACAGCGAGAGATGGTGGGAAACAAGTTTGTTTGTTGTTTAACGCCGAACTCAGCACTATTCCAGCTCTATGACGGCGGTGTGTAAATAATCGAGTCTGAACCAGATAATCGAGTGATTGATACACAATTGGGATACGATGACATGCATCAACCTAGTCAGCGAGCCTGACCACCCGATCCCGTTAGACGCCTCTTACGACAAGCATAGTCGCCTTTTATGGCAAGAATGGCTTCCGGAAGGCCTATTCTATCCCGGATCTTCACGGGTCGGGAAAACAGGTGAGATGGCCAGAAGACTGTGGGAAAGATGAGTGAGTTATGTTTAACGCCAATGAGGAACATTATTTCAGTTGTATCACAAAAGTCTCAGCTTAATGCAGGGGGAAGAGTCAAAGTGACGCAAGCCCGAGACTTCCCCACTTCACAGAAACCCACGAGCACGGGTGTGATGCTGACTGATTATGAGGGTGTAAATGAGATGGATTGTCGACGCTTTAAGCAAGATAACAGAAATGTTACGCGGAGGACGTTATAATGCATTCACACATTGTACCGGGACCGACTTACTGAATTTTTCTGCAATAGCTAATGTCAGGAATCAGAAGAAAAGGCAGAGAGAGAAGGTGGATAAACAGCTAGAGAATGTGAGAAGACAGTGAGAGAAGGTGGATAAACAGCTGGAGAATGTGAGAAGACATGGAGAGAAGGTGGATAAACAGCTGGAGAATGTGAGAAGACATGGAGAGAAGGTGGATAAACAGCTAGAGAATGTGAGAAGACATGGAGAGAAGGTGGATAAACAGCTGGAGAATGTGAGAAGACATGGAGAGAAGGTGGATAAACAGCTGGAGAATGTGAGAAGACATGGAGAGAAGGTGGATAAACAGCTGGAGAATGTGAGAAGACATGGAGAGAAGGTGGATAAACAGCTGGAGAATGTGAGAAGACATGGAGAGAAGGTGGATAAACAGCTGGAGAATGTGAGAAGACATGGAGAGAAGGTGGATAAACAGCTAGAGAATGTGAGAAGACATGGAGAGAAGGTGGATAAACAGCTGGAGAATGTGAGAAGACAGGGAGAGAAGGTGGATAAACAGCTGGAGAATGTG
The DNA here is from genome assembly GCF_023055435.1 of Haliotis rufescens. NCBI lineage: Eukaryota > Metazoa > Mollusca > Gastropoda > Lepetellida > Haliotidae > Haliotis > Haliotis rufescens. Next base: position 17,093,829 of record NW_025964223.1, read on the forward strand.
AGAAGACATGGAGAGAAGGTGGATAAACAGCTGGAGAATGTGAGAAGACAGTGAGAGAAGGTGGATAAACAGCTGGAGAATGTGAGAAGACATGGAGAGAAGGTGGATAAACAGCTGGAGAATGTGAGAAGACAGCGAGAGAAGGTGGGGAAACAACTAGAGAATGTGAGAAGACAGCTAGAGAAGGCGGGGAAACAGCTAGAGAATGTGAGAACAAAGGGAGAGAAGGTGGATAAACAGCTGGAGAATGTGAGAACACAGGGAGAGAAGGTGGATAAACAGCTGGAGAATGTGAGAAGACATGGAGAGAAGGTGGATAAACAGCTAGAGAATGTGAGAACACAGGGAGAGAAGGTGGATAAACAGCTGGAGAATGTGAGAAGACATGGAGAGAAGGTGGATAAACAGCTAGAGAATGTGAGAAGACATGGAGAGAAGGTGGATAAACAGCTGGAGAATGTGAGAAGACATGGAGAGAAGGTGGATAAACAGCTAGAGAATGTGAGAAGACATGGAGAGAAGATGGGGAAACAGCTAGAGAATGTGAGAAGACAGGGAGAGAAGGTGGATAAACAGCTGGAGAATGTGAGAAGACATGGAGAGAAGGTGGATAAACAGCTGGAGAATGTGAGAAGACATGGAGAGAAGGTGGATAAACAGCTAGAGAATGTGAGAACACAGGGAGAGAAGATGGGGAAACAGCTAGAGAATGTAAGAAGACAGGGAGAGAAGGTGGATAAACAGCTGGAGAATGTGAGAAGACATGGAGAGAAGGTGGATAAACAGCTGGAGAATGTGAGAAGACATGGAGAGAAGGTGGATAAACAGCTAGAGAATGTGAGAAGACATGGAGAGAAGGTGGATAAACAGCTGGAGAATGTGAGAAGACATGGAGAGAAGGTGGATAAACAGCTAGAGAATGTGAGAAGACATGGAGAGAAGATGGGGAAACAGCTAGAGAATGTGAGAAGACAGGGAGAGAAGGTGGATAAACAGCTGGAGAATGTGAGAAGACATGGAGAGAAGGTGGATAAACAGCTGGAGAATGTGAGAAGACATGGAGAGAAGGTGGATAAACAGCTAGAGAATGTGAGAACACAGGGAGAGAAGATGGGGAAACAGCTAGAGAATGTAAGAAGACAGGGAGAGAAGGTGGATAAACAGCTGGAGAATGTGAGAAGACATGGAGAGAAGGTGGATAAACAGCTGGAGAATGTGAGAAGACATGGAGAGAAGGTGGATAAACAGCTAGAGAATGTGAGAAGACATGGAGAGAAGGTGGATAAACAGCTGGAGAATGTGAGAAGACAGGGAGAGAAGGTGGATAAACAGCTGGAGAATGTGAGAAGACATGGAGAGAAGGTGGATAAACAGCTGGAGAATGTGAGAAGACAGGGAGAGAAGGTGGATAAACAGCTGGAGAATGTGAGAAGACATGGAGAGAAGGTGGATAAACAGCTGGAGAATGTGAGAAGACAGCGAGAGAAGGTGGGGAAACAACTAGAGAATGTGAGAAGACAGCTAGAGAAGGCGGGGAAACAGCTAGAGAATGTGAGAACAAAGGGAGAGAAGGTGGATAAACAGCTGGAGAATGTGAGAAGACATGGAGAGAAGGTGGATAAACAGCTGGAGAATGTGAGAAGACAGGGAGAGAAGGTGGATAAACAGCTGGAGAATGTGAGAAGACATGGAGAGAAGGTGGATAAACAGCTGGAGAATGTGAGAAGACATGGAGAGAAGGTGGATAAACAGCTGGAGAATGTGAGAAGACAGGGAGAGAAGGTGGATAAACAGCTGGAGAATGTGAGAAGACATGGAGAGAAGGTGGATAAACAGCTGGAGAATGTGAGAAGACAGGGAGAGAAGGTGGATAAACAGCTGGAGAATGTGAGAAGACATGGAGAGAAGGTGGATAAACAGCTGGAGAATGTGAGAAGACAGCGAGAGAAGGTGGGGAAACAACTAGAGAATGTGAGAAGACAGCTAGAGAAGGCGGGGAAACAGCTAGAGAATGTGAGAACAAAGGGAGAGAAGGTGGATAAACAGCTGGAGAATGTGAGAACACAGGGAGAGAAGGTGGATAAACAGCTGGAGAATGTGAGAAGACATGGAGAGAAGGTGGATAAACAGCTAGAGAATGTGAGAACACAGGGAGAGAAGGTGGATAAACAGCTGGAGAATGTGAGAAGACATGGAGAGAAGGTGGATAAACAGCTAGAGAATGTGAGAAGACATGGAGAGAAGGTGGATAAACAGCTGGAGAATGTGAGAAGACATGGAGAGAAGGTGGATAAACAGCTAGAGAATGTGAGAAGACATGGAGAGAAGATGGGGAAACAGCTAGAGAATGTGAGAAGACAGGGAGAGAAGGTGGATAAACAGCTGGAGAATGTGAGAAGACATGGAGAGAAGGTGGATAAACAGCTGGAGAATGTGAGAAGACATGGAGAGAAGGTGGATAAACAGCTAGAGAATGTGAGAACACAGGGAGAGAAGATGGGGAAACAGCTAGAGAATGTAAGAAGACAGGGAGAGAAGGTGGATAAACAGCTGGAGAATGTGAGAAGACATGGAGAGAAGGTGGATAAACAGCTGGAGAATGTGAGAAGACATGGAGAGAAGGTGGATAAACAGCTGGAGAATGTGAGAAGACAGTGAGAGAAGGCGGGAAAACAGCTAGAGAATGTGAGAAGACATGGAGAGAAGGTGGATAAACAGCTGGAGAATGTGAGAAGACATGGAGAGAAGGTGGATAAACAGCTGGAGAATGTGAGAAGACATGGAGAGAAGGTGGATAAACAGCTGGAGAATGTGAGAAGACATGGAGAGAAGGTGGATAAACAGCTGGAGAATGTGAGAAGACATGGAGAGAAGGTGGATAAACAGCTAGAGAATGTGAGAAGACATGGAGAGAAGGTGGATAAACAGCTGGAGAATGTGAGAAGACATGGAGAGAAGGTGGATAAACAGCTGGAGAATGTGAGAAGACATGGAGAGAAGGTGGATAAACAGCTGGAGAATGTGAGAACACAGGGAGAGAAGGTGGATAAACAGCTGGAGAATGTGAGAAGACAGGGAGAGAAGGTGGATAAACAGCTGGAGAATGTGAGAAGACATGGAGAGAAGGTGGATAAACAGCTAGAGAATGTGAGAACACAGGGAGAGAAGGTGGATAAACAGCTGGAGAATGTGAGAAGACATGGAGAGAAGGTGGATAAACAGCTAGAGAATGTGAGAAGACATGGAGAGAAGGTGGATAAACAGCTGGAGAATGTGAGAAGACATGGAGAGAAGGTGGATAAACAGCTGGAGAATGTGAGAACACAGGGAGAGAAGATGGGGAAACAGCTAGAGAATGTGAGAAGACAGGGAGAGAAGGTGGATAAACAGCTGGAGAATGTGAGAAGACATGGAGAGAAGGTGGATAAACAGCTGGAGAATGTGAGAAGACATGGAGAGAAGGTGGATAAACAGCTGGAGAATGTGAGAAGACATGGAGAGAAGGTGGATAAACAGCTAGAGAATGTGAGAAGACAGCTAGAGAAGATGGGGAAACAGCTAGAGAATGTGAGAAGACAGGGAGAGAAGGTGGATAAACAGCTGGAGAATGTGAGAAGACATTGAGAGAAGGTGGATAAACAGCTGGAGAATGTGAGAAGACAGCGAGAGAAGGTGGGGAAACAACTAGAGAATGTGAGAAGACAGCTAGAGAAGGCGGGGAAACAGCTAGAGAATGTGAGAACAAAGGGAGAGAAGGTGGATAAACAGCTGGAGAATGTGAGAACACAGGGAGAGAAGGTGGATAAACAGCTGGAGAATGTGAGAAGACATGGAGAGAAGGTGGATAAACAGCTAGAGAATGTGAGAACACAGGGAGAGAAGGTGGATAAACAGCTGGAGAATGTGAGAAGACATGGAGAGAAGGTGGATAAACAGCTAGAGAATGTGAGAAGACATGGAGAGAAGGTGGATAAACAGTTGGAGAATGTGAGAAGACATGGAGAGAAGGTGGATAAACAGCTAGAGAATGTGAGAAGACATGGAGAGAAGATGGGGAAACAGCTAGAGAATGTGAGAAGACAGGGAGAGAAGGTGGATAAACAGCTGGAGAATGTGAGAAGACATGGAGAGAAGGTGGATAAACAGCTGGAGAATGTGAGAAGACAGGGAGAGAAGGTGGATAAACAGCTGGAGAATGTGAGAAGACATGGAGAGAAGGTGGATAAACAGCTAGAGAATGTGAGAACACAGGGAGAGAAGATGGGGAAACAGCTAGAGAATGTAAGAAGACAGGGAGAGAAGGTGGATAAACAGCTGGAGAATGTGAGAAGACATGGAGAGAAGGTGGATAAACAGCTGGAGAATGTGAGAAGACATGGAGAGAAGGTGGATAAACAGCTGGAGAATGTGAGAAGACAGTGAGAGAAGGCGGGAAAACAGCTAGAGAATGTGAGAAGACATGGAGAGAAGGTGGATAAACAGCTGGAGAATGTGAGAAGACATGGAGAGAAGGTGGATAAACAGCTGGAGAATGTGAGAAGACATGGAGAGAAGGTGGATAAACAGCTGGAGAATGTGAGAAGACATGGAGAGAAGGTGGATAAACAGCTGGAGAATGTGAGAAGACATGGAGAGAAGGTGGATAAACAGCTAGAGAATGTGAGAAGACATGGAGAGAAGGTGGATAAACAGCTGGAGAATGTGAGAAGACATGGAGAGAAGGTGGATAAACAGCTGGAGAATGTGAGAAGACATGGAGAGAAGGTGGATAAACAGCTGGAGAATGTGAGAAGACATGGAGAGAAGGTGGATAAACAGCTGGAGAATGTGAGAAGACATGGAGAGAAGGTGGATAAACAGCTGGAGAATGTGAGAAGACAGCGAGAGAAGGTGGGGAAACAACTAGAGAATGTGAGAAGACAGCTAGAGAAGGCGGGGAAACAGCTAGAGAATGTGAGAAGACATGGAGAGAAGGTGGATAAACAGCTGGAGAATGTGAGAAGACAGGGAGAGAAGGTGGATAAACAGCTGGAGAATGTGAGAAGACATGGAGAGAAGGTGGATAAACAGCTAGAGAATGTGAGAACACAGGGAGAGAAGGTGGATAAACAGCTGGAGAATGTGAGAAGACATGGAGAGAAGGTGGATAAACAGCTAGAGAATGTGAGAAGACATGGAGAGAAGGTGGATAAACAGCTGGAGAATGTGAGAAGACATGGAGAGAAGGTGGATAAACAGCTAGAGAATGTGAGAACACAGGGAGAGAAGATGGGGAAACAGCTAGAGAATGTGAGAAGACAGGGAGAGAAGGTGGATAAACAGCTGGAGAATGTGAGAAGACATGGAGAGAAGGTGGATAAACAGCTGGAGAATGTGAGAAGACATGGAGAGAAGGTGGATAAACAGCTGGAGAATGTGAGAAGACATGGAGAGAAGGTGGATAAACAGCTAGAGAATGTGAGAAGACAGCTAGAGAAGATGGGGAAACAGCTAGAGAATGTGAGAAGACAGGGAGAGAAGGTGGATAAACAGCTGGAGAATGTGAGAAGACATTGAGAGAAGGTGGATAAACAGCTGGAGAATGTGAGAAGACATGGAGAGAAGGTGGATAAACAGCTGGAGAATGTGAGAAGACATGGAGAGAAGGTGGATAAACAGCTGGAGAATGTGAGAAGACAGTGAGAGAAGGTGGGAAAACAGCTAGAGAATGTGAGAAGACATGGAGAGAAGGTGGATAAACAGCTGGAGAATGTGAGAAGACAGCGAGAGAAGGTGGGAAAACAGCAAGAGAATGTGAGAAGACAGGAAGAGAAGGTGGATAAACAGCTGGAGAATGTGAGAAGACAGCAAGAGAAGGTGTGGAAACAGCTGGAGAATGTGAGAAGACAGGGAGAGAAGGTGGATAAACAGCTGGAGAATGTGAGAAGACATGGAGAGAAGGTGGATAAACAGCTGGAGAATGTGAGAAGACAGTGAGAGAAGGTGGGAAAACAGCTAGAGAATGTGAGAAGACATGGAGAGAAGGTGGATAAACAGCTGGAGAATGTGAGAAGACAGCGAGAGAAGGTGGGAAAACAGCAAGAGAATGTGAGAAGACAGGAAGAGAAGGTGGATAAACAGCTGGAGAATGTGAGAAGACAGCAAGAGAAGGTGTGGAAACAGCTGGAGAATGTGAGAAGACATGGAGAGAAGGTGGATAAACAGCTGGAGAATGTGAGAAGACATGGAGAGAAGGTGGATAAACAGCTGGAGAATGTGAGAAGACAGTGAGAGAAGGTGGGAAAACAGCTAGAGAATGTGAGAAGACAGTGAGAGAAGGTGTGGAAACAGCTTGAGAATGTGAGAAGACAGGGAGAGAAGGTGGGGAAACAGCTAGAGAATGTGAGAAGACAGCGAGAGAAGGTGGATAAACAACTAGAGAATGTGAGAAGACAGCTAGAGAAGGCGGGGAAACAGCTAGAGAATGTGAGAAGACAGCTAGAGAAGGCGGGGAAACAGCTAGAGAATGTGATTTTTGTGATATACAAGAAGTATCTGACAGTGAATATATGTTTCAACAATATGGCTAGTGAACGTACCACATCAGAGTTGTTGGATTTTATGACTGATCATTAACATCTTGTTTTATTGCATATTGTTAAACTTCAGAATATACTTTTCTCTAAGATGTTCATAGTTATTTCTTATACAACATTAAATTCATCTTCAATCTCACCTAATCGGCAGTTTTAACAGATATTTATTTCAACTTCTTTGTCTTTATATCTACGTCTAAAATTTACATTGAAGTTGTGTAATGACATACAGCTCTAATAAGCGAATTATCCATCATGCTTATATACTTTTCTGGTTCTTGATATTATTACAATGGCTGAGGAAACGTGAAGAATGTATCGTTTCATGTAACTACACATGTTCTTTTACCATCGTTTTTTAGAGCATGGGAACAAATTTGCACCCCCTACATCTTGGGAAATCCACACAAAGGAAGACCACATAAAACACATTCGGCATCGAATTCGTTTTACCATGGTCATCAAGAACTTTCAGTAATTTATAACATTAACATGGACTTCTTTGCCTCAAATATTTTAGCCAACATTTTGTCATTCGAAGTTGACTTAATATATGAATAAAATATATACATAAAATAGCTTTATTGGAAGCATATTTTCCAACCTCAAAAAAAGCGTTTAAAGTAAGAAGAATGTTTTTTTTCAACAGCGTCATTATATTTTGCGCACCATATTTATGCCCATTATAACAAGATTGACGCATTTTTGCCGTCAAATATGTGTACTTACTTAATGAATCCAGTCCTTGTCTGAACTAAACAGATGAATTTATCGAACGCTTACATCGCGCGTATAGCTGTAGGGAGATAAACAGTTCAATGCGTGTAAGCTCCGTCTTGCAGTTGGCAAATATATTCACATCGCTGTTTCTATGGAGACAAAAGATGAAGAAAGACATCCACTGTTTTTGGCAGGTGACTTCAGCATTGTCTTCACAAATCGTAAATTGTTAAAGTTCACTGATACTACACGATATTCTAATCTCGCAATCGCAGGTCAAAAACATATCGCAGCCCAAACTTCAGCCACATAAGATTGGTTTGTTGTTTTACGCCGCACTCAGCAATACGCAACTATATGACGGCGGACTGTAAGTAATCCAGTCTGGATCAGACAATTCAGTGATTAACTTTATGAGCATCGATCCACGCAATTGGGGTACGGTGACATGCATCAACCAAGTCAGCGAGCCTGACCACCCGATCCAGTTAGTGGCCTCATTGCTGAAGACCTATTCTACCCCGGATTTTCATGGGTCACCCACATGAAAGATCATCTGAAAGCAAACACTGGTAGTTCCACAAACAAAACACTTGGGCTATGTGCCGAACAGGCGAACCGTAGGCCAGACACAAACCAGAACCACTTTTTAGTCACATCATTATAATATATAAAACGTCAACACCAGAGAGTATTTATTATCCGACGAAACAGATTCTATTTTGTAAAGGCAAAATAAATAACAGCTAAACACATCCTCATCTTAAACACGTTTAAGACACATCCACAACTGGTTCATAAACCAGAGAAACCAACGACTGAATTTTATACTAGACACATCAACTTAAACATAAGTAGCTATCTGTAACCATCTGTCACTGTATTCCCCCACTACCATCTGTCACCTTCCCCCCCCCCCACCATCTGTCACTGTACCCCACCACCACCATCTGTCACTGTATCCACCACCACCATCTATAACTGTACCCCACCACCACCATCTATAACTGTACCCCACCACCACCATCTGTCACTGTACCCCACCACCACCATCTGTCACTGTATCCACCACCACCATCTATAACTGTACCCCACCACCACCATCTGCCACTCTACCCCACCACCACCACCTGTCACTGTACCCCACCACCCCCATCTGTCACTGTACCCCACCACCACCACCTGTCACTGTACCCCACCACCACCATCTGTCACTGTACCCCCCCCACCACCATCTGTCACTGTACCCCACCACCACCATCTGTCACTGTATCCACCACCACCATCTATAACTGTACCCAACCACCATCATATGTCACTGTACCCCACCGCCACCATCTATAACTGTACCCCACCACCACCACCATCTGTCACTGTACCCCACCGCCACTATCTGTCACTGTACACCACAACCACCATCTGTCACTGTACCCCACCACCACCATCTGTCACTGTACACCACCACCACCATCTGTCACTGTACACCACCACCACCATCTGTCACTGTACCCCACCACCACCATCTGTCACTGTACACCACCACCACCATCTGTCACTGTACCCCACCACCACCATCTGTCACTGTACCCCACCACCACTATCTGTCACTGTACACCACCACCACCATCTGTCACTGTACACCACCACCACTATCTGTCACTGTACACCACCACCACCATCTGTCACTGTTCCCCACCACCACCATCTGTCACTGTACCCCACCGCCACCATCTGTCACTGTACACCACCACCACCATCTGTCACTGTACACCACCACCGCCACCTGTCACTGTTCCCCACCACCACCACCATCTGTCACTGTACCCCACCACCACCATCTGTCACTGTACCCCACCACCACCATCTGTCACTGTATCCACCACCACCATCTATAACTGTACCCCACCACCACCATCTGTCACTGTATCCACCACCACCATCTATAACTGTACACCACCACCACCACCTGTCACTGTTCCCCACCACCACCATCTGTCACTGTACCCCACCACCACCACCATCTGTCACTGTTCCCCACCGCCACCATCTGTCACTGTTCCCCACCACCACCATCTGTCACTGTACCCCACCACCACCACCTGTCACTGTACCCCACCACCACCATCTGTCACTGTTCCCCACCGCCACCATCTGTCACTGTTCCCCACCACCACCATCTGTCACTGTACCCCACCACCACCACCTGTCACTGTACCCCACCACCACCATCTGTCACTGTTCCCCACCGCCACCATCTGTCACTGTTCCCCACCACCACCATCTGTCACTGTACCCCACCACCACCACCATCTGTCACTGTTCCCCACCGCCACCATCTGTCACTGTTCCCCACCACCACCATCTGTCACTGTACCCCACCACCACCACCTGTCACTGTACCCCACCACCACCATCTGTCACTGTACACCACCACCACCATCTGTCACTGTACCCCACCACCACCACCATCTGTCACTGTACCCCACCACCACCACCTGTCACTGTACCCCACCACCACCACCTGTCACTGTACCCCACCACCACCATCTGTCACTGTACCCCACCACCACCACCATCTGTCACTGTTCCCCACCGCCACCATCTGTCACTGTTCCCCACCACCACCACCATCTGTCACTGTACCCCACCACCACCACCTGTCACTGTACCCCACCACCACCATCTGTCACTGTTCCCCACCGCCACCATCTGTCACTGTTCCCCACCACCACCATCTGTCACTGTACCCCACCACCACCATCTGTCACTGTACCCCACCACCACCACCTGTCACTGTTCCCCACCGCCACCATCTGTCACTGTTCCCCACCACCGCCACCTGTCACTGTACCCCACCACCACCACCATCTGTCACTGTTCCCCACCGCCACCATCTGTCACTGTACCCCACCACCACCACCTGTCACTGTTCCCCCCCACCACCACCATCTGTCACTGTTCCCCACCACCGCCATCTGTCACTGTACCCCACCACCACCACCATCTGTCACTGTTCCCCCCCACCACCACCTGTCACTGTACCCCACCACCACCATCTGTCACTGTATCCACCACCACCATCTATAACTGTACCCAACCACCATCATATGTCACTGTACCCCACCGCCACCATCTATAACTGTACCCCACCACCACCATCATCTGTCACTGTTCCCCACCACCACCACCATCTGTCACTGTACCCCACCACCACTATCTGTCGCTGTACACCACAACCACCATCTGTCACTGTACCCCGCCACCACCATCTATAACTGTACCCCACCACCACTATCTGTCACTGTACACCACCACCACCATCTGTCACTGTACCCCGCCACCACCATCTGTCACTGTATCCACCACCACCATCTATAACTGTACCCAACCACCATCATATGTCACTGTACCCCACCGCCACCATCTATAACTGTACCCCACCACCACCATCATCTGTCACTGTACCCCACCACCACCATCATCTGTCACTGTACCCCACCACCACTATCTGTCGCTGTACACCACCACCACCATCTGTCACTGTACCCCACCACCGCCACCTGTCACTGTACCCCACCACCACTATCTGTCACTGTACACCACCACCACCATCTGTCACTGTACCCCACCGCAACCATCTGTCACTGTACCCCACCGCCACCATCTGTCACTGTACCCCACCACCACCATCTGTCACTGTACCCCACCACCACCATCTGTCACTGTACCCCACCGCAACCATCTGTCACTGTACCCCACCGCCACCATCTGTCACTGTACCCCACCACCACCATCTGTCACTGTACCCCACCGCCACCATCTGTCACTGTTCCCCACCACCACCACCATCTGTCACTGTTCCCCACCACCACCACCATCTGTCACTGTACCCCACCACCGCCACCATCTGTCACTGTACCCCACCACCGCCATCTGTCACTGTTCCCCACCACCACCACCATCTGTCACTGTTCCCCACCACCACCACCATCTGTCACTGTTCCCCACCACCACCACCATCTGTCACTGTACCCCACCGCCACCACCATCTGTCATTGTACCCCACCGCCACCATCTGTCACTGTTCCCCACCACCGCCACCATCTGTCATTGTACCCCACCACCACCACCATCTGTCACTGTTCCCCACCGCCACCATCTGTCACTGTACCCCACCACCACCATCTGTCACTGTACACCACCACCACCACCATCTGTCACTGTTCCCCACCGCCACCATCTGTCACTGTACCCCACCACCACCATCTGTCACTGTACACCACCACCACCACCATCTGTCACTGTTCCCCACCGCCACCATCTGTCATTGTACCCCACCACCGCCACCATCTGTCACTGTACCCCACCACCACCATCTGTCACTGTACCCCACCACCACCACCATCTGTCACTGTTCCCCACCGCCACCATCTGTCACTGTACCCCACCACCACCGCCATCTGTCACTGTACCCCACCACCGCCATCTGTCACTGTACCCCACCGCCACCATCTGTCACTGTACCCCACCACCACCACCATCTGTCACTGTACCCCACCACCACCACCATCTGTCACTGTACCCCACCACCGCCATCTGTCACTGTACCCCACCGCCACCATCTGTCACTGTACCCCACCACCACCACCATCTGTCACTGTTCCCCACCGCCACCATCTGTCACTGTACCCCACCACCACCATCTGTCACTGTACACCACCACCACCATCTGTCACTGTACCCCACCACCACCACCTGTCACTGTACCCCACCACCACCTGTCACTGTACCCCACCGCCACCATCTGTCACTGTACCCCACCACCACCTGTCACTGTACCCCACCGCCACCATCTGTCACTGTACCCCACCACCACCATCTGTCACTGTACCCCACCACCATCTGTCACTGTACCCCACCGCCACCTGTCACTGTACACCACCACCACCACCATCTGTCACTGTACACCACCACCGCCACCATCTGTCACTGTTCCCCACCACCACCACCATCTGTCACTGTACCCCACCACCACCATCTGTCACTGTACACCACCACCGCCACCATCTGTCACTGTACCCCACCACCGCCATCTGTCACTGTACCCCACCACCACCACCATCTGTCACTGTACCCCACCGCCACCACCATCTGTCACTGTACCCCACCACCACCATCTGTCACTGTTCCCCACCACCGCCATCTGTCACTGTACACCACCACCACCATCTGTCACTGTACACCACCACCACCACCATCTGTCACTGTACCCCACCACCACCACCATCTGTCACTGTACCCCACCACCGCCACCATCTGTCACTGTACACCACCACCACCACCATCTGTCACTGTACCCCACCACCGCCACCATCTGTCACTGTACCCCACCGCCACCACCATCTGTCACTGTACCCCACCACCACCATCTGTCACTGTTCCCCACCACCGCCATCTGTCACTGTACACCACCACCACCATCTGTCACTGTACACCACCACCACCACCATCTGTCACTGTACCCCACCACCACCACCATCTGTCACTGTACCCCACCACCACCACCATCTGTCACTGTACCCCACCACCGCCATCTGTCACTGTACACCACCACCGCCATCTGTCACTGTTCCCCACCACCGCCATCTGTCACTGTACCCCACCACCACCACCATCTGTCACTGTACCCCACCACCACCACCATCTGTCACTGTTCCCCACCACCGCCATCTGTCACTGTACACCACCACCACCACCATCTGTCACTGTACCCCACCACCGCCATCTGTCACTGTACCCCACCACCACCACCATCTGTCACTGTACCCCACCACCACCATCGGTCACTGTTCCCCACCACCGCCATCTGTCACTGTACACCACCACCACCACCATCTGTCACTGTACCCCACCACCGCCATCTGTCACTGTACCCCACCACCACCATCTGTCACTGTACCCCACCGCCACCATCTGTCACTGTTCCCCACCACCACCACCATCTGTCACTGTTCCCCACCACCACCACCTGTCACTGTACCCCACCACCACCACCTGTCACTGTTCCCCACCACCACCACCATCTGTCACTGTACCCCACCACCGCCACCATCTGTCACTGTTCCCCACCACCACCACCATCTGTCACTGTTCCCCACCACCACCATCTGTCACTGTACCCCACCACCACCACCATCTGTCACTGTTCCCCACCACCGCCACCATCTGTCACTGTACCCCACCACCGCCATCTGTCACTGTACCCCACCGCCACCATCTGTCACTGTACCCCACCACCACCACCTGTCACTGTACCCCACCACCACCATCTGTCACTGTACCCCACCACCACCACCTGTCACTGTACCCCACCACCACCACCATCTGTCACTGTTCCCCACCGCCACCATCTGTCACTGTACCCCACCACCACCATCGGTCACTGTTCCCCACCACCACCACCATCTGTCACTGTTCCCCACCACCGCCACCATCTGTCACTGTTCCCCACCACCACCACCATCTGTCACTGTTCCCCACCACCACCATCTGTCACTGTACCCCACCACCACCACCATCTGTCACTGTTCCCCACCACCGCCACCATCTGTCACTGTACCCCACCACCGCCATCTGTCACTGTACCCCACCGCCACCATCTGTCACTGTACCCCACCACCACCACCTGTCACTGTACCCCACCACCACCATCTGTCACTGTACCCCACCACCACCACCTGTCACTGTACCCCACCACCACCACCATCTGTCACTGTTCCCCACCGCCACCATCTGTCACTGTACCCCACCACCACCATCGGTCACTGTTCCCCACCACCACCACCATCTGTCACTGTACCCCACCGCCACCATCTGTCACTGTACCCCACCACCACCACCATCTGTCACTGTACCCCACCGCCACCATCTGTCACTGTACCCCACCACCACCACCATCTGTCACTGTTCCCCACCACCACCACCATCTGTCACTGTACCCCACCGCCACCATCTGTCACTGTACCCCACCACCACCACCATCTGTCACTGTTCCCAACCGCCACCATCTGTCACTGTACCCCACAACCACCACCATCTGTCACTGTACCCCACCGCCACCATCTGTCACTGTACCCCACCACCACCATCTGTCACTGTACCCCACCACCACCACCATCTGTCACTGTACCCCACCACCACCATCTGTCACTGTACACCACCACCGCCATCTGTCACTGTACCCCACCACCACCATCTGTCACTGTTCCCCCCCACCACCATCTGTCACTGTACCCCACCACCACCATCTGCCACCTTCACTTCTTTTTGTCACCGCTTCTCAATACAGTTTCCTCTTTTCCCGACCAGCGGCCCACCTTCTCATTAATTTTCGTTTGTTTTTCTTCGATATGTAGTGACTGGCTGGAGTAATTATTTGTTGGAACTGTTGCTCCCAATATGTATAGCGGCACTCCATCATGCAGAGCAAGGTGATGCTCGGTGTTTGGCGGCGCGTCGGATGCAGTCACTGTAAGACATGATTTGTCTTGTCATCATCAATACATCACTGTGATCGATAGACGGGTAAGTAGAGTACAATTACAGAAATTCACATTAGTCCTGTGCGAAATACGCAACTGCTACTATTATATTGACCGCCAGCCTCCCAAGATGTTAATGACCATGTAGTTATGACGGGTGACAGACTCACAGCGAGTTGTCGAGGAGGACCAGATCCACGTCATCATGTCGGTCAGAATGGCTTCGTCTAGACAGAGGAGGAGGGGAAAACAGAAGGAAAAACATTCTCAACGATATGGAATTAAATTTTGTTATGTCCACTGCGTGTTCAGACAAACGGTCAACACTTGAACACATATGCTAGGTGTAGATCCGTTTGCACAAATCTCTGCTAGTGATTAGGAAGAAACTGGAGATGACATGGATTTCAACTTCTTATTATTTTTTAATGCGACGATTCGGAACAGGTGTTCGTACTTTCCTAAAGCATTTTACATTAGATCACATTTAAATAAAAAAGAAGTTGGAATCCATGATAAAATTCTGCCTTCACTGACAGCTTCTAACATGCCACATTTAAGTGATTACAATGCCGAGAATCAATTATTGTTGTTAACGTGGGTGGCTGTGGGATATGGGTGGGTGGTTTAGTACAGAGACACTTTAGTGGTGGTTGGGTAGCAGTGACAAATGGGTGGTGGTTGGGTAGCAGTGACAAATGGGTGGTGGTTGGGTAGCAGTGACAAATGGGTGGTGGTCGGGTGATGATAAATGGATGGTGGTGGGGTGGTGACAAATGGGTGGTGAGAAATGGGTGGTGGTTGGATAGCAGTAACAAATTGGTGGTCATGGGATAACAGTGACAGATAGGTGGTGGTGGGGTAGCAGTGACAAATAGGTGGTGGTGGGATGGTGACAAATGGGTGGTGGTTGGGTAGCAGTGACAAATTGGTGGTCATGGGATAGCAGTGACAGATAGGTGGTGGTGGGGTAGCAGTGACAAATAGGTGGTGGTGGGATGGTGACAAATGGGTGGTGGTGGGGTAGCAGTGACAAATTGGTGGTCATGGGATAGCAGTGACACATGGGTAGTGTTTGGGTAGCAGTGACAAATGGGTGGTGGTGGGGTGTGGACAAATGGGTGGTGGTGGGGTGGTGACAAAAGGGTGGTAGTGGGGTGATGACACATGGGTGGTGTGGGGTGGTGACAAATGGGTGGTGGTGCGGTAGCAGTGACAGATGGGTCGTGGTGGGGTGATGACAAAGGTGGTGACAAATGGGTGGTGGTGGGGTGGTGACAAATGGGTGGTGGTGGGGTAGCAGTGACAAATAGGTGGTGGTGGGTAAGCAGTGACAAATAGGTGGTGGTGGGGTGATGACAAATGGGTGGTGGTGGGGTGGTGACCAATGGGTGGTGGTGGGGTAGCAGTGACAAATAGGTAGTGGTGGGGAAGCAGTGACAAATGGGTGGTGGTGGGGTGATGACAAACGGGTGGTGGTGGGGTAGTGACAAATGGGTGGTGGTGGGGTGGTGACAAATGGGTGGTGGTTGGGTAGCAGTGACAAATGAGTGGTGGTGAGGTGATGACAAATAGGTGGTGGTGGGGTAGTGACAAATAGGTGGTGGTGGGGTAGCAGTGACAAATGGATGGTGAAGGGGCAGCAGTGACAAATAGGTGTGGTGGGGTAGCAGTGAGAAATAGGTGAAGGTTGGGTAACAGTGACAAATAGGTGGTGGTTGGGTAGCAGTGACAAATGGGTGGTGGTGGTGTAGCAGTGACAAATGGGTGGTGGTTGGGTGGTGACAAATGGGTGGTGGTGGGGTAGCAGTGACAAATTGGTGGTGGTGGGGTAGCAGTGACAAATGGGTGATGGTTGGGTAGGAGTGACAAATGGGTGCTGGTGGGGTAGCAGTGACAAATTGGTGGTGGTGGGGTAGCAGTGACAAATGGGTGATGGTTGGGTAGGAGTGACAAATGGGTGGTGGTGGGGTAGCAGTGACAAATTGGTGGTGGTGGGGTAGCAGTGACAAATGGGTGATGGTTGGGTAGGAGTGACAAATGGGTGGTGGTGGGGTAGCAGTGACAAATGGGTGATGGTTGGGTAGGAGTGACAAATGGGTGGTGGTGGGGTAGCAGTGACAAATTGGTGGTGGTGGGGTAGCAGTGACAAATGGGTAATGGTTGGGTAGGAGTGACAAATGGGTGATGGTGGTGTAGCAGTGACAAATGGGTGGTGGTTGGGTAGGAGTGACAAATGGGTGCTGGTGGGGTGATGACAAATGGGTGGTGGTGGGATAACAGTGACAAATGGGTGGTGTTGGGGTGGTTACAAATGGGTGGTGTTGGGGTAGCAGTGACCAATGGAAGGTGGTGGGGTAGCAGTGACAAATATGTGGTGGTTGGATAGCAGTGACAAATGGGCGGTGGTGGGGTAGCAGTGACAAATTGGTGGTGGTGGGGTAGCAGTGACAAATTGATGGTGGTGGGGTAGCAGTGACAAATTGGTGGTGGTGGGATAGCAGTGACACTTTGGTGCTGGTGGGGAAGCAGTGACACTTTAGTGGTGGTTGGATATAATGACGAATGGGTGGTGGTGGGGTAGCAGTGACAGATGGGTGGTGGTTGGGTACAGTGGCAGGTGGGTCTTGGTTGGGTACAGTGAGTGAAAATAAGTGGTGGTTGAGTCACTCTGGCATGTACGTGCATCTAGAGCCAAACCTCACCGGCTTTGTTTGTTTGTTTGTTGTTTAACACTGCACTCAGCAATATTCCAGCTATATGATGGCCCCCCCCCGACATTGACTCACACTCAAACTCCGTGATATACTATCTCTTCCACTGTTAGTTCCTTCACGCTGGAGAACAGATGCTGTTTAGCAGCTCGTCTCAGCTGTTAATATTCCATTTCTCTGTCGTCAGTTTTAACAAATAAACCAGTAACATATGTTGTGTGTACTGGACACTTAACCGAGAACACCACAGTGTTTGGCCAAACTTGTTACCAACAACATCCAGAGATCAGGACGAATCCTGTGACCTACATGGGGCGAGTCCGGGGGCGAGCGGCGGAGGCATCAAAGGCGTCGCATTTCGCCGTGCAGAGTTATGCCCTTTGGGCGTGCCCGAGTCCAGTGATCGTGGGTTTGAATCCCTGATTATGTTTCAAGGTTTGTCAGCACCTGGGTTTCACCAACGAGGTAAACGTCTAAGACCTGCATCACTTCGGGCTTTCCCCAACTTAAATCTGACACAGAGTTCAATACTGTTAAAAACATCGTTATCCCAACTACACTCTACTTTTTGATTATAAAACAACCAATGTTGTTAAGCAACTCAATTCACCTGTCAACCGAATATCTGTGGTCAGTTGAGACCAAGAAGATAATGACATCTCGTCTGTACTGGACGAAACCTTAACATAGCTTATTACTTACATCCAACAACACCAACATATCAACTTGTTAATAAGTGTCTTAGTCACAAGAAAAATAACCATTTGCTTATCAACAACACCGACATCAACAGATTGTTTCTAATTTTGTTACATATAATTGAGATTCTTTGCGACAACGGCGTTGCTGGTAGACAGAAGCCGGCCAAATGTGTCAGTTGATTTATAGATTAAGATATATGTAGAGACAAGTGTTGACCCGGTCGATGGACGACCTCACCCACGGTGGGCTGGTGTGAGACGCACCAACCCAGGTCTCATACCATACATACACGACACACATAGGGAGGACCTGTAGTTGATGTTCATGCTTACAGACGAGTTGATGTTCATGCTTACAGATGAGTTGATGTTCATGCTTACAGAGGAGTTGATGTACATGCTTACAGATGAGTTGATGTTCATGCTTACAGAGGAGTTGATGTACATGCTTACAGACGAGGTGATGTACATGCTTACAGATGAGTTGATGTTCATGTTTACAGGCGATTTGATGTTCATGCTTACAAACAAGTTGATGTACATGCTTAATACGAGTTGATGTTCATGCTTACAGACAAGTTGATGTACATGCTTACAAACAAGTTGATGTACATGCTTAAGACGAGTTGATGTACATGCTTACAGATGAGTTGATGTACATGCTTACAGATGAGTTGATGTTCATGTTTACAGGCGATTTGATGTTCATGCTTACAAACAAGTTGATGTACATGCTTAAGACGAGTTGATGTTCATGCTTACAGACGAGTTGATGTACATGCTTACAGACGAGTTGATGTTCATGCTTACAGACGAGGTGATGTTCATGCTTACAGACGAGTTCATGTACATGCTTAATACGAATTGATGTTCATGCTTACAGACGAGTTGATGTACATGCTTACAGACGAGTTGATGTACATGCTTACAGACGAGGTGATGTACATGCTTACAGACGAGGTGATGTTCATGCTTACAGACGAGATGATGTTCATGCTTACAGACGAGTTCATGTACATGCTTAATACGAATTGATGTTCATGCTTACAGACGAGTTGATGTACATGCTTACAGACGAGTTGATGTACATGCTTACAGACGAGGTGATGTACGTGTTTACAGACGATTTGATGTTCATGCTTACAGACGAGGTGATGTTCATGCTTACAGACGAGGTGATGTTCATGCTTACAGACGAGTTGATGTACATGCTTAATACGAATTGATGTTCATGCTTACAGACGAGTTGATGTACATGCTTACAGACGAGTTGATGTACATGCTTACAGACGAGGTGATGTACATGCTTACAGACGAGGTGATGTTCATGCTTACAGACGAGATGATGTTCATGCTTACAGACGAGTTCATGTACATGCTTAATACGAATTGATGTTCATGCTTACAGACGAGTTGATGTACATGCTTACAGACGAGTTGATGTACATGCTTACAGACGAGGTGATGTACGTGTTTACAGACGATTTGATGTTCATGCTTACAGACGAGGTGATGTTCATGCTTACAGACGAGGTGATGTTCATGCTTACAGACGAGGTGATGTTCATGCTTACAGACGAGTTGATGTTCATGCTTACAGACGAGGTGATGTTCATGCTTATAGACGAGGTGATGTTCATGCTCACAGACGAGTTGATGTTCATGCTTACCGACGAGGTGATGTTCATGCTTACAGACGAGGTGATGTACATGCTTACATGTGAGTTGATGTACATGCTTACATGCGAGTTGATGTACATGCTTACAGACGAGTTGATGTACATGCTTACAAACAAGTTGATGTACATGCTTAATACGAGTTGATGTTCATGCTTACAGACGAGTTGATGTACATGTTTACAGACGAGTTCAAGTACATGCATACAGACGAGTTGATGTTCATGCTTACAGACGATTTGATGTACATGTTTACAGACGAGGTGATGTTCATGCTTACAGACGAGTTGATGTTCATGCTAACAAACGAGGTGATGTTCATGCTTACATACGAGTTGATGTACATGCTTACGTGTACATGCGAGTTGATGTACATGCTTAAGACGGGTTGATGTTCATGCTTACAGACGAGTTGATGTACATGTTTACAGACGAGTTGTTGTTCATGGTTACAGACGACTTGATGTACATGCTTACAGACGAGTTGATGTTCATGCTTACAAACGAGTTGATGTACATGCTTACAGACGAGTTGATGCACCTGCTTACATGCGAGTTGATGTACATGCTTACAAACAAGTTGATGTACATGTTTTTCAGACGAGTTGATGTTCATGCTTACAGACGAGTTGATGTACATGTTAACAGACGAGTTGATGTACATGCTTATATGCGAGTTGATGTACATGCTTACAAACGGGTTGATGTACATGCTTAGAAACAAGTTGATGTACATGTTTACAAACAAGTTGATGTTCATTCTTACAGACGAGTTGATGTACATGTTTACAGAGGAGTTGATCTACATGCTTACACACGAGTTGGTGTACATGCTTACCAACAAGTTGATGTACATGTTTACAGACGAGTTCATGTACATGTTTACAAACGACTTGATGTACATACTTAGAAACGAGTTGATGTACATTTTTACAGACGAGTTGATATACATGTTTACAGACGAGTTGATGTACATGCTTACAGACGAGTTGATAAACATCTCTTGTGATCGAAGTCCTCAGAGTCAAGAAATATATGTGTACTTGTTTCCATCACAAGGGATACATATTAGTGATAAAAGTCAAAGATATTTATTGTATTTTAGGCCTCTGGTCCGTAAGCGTAGGAGATTAGCATGTTTGACATGTAAAGCCAGTTTCAATGTGACATCATTATTTGAAGAGAGAAGAGAAATAAAAGCAGGATCAGGATATCTTAACAGAGTGCGTTCTGGTATAAACATCTTTCTTAGATCACAATAATATCATACAAAAGAAAAGTGGATTTCGTGCTCTCTTGCTGAATGACATAATGGCTAATTCTTATCTGTTTTCAGTCGAGGTTCATGAGTTCACCGACTGTGCCCATTACGACATCGTCTTGACTTCATAAGGTCTTGAATGATCTCGTCCATGTAGGTATGACCAATTGTTGGTTTTATGGAATGACGTTTATTGATACTACATGGGTGATGCCCCATTTTCGTTTAAGATCCTGAATATAAGTATATAAGTATTAGTATAAGAGTGTTGGTTTAAATTCACGGCAAAAGCTTGTCAGCATCTGCTGCAGATGCAGCTTCTGCCTTAGACTTACTTGTTATGACAACAGGGCTGGCGAACAACAAAAGACGATGTCGCACTGAAGGACCCCAAAGGTTTCTTAACTCTAGATATAACGGCTGACCCCTGGACACAACGTTTAGTGGCTGAAACAAGACACACGATCTGAAATGATGTGCACGCTTTTAGCATTTGTTTCGTGTTTTGTATTTGGACCAAAGCTGTTCCATCAGTGGTAGTTGAACTAGTATCTGGGATTCTGGAAGAAACAGTGTCGGATCCAATAAAAATGGATCTGTAATTCTGGAGAATTACGCTTGACCGTAACTGGTTCAGGGCCTTCCTCTACAATTGGGATGGGGCTTGCATCTCAAATTCTCTGGGTCATTACGAGACCTTATATTTACGGGTCGTAATATTCCAAACATGAGTTAGATACTTGATGTGTGATTAGAATGTTAGATGACTGTCAAGTATGAGGCTCAGGAATCACACACCCCAATCTTAATTGGGGTAGCATCTAAAATATATCTGTTCATATTTACCATAAAAAGTGGATATTGTTGTTCTTTTCGAACATGTAACGCCTTTTTTGAATAATCATTTTCGTAAAGACACAAAGTTCTGCAGTTGGCTTTTAGGTCACTCCTATCACGCCATGAAATGTTAAAGGACAACACATCAATATGGAAATTGATTATACACCTATAACCTAATATCCATATTGTACAGCCCTCTGCTTTCTAGATTCGGGATAAATTGACACATCAAAGATTCTTTTATAGCTTACGGCAGACCTATTATCTCTGATACATGAAAGTGATAAAGAGTAAATAGAAATCAAAAGAGAGTTGAAACACATATATCTATCTAATTACGAAGTATGTCCTTCTCTCTGTTCATTTCCTATCTATCCACAAGACAAATATTATATCCAGACACAGTGATGCATATGCCATTGCACATCCATGGCGCGACAGGTGTGTTTATTATCTGTAAGCGTAATGAATGGGCTGTTAAAGTCTTGGATTTCACCATCAACACAATGGTGGTTCATAGGTTTGGCAAATAGCACGGTGAATATGTTTTTGATGTGTTCAACAGCTTTGTTTATGTCTGTAAGCACAGATCGAAGTACGGACCCATGGGATTAATAAAAGCGATAAAAGCATTTTCATGTTCATTGCACGATTCCGTCTGCATCATGAGCATGTGTTTACGAATCATTGTCACTTACTGAGGATGCCAGGTGTTCGCGGAAAGGTGCGCGAATCCTGCATCACCGGTGGCACCCATCACAAACACATGCAAAGGCAAGTCACTCAATCACCTTAAAAACACGGGAATATATGGTAGAAGTCAAAACATAGAATTGCATTTGACATCATTTATGCGTCACTTGGAAATTGGAAATGTCCTCCACATGAAATGTTCTAAAACCTTTGCTGAATATTGAAAAAAGTTGTTGTTTGTTTGTTGTTTAACGCCGAACTCAGCAATATTCCAGCTATATGACGGTGGTCTGTAAACAATTGAGTCTGGACCAGACAATCCAGTGACTGACATCATGAGCATCGATCAACGCAAATGAGATACGATAACATGCATCAACCAAGTCAGCGAGCCTGACCACCCGATCCCGTTAGTCGCCTCTTACGACAAGCATAGTCGCCTTTTACGACAAGCATTCTTCACAGTTCTTGAATGTCATAACCTTGAGCAAGAGCTGTATGACGCTCTTTGATATCTATGTAGAAAGAGCTTGCTCTATTGTACCTCAGAAGTTGTAAAATGTAGGACACCAAACGCTTGAACTGCTGGAATATTGCTCCACAGAAAGGGAAAGTTGACTATTGGAAGGCTGAAGTCATCCCTCTTGTCATATAGTCTTATATAAAATTTTTGGCACCCTGAATCTTTGTGCATAGATCTAAATATGAAACAGATGAAACTGTGTGACTGATCGCCTTTATTTCTATTTCAGGTAGGTGATTCAGTGGAAGGCAATTGGCTATTTGACCGTTATTGAAGGATATCAGATCATCCATATACCTTAAGCTTAAGTGAAACTTTTTGACCACATTACCTTGTTTTGATTTTGCCAAGCAGAGCAGAACTTCCGATTCCTATACATAAAACAGACACATCAGGAAGGGAGATACAGCTGGTGCCCATGGGGATGCCTACTCCTTGCTTAAATATCTTATCCACAAATCACACATATGTTATCAATGAGGAAGTCTCGCCTTTGACATATTGTTTTCATGTATCAATAAACTTCAGATGATATTTGCTTTCATTTTTGACAAATTGTCCTGAATCTCTGAAGATAGATATGTTACAGTAACTATATATATAGTCACCACGTTCAGGAACACATGCCCCATGGATCAAGGAACGAAGTAATTCCTTAAGTTTTCCTTATCAGATGGGAGAGGGGTGTACAAAGTTAAGTATATAAATCAGATGTTTTGAGTGAGCTGAACTTTGTTTTTGTCTGAGATTAAAAAAAGGCAAGCAAATCCTTTGAGTTTTTGGATTATGATTAATCTTTAAAAGAGGGATTTGGTGGTATAGTTGCTGGACCCAGCAATATATCTATTTTTTTCGGATTGTTATGGAGCTTAGGAAAGAGGAAAGGGCATGTCTTTAAGTTGATGTTACCGTTGTTTGAATTTGGCAGTTGTCTTCCTCGGTTAACATACTGGCTTTACATTTGGCATCATTTGATGTCACCTATACTTCTTTGAACAGACAATCAATGTAGTGATGATTACGTACAATGATTACATCATTTGAGGCCTTGTCAGTTGGAACAACCACAAACTTTTCGTGTAGGGTAGCCAGACTTTAGATGACAGCTGGCTGGGAAGGATTGGAGTTTGATCGACAGCATTTATGTTTTTAAATTGGTAGGAGGGTGCTCACGATATTTTGGTCCATATTTGATTAACAGAATGTTGTGTCTGTCAAAAGTGGAGAAGCCACATGTTATTATATGACAAACATGTTGGCAGTATGATGAGGCTTGGCAGCCAGAAGCAGTGGAATGTACATCACGAGCTCCAAAGTCCACGTTCTGCAACACGTCCCAACACGAGGTAAACGTCTAAGACCGGCATCACTTCCTCCCACATCAAGCTGACATGCAGGGAAAAAAATATTTGTGTTAAACCAAACGAAGTAACGCGCGTTCACACATAGAAACACACCTACTATCCACCTACCTACCTAGAAACACACCTACCCAACTAGAAACATACCTACCCACATACCTAACTAGAAACACACCTTCTATCCACCTACCTACCTAGAAACACGCCCACCCACCTACCTAACTAGAAACACACCTACTATCCACCTACCTACCTAGAAACACACCTACCCACATACCTGACTAGAAACACGCCTACTATCCACCTGCCTACCTAGAAACACATTCACTATCCACCTACCTAACTAGAAACATACCTACCCACATACCTAACTAGAAACACACCTACTATCCACCTGCCTACCTAGAAACACACCTACCCAACTAGAAACATACCTACCCACATACCTAACTAGAAACACACCTACTATCCACCTACCTACCTAGAAACACATTCACTATCCACCTACCAACCTAGAAACACATTCACTATCAACCTACCTACCTAGAAACACATTCACTATCCACCTACCTACCTACCTAGAAGCACATTTACTGTCCACCCACCTACCTAGAAACACATTCACTATCCACCTACCTACCTAGATACACATTTACTATCCACCTACCTAGAAACACATTCACTACCTACCTACCTACCTACCTACCTACCTACCTACCTACCTACCTACCTTGAAACACCTTTTACCAACCTACCTACCCAGAACCACATTCACTACCAACCTACCTACATAGAAACCCACCCACTCCCAACAGAGACCAACGACCACCCGACCAACGTATCTAGCAACACACCCAAATATCCAAGCATTTTGTTTTGCGTGTATCCCACCTTGGGAAGTTCACCAATTGAGGGCCGCTGGTGTCGTCTAGTGGTTAAAGTGTTCGTTCCTCAAACCGAAGAACCGGGTTCGACTCCCCACATGGAACCTCTGGGTTCTTCTGTGAAGCCCATTTCTGTCGTCCCTCCCACCTTGGTTGTGATGACATAATACTCAGTGTGGCGTAAAACTATACTCACTCACAATCTGGTGTCCAAATGGATTGCCCCAAAATTAAAGCTCTCCCGTCGGTCCGTGAGTGCCGCCCCCTCTCCCCCTATATACGCCTTCTGTGTATCCCCATTTGTACTCGCACCCATAATGCCGTTAGCGGACACATCAGGGATGCTTTGCCGAGAAGAAAGACCTCTATTCCGCCATATTTATTTCATTTTCCAGTTAAGCTGCTTCATCGACGCTGATCAAAAGGCTATTTTGTTTTATGTAGTGCTTTACGGCCTGGTGTGGTGAAGTGTGTTGATACAAACACACGGTTGGGTTTATCAGTCCCATCACACCCAGGAAATCTACATAGAGAAACGAAATTGACTTAGAGGGCCCATTTCACATTTTCAACGCGCACGCGGGTAATGGCGGTAATTCGTTTGGCACGTGATCTGCTTGTCGTGGCTGCGCATGTGGCGGCACCATTCCGGGGTGCGTTTGAAGGACATGTGTTGTGAATGCTGATGGGGGATAATTAAGGAAATATGAGCAATTCCACACTGAGACAGATGTATCCGTGGGCCCGAGGCGTAGGCTTGACTCAGGGTCACCATATCCCGATGTGGAAGCTAGAATATCCAATCAGGGGTGGGGCAGGGGCTAGTCGCTGATCCTATTCCAGCTGAATTGCTTCTCTCGTGCATCAAGGTCGAGACAGCCGAGAAGAGACTGACATTGGCAGTGCATAATGCAGACACATGTCCTCATACCACAGTTACACAATCCACCAAGTTTTGCCATGATCCGGAAGGAAAAAAGGAGAATATAGTGCCGTTTATGGTTGGGCTGTTCAGTCTGTGACGCTTTTTTGGAGGTCCTTCAAGGCTGGCTTCAATGAACGATTAGACATTGCATTTTTTTTTTTCAAATTCCCCAATCTGAACATGTTATTCACTCCAGGTTCCTATGATTTGATCCCAATTTCAAGGCCGATGTGTGTTTCGGGTCGACACTTCCGGTGACCATTGTAAGTATTGAGAAAGTTTGAAGGCCGTTTATCCAGATTGGTCCCACTTTACAACAGACAAAAGGAAACTGACAATTCTTATACAGTATATAGTGTATAAGGGACATGGGTGGCCTAGTCGTCTAAGGCGTCACAATTCGCTGTGCAGAGTTCCGTCCCTTGGGCACCCCAGAAACCTATGATTTTGGGTTCGATGTTTCTCAGTCTGTCAGAACCATACCCGTTGCCCGAATTGAGGAAGGGTAGCAAAAACAAGCTTTCTACATACAGTAAACTACGGTTATAACGAACTCAAAGGGATCACTAATTTTAGTTCGTTATAACCGTAGTTCGTTATAAGCATATGCACAGCATATATACAGCAAGTGGACTGGACCAAAAAACAGTTCGTTATATCCGTCAGTTCGTTATAAACGTAGTTTACTGTAATAGACTAAGGGCACAGAGATCTAAAATCGTTCAAGTTCAGTGATACGTCACATTAATAGCGTGTATGACAACCCCATGCTACAAGACAAGCAATTACTCCCCGGCGCACATCGTCTGGTCACTGTCTGTCGACTAACCAGATGCCATAAACCATTCGTCACTGTCAGGAATCGATTCCGGAGATTCAAAGTACGCAAGTGCCGGTCTTCATTGGGCGTAGTTACCCTGGGTTTGCCTGTTCTTGGCCTGTCTGCCCGGTCTGTCTGTAACGTTGCATCAGGTTAGTTACAGCAACACGGAAGCAACCAAAGGTTCTTGCAATGTGGGCATGGGTGGCTTCCATCTGTATCATACCCAGGGCCCGCTAGCGTTGTTAGGGTGTCAATGGTGTCATTTCGGTGGCGGGTTTTTGACCCTTATTGCACGTGTACTTTCCCCTGCCCAAGCGGCACGTGTTTTCCACTTTTTCGCATTTTCTACACACAAAAAAACCCGTGCTATGGACGTGTACCACATTCTGCATAGGGAATCGTTGTGTTTGAATGATGTATTTTGTATTGATTTAATCTTAACTTTTTTTTTAATTTTCGCAATTTCATTTTTAAAGTGGTAAAGTTTCTTTTGGTTATCAATTTATTTTCTGGCATATTAGTAACAAATAAAATACATCAAATAATAATACACGCATTTATATAGCGCAACGATTCATTTATAAATATGCCCTGTGCACTTTAGCAACTGTAAGATTGTTAAAACAGAAATGTCTCACGCTGAGATTTGAAAGTGGAAATCAAATCGTTCCACAAAGACCCTGCAGCGTATGAAAATGCTTTGATGCCGTAAGTACTTGGCTTAACACGGGGAACTGTGAAGAGATGCTGTTGAGATGGGAGAGTTCGTCGAGGAGAGTAAATCGGTAAGGGTAACTGAGGTGGGCAGGTGCAAGGCTGTAATAACACTTGTAGGCATTGATGAGGATGTTAAAGTTGACTCGTGCAGCAACTGGGATTCAGTGGAGCTCCATGAATCAGATGTTGTCGATAGATATCTATATCGCTAGCAGCTTCAAAGTTCTACATTAATGGTACCAGGAATTTAGTGTTTAGTTAATTAATTCATGTGTGAGGAAGTGTTGATGACGAGGGGTGATCATGTCATCCGTATCAGGTGGAAGGGATGAAGGCGGGGCGTGGTGATGTCATCTGCATCAGTCGGAAGTGATGGCGGGGCGTGGTCATGTCATCTGTATCAGGTGGAAGGGATGATGACGGGGCGTGGTCATGTCGTCTGTATCAGGTGGAAGTGATGAAGACGGGGCGTGCTCATGTCACCTGTATCAGGTGGAAGTGATGATGACGAGGCGTGGTCATGTCACCTGTATCAGGTGGACGTGATGACGGGGCGTAGTCATGTCACCTGTATCAGGTGGAAGGGATGATGACGGGGCGTGGTCATGTCGTCTGTATCAGGTGGAAGTGATGATGACGGGGCGTGTTAATGTCATCTGTATCAGGTGGAAGTGATAGCGGGGCGTGGTCATGTCACCTGTAACAGGTGGAAGTGATGAGGGGGCGTAGTCATGTCACCTGTATCAGGTGGAAGTGATGGCGGGGCGTGGTCATGTCACCTGTATCAGGTGGAAGTGATGGCGTGGCGTGGGCATGTCATCCGTATCAGGTGGAAGTGATGATGACGGGGCGGGTTCATGTCATCTGTATCAGGTGGAAGTGATGACGAGGCGTAGTCATGTCACCTGTATCAGGTGGAAGTGATGATGACGAGGCGAGGTCATGTCACCTGTATCAGGTGGCAGGGATGATGACGGGGCGTGGTCATGTAACCTGTATCAGATGGACGTGATAATGACGGGGCGTGATCATGTCATCTGTATCAGGTGGAAGTGATGACGGGGCGTGGTCATGTAACCTGTATCAGGTAGAAGTGATGATGACGGGGCGTGATCATGTCATCTGTATCAGGTGGAAGTGATGACGGGGCGTGGTCATGTCATATGTATCAGGTGGAAGTGATGACGGGGCGTGGCAATGTCATCTGTATCAGGTGGAAGTGATGATGACGGGGCGTGTTCATGTCATCTGTATCAGGTGGAAGTGATGACGGGGCGTGGTCATCTCACCTGTAACAGGTGGAAGTGATGACGGGGTGTAGTCATGTCACCTGTATCAGGTAGAAGGGATGATGACGGGGCGTGGTCATGTCGTCTGTATCAGGTGGAAGTGATGATGGCGGGGCATGTTCATGTCATCTGTATCAGGTGGAAGTGATGACGGGGCGTGGTCATGTCACCTGTATCAGGTAGAAGTGATTGCGGGGCGTAGTCATGTCACCTGTATCAGGTGGAAGTGATGATGACGAGGCGTTGTCATGTCACCTGTATCAGGTGGAAGTGATGGCGGGGCGTGGGCATGTCATCCGTATCAGGTGGAAGGGATGATGACGGGGCGTGGTCATGTAACCTGTATCAGGTGGACGTGATAATGACGGGGCGTGATCATGTCATCTGTATCAGGTGGAAGTGATGACGGGGCGTGGTCATGTAACCTGTATCAGATGGAAGTGATGACGGGGCGTGGCCATGTCATCTGTATCAGGTGGAAGTGATGAGGGGGCGTGGTCATGTCACCTGTATCAGGTCGAAGTGATGGCGGGGCGTGATCATGTCATCTGTATCAGGTGGAAGTGATGATGACGGGGCGTTGTCATGTCACCTGTATCAGGTGGAAGTGATGAAGACGGGGCGTGCTCATGTCACCTGTATCAGGTGGAAGTGATGATGACGGGGCGTGGTCATGTCATCTGTATCAGGTGGAAGTGATGACGAGGCGTGGTCATGTCACCTGTATCAGGTGGAAGTGATGACGGGGCGTAGTCATGTCACCTGTATCAGGTGGAAGGGATGATGACGGGGCGTGGTCATGTCGTCTGTATCAGGTGGAAGTGATGATGACGGGGCGTGTTAATGTCATCTGTATCAGGTGGAAGTGATAGCGGGGCGTGGTCATGTCACCTGTAACAGGTGGAAGTGATGACGGGGCGTGGTCATGTCACCTGTATCAGGTGGAAGTGATGGCGGGGCGTGGTCATGTCACCTGTATCAGGTGGAAGTGATGGCGTGGCGTGGGCATGTCATCCGTATCAGGTGGAAGTGATGATGACGGGGCGGGTTCATGTCATCTGTATCAGGTGGAAGTGATGACGAGGCGTAGTCATGTCACCTGTATCAGGTGGAAGTGATGATGACGAGGCGAGGTCATGTCACCTGTATCAGGTGGCAGGGATGATGACGGGGCGTGGTCATGTAACCTGTATCAGGTGGACGTGATAATGACGGGGCGTGATCATGTCATCTATATCAGGTGGAAGTGATGACGGGGCGTGGTCATGTAACCTGTATCAGATAGAAGTGATGATGACGGGGCGTGATCATGTCATCTGTATCAGGTGGAAGTGATGACGGGGCGTGGTCATGTCATATGTATCAGGTGGAAGTGATGACGGGGCGTGGGCATGTCATCTGTATCAGGTGGAAGTGATGATGACGGGGCGTGTTCATGTCATCTGTATCAGGTGGAAGTGATGACGGGGCGTGGTCATCTCACCTGTAACAGGTGGAAGTGATGACGGGGTGTAGTCATGTCACCTGTATCAGGTAGAAGGGATGATGACGGGGCGTGGTCATGTCGTCTGTATCAGGTGGAAGTGATGATGACGGGGCGTGGTCAGTTCTTCTGTATCAGGTGGAAGTGATGATGACGGGGCGTGGTCAGTTCTTCTGTATCAGGTGGAAGTGATTGCGGGGCGTAGTCATGTCACCTGTATCAGGTGGAAGTGATGATGACGGGGCGTTGTCATGTCACCTGTATCAGGTGGAAGTGATGGCGGGGCGTGGGCATGTCATCCGTATCAGGTGGAAGGGATGATGACGGGGCGTGGTCATGTAACCTGTATCAGGTGGACGTGATAATGACGGGGCGTGATCATGTCATCTGTATCAGGTGGAAGTGATGACGGGGCGTGGTCATGTAACCTGTATCAGATGGAAGTGATGACGGGGCGTTGTCATGTCACCTGTATCAGGTGGAAGTGATGGCGGGGCGTGGGCATGTCATCCGTATCAGGTGGAAGGGATGATGACGGGGCGTGGTCATGTAACCTGTATCAGGTGGAAGTGATGATGACGAGGCGTGATCATGTCACCTGTATCAGGTGGAAGTGATGACGGGGCGTGGTCATGTCACCTGTATCAGGTGGATGTGATGATGACGGGGCGTGATCATGTCACCTGTATCAGGTGGAAGTGATGACGGGGCGTGGTCATGTCACCTGTATCAGGTGAAAGTGGTGGCGGGGCGTGGTCATGTCATCTGTATCAGGTGGAAGTGATTCCTGGGCGTGGGCATGTCATCTGTATCAGGTGGAAGTGATGGCGGGGCGTGGTCATGTCACCTGTATCAGGTGGAAGTGATGACGGGGCGTGGTCAGTTCTTCTGTATCAGGTGGAAGTGATGATGACGGGGCGTGGTCAGTTCTTCTGTATCAGGTGGAAGTGATGATGACGGGGCGTGGTCAGTTCTTCTGTATCAGGTGGAAGTGATGATGACGGGGCGTGGTCAGTTCTTCTGTATCAGGTGGAAGTGATGATGACGGGGCGTGGTCATTTCATCTGTATCAGGTGGAAGTGATGGCGTGGCGTGGTCATGTCATCTGTATCAGGTGGAAGTGATGATGGCAACCCGTGATCATGTCTGAGTGAAGTTAGTATGTCGCAAGTGTTATTTTGGAGGGACGATAGTAATCGCATCTGTTGTTTTGGAGGGAAGACAGTTTACCACATGTGTTGTTTTGGAGGGAAGATAGTATATCGAATGTGTTGTGTTGGAGGGAAGATGGTATGTCGCATGTGTTGTGTTGGAGGGAAGATGGTATATCGCATGTGTTGTGTTGGAGGGAAGATGGTATATCGCATGTGTTGAAGGGAAGATAGTATATCGCATGTGTTGTGTTGGAGGGAAGATGGTATGTCGCATGTGTGGTTTTGGAGGGAAGATGGTATATCGCATATGTTGTGTTGGAGGGAAGATGGTATATCGCATGTGTTGGAGGGAAGATAGTATATCGCATGTGTTGTGTTGGAGGGAAGATAGTATATCGCATATGTTGTGTTGGAGGGAAGATAGTATATCGCATATGTTGTGTTGGAGGGAGGATAGAATATTGCATGTGTTATGTTGGAGGGAAGATAGCATATCGTATGTGTTGTGTTGGAGAGAAGATAGTTTATTGTGTGTGTTGTGTTGGAGGGAAGATAGTATATCGCATATGTTGTGTTGGAGGGAAGATAGAATATTGCATGTGTTGTGTTGGAGGGAAGATAGTATATACGAGCATGTGTTGTTTTGGAGGGAAGATAGCATATCGCATGTTGTAATCGTGTCTTTCTTTTGCAGATTTATAGTTATGTATACAAGATCGCCTCACCTAAAGTAGATTAAAAAACCCAGCTGATCTGGGAATGCAGCAAATGAATCTTAAATAATCTACACAGGAAACTGGTGATTTGACAATGCACAAGTTACTTCCAGATTGGCTTTCACAGCAAAACCTGTAATTACTCGCCCAAGCGTCTGAGAAACGACTGTTGCAACATTATCTCATCTTAGATTTTAGTTTTTAAACGGTAGTGTAAATGTAACTTGGATTAATGAGACAAATACGCACACTCAGAATTGCTCCATCCAATTGCGAATGATTCTGTGGTCACCGTGCCTTGTTTCGTTCTTCGTGCTGTTAAAGGGGCAACTCCTTTATATACGTGTAACTGCAAGGCACAGCACAAACAAACAACTGTGAAAAAGATATCTCAAAGTCCATCAACGTTCCCCGCAGGGATGAAATATTACCCGTAGCCTATTTCCAGTCCAATAAACTGTACGAGGGATACAACACGGGGAATGTTTGCTGGAAGTCCCAGCGGACCGTGTGTCACTGCCCCTCTTCATCAAACACAGAAAAATGGTTCACGTTATTCAAGGTTTTTTTCCAAACGGTTTTCGATTGGTTCTCGTGTTCAAGGTTAAGGACAAGGTGTGATGAGGGCCATTTGTGGCCCAAGGGGTCCGCATAATATAAGAATTAAGGTAAACGTTTTGAAACAGTTTGAAATGGTTAATAAATTTATCAGATAGGTTCATATGAATGGTAATTAGTCTTAATCATGTCAACACGTGCATGTTTTGGCCGTACAGCAACACCAAATACAGACACAAATGTATCCAAAAGCCTGCTTTTATCGGTTTTCGGGAGGGGTGGGGTTTATTTTAGGAATTCTTTCGACCAGCGGCAATATGTCTATCTTGTACATGACTTCTTCAGTACTGTCTTCAATACTGTCTTCAATACTGTCCCAAATACAAGTCTGAGTGCCTGGTAACATAAGGACATCCGGACCCCATATCGTAACACTCTGACGGGGCTTCACCAAGTGCAAAAACAGTACGTCCAGTATGTATAAGGACATAACTAAATTTGCACTGCGAGTCCCAAAGGAATTGGAAAAGTAAGTCTGTGTGGAGGTTGTTTTATTAATTGATTCACTCCGATTGGCGTTTGGCATAAAAGGGATAGAGCAAGGACTGTCAGTAAACATTATCTGAGTCGTATATCCATGTTAAACTGCGTAATGGTATCGCAGCATTAGCTATAAAAACGGCATAAGTCCGCACTAATACAAGTAGCCACACTTCTGAACGCGGCGTTAAACCTTTTAAATCTTTATATTTAGTAAATGATACGCCACTATTTGCGCCCGCTGCTTAAATGCATGTTGTCCATTTGGGGTGTACATATTCAAAACACTTGACTGCGCACTGTGCCCGTATATAATCATGTACCAGTGCGTGATCAGCGAGGCTAAGAGATCTTCTTCTGTGGCAGTCTAAATGGTAAGCGACGGTGTCACTGATGGTTAATGCTGAACGAGAGTAGCGTTGAAGAGAGGGATCAGCTATAATTGAGGTCGGGACACTTCCCCACACCTTCCATCCGGTTTGACGAGGGAGATGAGCAATTAACCATTCAGTACACGCATAAAGACCCTTGTCCGATTTCTCCATCGTCTCATGCCCAGCTGGGACCGCCATTGTCGTGACGTCATCATTTTGTCCAGAATTCTATAGAAATCCTCGTTGACAGCAACACGTATCGGAGAAGTGGGAAATTGTGGATCTCACGGAACAAACGTCCAGTGATGAACAGCCGCGACAGTGATGAACCGGTTAAGTGTCAGAGAGAAAGAAGTGGTACAAACCACGTACGCTGAAGGGTTAATCATTTAATGATACAACACCAGTTCTGTAGTTCAAACAATTATGTGCTGTGTGAAACAGACAAACACGTACACGCCTTAAATGATATATTGCACACTTTGTAGCGCGTAGTGTGATATATCAACATCACACCGCATGTCGGATTGTCACATGACATGTGCACCAGCCTTCCTTTCTGAGCACCAGCCTCTGGTCATTGGCACATGGTCTCTCGTAATTTGTTTACGTCTCTTGCCATCAGTTGTAAATCTCGACATCAGTATAACGTCTCTCGCCATCAGTGTAAGGCATCTCGCCATCAGTATAAAGTCTCTCGCCATCAGTATAACGTCTCTCGCGACATCAGTATAACGTCTCTCGCAACCAGTATAACGTCTCTCGCCATCAGTGTAAGGCCTCTCGCCATCAGTATAAAGTCTCTCGACATCAGTATAACGTCTCTCGCCATCAGTGTAAGGCCTCTCGCCATCAGTATAAAGTCTCTCGCCATCAGTATAACGTCTCTCGCCATCAGTGCAAGGCCTCTCGCCATCAGTATAACGTCTCTCGCCATCAGTGTAAGGCCTCTCGCCATCAGTATAAAGTCTCTCGCCATCAGTATAACGTCTCTCGCCATCAGTGTAAGGCCTCTCGCCATCAGTATAAAGTCTCTCGCCATCAGTATAACGTCTATCGCGACATCAGTATAACGTCTCTCGCAATCAGTATAACGTCTCTCGCCACCAGTAAAACGTCTCTCGCCATCAGTAAAACGTCTCTCGCCATCAGTATACGGCAGCTCGCTATCAGTATTACGTCTCTCGACATCAGTATAAGGCATCTCGCCATCAGAATCGGGCATCTCGCAATCAGTAAAACGTCTCTCGCCATCAGTATAAGGCAGCTCGCTATGAGTATTACGTCTCTCGCCATCAGTATAAGGTCTCTCGCCATCAGTATCAGGCATCTCGCCATCAGTATAACGTCTCTCGCCATCAGTATTACGTCTCTCGACATCAGTATAAGGCATCTCACCATCAGTATAAGACATCTCGCCATCAGTATAAGGTATCTCGCCATCACTATGACGTCTCTTGCCATCAGTATAACGTCTCTCGCCATCAGTATAAGACATCTCGCCATCAGTATAAGGCATCTCTCCATCAGTTTAAGGTCTCTCGCCATCAGTATAAGGCATCTCGCCATCAGTATAAGGCATCTTGCCATCAGTATAAGGCATCTCGCCATCAGTATAAGGCCTCTCGACATCAGTAAAACGTCTCTCGACATCAGTATAAGGCCTCTCGACATCAGTATAAGGCATCTCGCCATCAGTATAAGGCATCTCGTCATCAGTATAAGACATCTCGCCATCAGTATAAGGCATCTCGCCATCAGTATAAGGCATCTCGCCATCAGTATAACGTCTCTCGCCATCAGTATAAGGCATCTCGCCATCAGTATAAGGCATCTCGTCATCAGTATAAGGCATCTCGCCATCAGTATACGGCATCTCGACATCAGTATGAGGCATCTCACCATCACTATGACGTCTCTTGCCATCAGTATAACGTCTCTCGCCATCAGTAAAACGTCTCTCGCCATCAGTATAACGTCTCTTACCATCAGTATAAGGCATCTCGTCATCAGTATAAGACATCTCGCCATCAGTATAAGGCATCTCGCCATCAGTATAAAGCATCTCGCCATCAGTATAAGGCATCTAGCCATCAGTATAAGGCCTCTCGCCATCAGTATAAAGCATCTCGCCATGAGTATGAGGCCTCTCGACATCAGTATAAGGCATCTCGCCATCAGTATAAGGCATCTCGCCATCAGTATAAGGTCTCTCGCAATCAGTATAAAGCATCACGCCATCAGTATTAGATCTCTCGCATCAGTATAAGGCATCTCGCCATCAGTATAAAGCATCTCGCCATCAGTATAAGGCCCCTCGCCATCAGTATAAGGCATCTCGTCATCGGTAAAACGTCTCTCGACATCAGTATAAGGCATCTCGACATCACTATGACGTCTCTTGCCATCAGTATAACGTCTCTCGCCATCAGTAAAACGTCTCTCGCCATCAGTATAAGGCCCTTCGCCATCAGTATAAAGCATCTCGCCATCAGTATAACGTCTCTCGCCATCAGTATAACGTCTCTTGCCATCAGTATAAGGCCTCTCGCCATCAGTATAAGGCATCTCGCCTTCAGTATAA
This sequence comes from Haliotis rufescens, assembly GCF_023055435.1. NCBI lineage: Eukaryota > Metazoa > Mollusca > Gastropoda > Lepetellida > Haliotidae > Haliotis > Haliotis rufescens. The sequence goes on from NW_025964223.1 coordinate 17,130,482, forward strand.
GGCATCTCGCCATCAGTATAACGTCTCTCGCCATCAGTATAACGTCTCTTGCCATCATTATAACGTCTCTCGCCATCAGTATAAGGCATCTCGCCATCAGTATAAGGCATCTCGACATCAGTATAACGTCTCTCGCCATCAGTATAAGGCATCTCGCCATCAGTATAACGTCTCTTGCCATCAGTATAAGGCATCTCGCCATCAGTATAACGTCTCTCGCCATCAGTATAAGGCCTCTCGCCATCAGTATAAGGCATCTCGCCATCAGTATAAGGCCTCTTGACATCAGTATAAAGCATCACGCCATCAGTATTAGATCTCTCGCATCAGTATAAGGCATCTCGCCATCAGTATAAAGCATCTCGCCATCAGTATAAGGCCCCTCGCCATCAGTATAAGGCATCTCGTCATCGGTAAAACGTCTCTCGACATCAGTATAAGGCAGCTCGCTATCAGATTTACGTCTCTCGCCATCAGTATAAAGCATCTCGCCATCAGTATAACGTCTCTCGACATCAGTATAAAGCATCTCGCCATCAGTATAAGGCTTCTCGCCATCAGTATAAGGCATCTCGCCATCAGTATAAGGCCTCTCGCCATCAGTATAACGTCTCTCGACATCAGTATAAGGCATCTCGCCATCAGTATAACGCATCTCGTCATCAGTATAAGGCCTCTCGCCATCAGTATAACGCATCTCGTCATCAGTATAAGGCATCTCGCCATCAGTATAACGCATCTCGTCATCAGTATAAGGCCTCTCGCCATCAGTAGAACGTCTCTTGCCATCAGTATAAAGCATCTCGCCATCAGTATAAGGCATTTCGCCATCAGTATAAAGCATCTCGCCATCAGTATATGATCTCTTGCCATCAGTATTTGATCTCTCCCCATCAGTATATGATCTCTCCCCATCAGTATATGATCTTTCGCCATCAGTATATGATCTCTTGCCATCAGTATTTGATCTCTCCCCATCAGTATATGATCTCTTGCCATCAGTATTTGATCTCTCCCCATCAGTATATGATCTCTCGCAATCAGTACATGATCTCTCGCCGTATTACATCTCTTGCCATCAGTATTAGTTCTCTCGCCATCAGTATATGATCTCTCGCCATCAGTATATGATTTCTCGCCATCAGTATATGATCTCTCACCATCCGTATATGATCTCTTGCCATCAGTATATGATCTCTCACCATCAGTGTACGATCTCGTGACGAGCGAACGCTTTAACCACTAGATTCTCGTGGCGTTTAATAAAAGAGGCCGGGGACGTTTACCGCTTTTATGTAAGAGCTGTTCAAGGTGACGTTACACCCAACTGACAGACATACTCATCGCGATAATAACGAGTGTGTATGTCCTACTCGTTCACACATGAAAGATTGTGCCAGAGTTGTTATGATGTTTAATGCTATTAATTTCAGTTAAGATTACATAGGAAACCTAGTTATCCTACACACATATATTAATTATACCCCACCGCCCCTGTCGCTGTTGTGATGATGATGATAATGATGGTGATGATTATGTTGATAATGATAATGATGATAATGATGATGATGGTGATGATTATGTTGATAATGATAATGATGATAATGATGATGATGGTGATGATTATGTTGATAATGATAATGATGATGATGTGTTTTGGTGGTTGAGCCACTGGTATTGGAATGCTAATGTCGTTGTTGCGATGATGATGTCGGTGTTGCAGGCATTGCGGTGACTGTGGTGTTAGTAAGACGTTGCACGATGCAGTCCATCACGTGTTGGCTACAGCTGTCCACCCCCGGATAAGGGAACCTGACACGACCCGCTGTTTGTGTGTATGTGTTGTCTACCATACATCACCTCGACATTCATATCGACACAGACACATTCATCACGGCCTCTGATTTCAGCAGCAGGAACGCATCACTCAGCAGCCCTACATTCACATTACACATAGAATCTGGAAGTCGCTTTATTGCACTTTTAAAGCGCCGCGCATGCACGTGTGTGCATGCGGGCGGGCGTGTGGGCGTGCGTGCGTGTGTGGCTGCTTGTACTTGCCGGACTGATGGCAATTTTTTTAGTGCTAGCCCTCTGAGATACCAAGCCGCAGTTTAACATAAATACCCCTATCAGACTCAGTAAACTGACTCCGAGCCGACCAGTCCTTGTTTCAGCCCCATGAGGACGAGCGCAATGTCTTGCACAATTACGACACTCTTTTGCACCATACGTGCACAAGATAACACAATGAAGACACTCTTTAGTGAAGCTGGACACTGTCTGGGGCAATATGGACACACACCAGCACGGCATAATTATTCTCAAATACAACACGGGCATCTTTAACGCATCACGAATACACCTTAGTGACGTCCTACAGGTTTCGGACCCGTGAAGATCCGGGGTAGAATAGGTCTTCAGCTACCCATTCTTGCCATAAAAGGCGACTATGCTTGTCGTAAGAGGCGACTAACGGGATCGGGTGGTCAGGCTCGCTGACTTGGTTGATGCATGCCATCGTATCCCAATTGCGTAGATCGATGCTTATGTGGTCAATCACTGGATTGTTTGGTCCAGACTCGATTAAATACAGACCGCCGTCATATAACTGGAATATTGCTGAGTGCGGCGTTAAACAACAAACAAACAAACACAAACTATTGGTTTCGCCAGGATCTGCTGATCGTGTGGTTGAATCCAAGGTTAATAATGGTCCTGTATCTGTCAGTGCGTTGAATTGGGTTCAGAAAAGAGGAATACGTGGACGTCCAGCGTTACTTCGGGCTTTTTCCCCGCGTTATATTGACACGCCGCAAAAAAACTGTAAAACAACATGCAAAGTTGGATCACCGTGTCAGACTTGGTACTAGATGAGAGAGCATGATCGAAGAACAGTAACGCTTGGCATCAGCACAGGAAGACCCGTCCTGTTATACACGCATCTTAACCACAGTCTGTGTGTACTGGTATCAACCAAGTACGAGTGCCACCGGGGATAGTTATCACCGCAACCATGGCAACCTGATATCAGAGAAGCTAGTACATGGGTTGTCTTGGCGACGCCACATGACCTTCTGTTATCTATCACTTGTAGGAAATACAATATCAGATTTGCCTTTGTTGTCAGTCCTCCATTTCTGGAGTGTACCTTACACTGGACAGAACTGACACTGACACTGAACATACCTGACATTGACACTGAACATACCTGTTACTGAACATACCTGGTACGAACATACCTGTTACTGAACTACCTGTTACTGACCATACCTGTTACTGAACATACCTGACACTGACACTGAACATACCTGTTACTGAACTACCTGTTACTGAACATACCTGTTACTGAACTACCTGTTACTGAACATACCTGACACTGACACTGAACATACCTGTTACTGAACTACCTGTTACTGAACATACCTGTTACTGAACATACCTGTTACTGAACATACCTGTTACTGAACTACCTGTTACTGAACATACCTGACACTGAACATACCTGGTACTGAACATACCTGACACTGAACATACCTGTTACAGAACATACCTGGTACTGAACATACCTGACACTGAACATACCTGGTACGGAACATACCTAACACTGAACACACCTGTCACTAATCATACCTGACACTGAACATACTTGACACAGAACATACCTGTTACTGAATACACCTAACACTGAACATACCTGACACTGAACATACCTGTTACAGAACATACCTGGTACTGAACATACCTGGCACTGAACATACCTGTTACAGAACATACCTGTTACTGAACATACCTGGTACGGAACATGTCTGACATAGAACTTACCTGTTACAGAACATACCGGTTACTGAAAATACCTGACACTGAACATACACGTACCTGTTACCAAACATACCTGGTACTGAAGATATCTGGTACGGAACAAACCTGACACTGAACACACCTGTCACTAATCATACCTGACACTGAACATACTTGACACTGAACATACCTGTTACTTAATACACCTAACCCTAACACTGAACATATCTACAACGCTCATTTTCTGAGGCAGCCCGCGGCGCCATGCCAAGGTTTTATCATTGCATTCAATTTATTTTTTCAAAATATCGGGGGGTACGAGTGGCCCCGTCGTATGAGGTACCACAATTAGCACAATTTTCATCCCAGAAGCACATGGTCGTGGGGTTCGAATCCCGTCCTGATAAGGTTTCTATGTTTTTTCGGCATCCATAGCCTTGCTTGTGGGTTTCACTAGAGTAGAAAAAGCAACATCTAAGACCGGAATCAATTCGAGATGTCCTCCGCATCAGGCTGCCACATCGTGTTCAAAGCGGCGTTAAACCCGTCACTCACCCGCCCATTGTATCGGAATCCTAATTCTAACTCAAATATATAATGATATGACACTCTTAACCACCTTAAGAACAGTCACAACAGTGTCTTCTACTTGGCTTGTGTTTTACAAGCAATTAGTCTAGAAACATTCTTGAGGTTTCTTTTCATTTCCAGGAACCAATGGTTTTAACTCAGTCAATACGGAACGAGTCGGTGAAGAGCTCCCCAGATAACACACTGTTTATCTTTCCGGTCTGTTTCAACGAGACAACTGTGTTGGACGTGCTATTTAACTCGTGTTAACCATGCTGAAATCAATCTAAAGCTAGTAAAGGTGGCCGTGAATGCTACGCTCTAATTAAATAATTCCTCATCAATTATACGGTACGAAATCTTTCCAAGTAGTTTCAAGTCTAACAGAAAACGTGTTATGTCTCCTTGGCTCAGTGGTATGATTAGTGGTCGATCGGTAGGTGCGAGTTTATCGTCTCTTGTCAGCGCTAATTCGGTCGTCATTGTATTGCCTTCCTGGTAATGGTAATGTCCACTTCCTCGTGCGCCATACTGTGCGCGGAAAGAGGGCAGTCACTTCCGGATATGTCGCCCAGTACACAGTAAGTGCGTGCGTGTAGATTTCCTGAAACCAGTCTGGCCTCAACATCGTCACTGACATAACAAATCCTATTTAGGTGCGACCCTGAAACACTCTGTACCAAAATATATTGTGCTCCGTATGAACAAATGCTTACTGTCATAGTTATTCTTGTAGTATATAAACGCTTCTAATCAAATTCCTCTCTTCCTTAACACACGCCCCTCTGTCATAGCAAGCGCCCCTCTTCCTTCTCATTCGCCCCTCTTTCATATCATACGCCCTTCTTTCTTATCATACGCCCCCTTTCCTTATCACACGACCAGTAGTATGCAGTATACTCACGTACTTGTGATGTGGCCACGTGTCTGTGGCAAAGTCACGTGTCTGTAGCAAAGTCACGTGTCTGTAGTATAATTAGTGGCTTTAGTATACTCCGGTGCATGTAGTATGGGCACATGTGTATGCAAATTTACTCACACATGACCACATGTGCAACGTGTCTCTTGTCTAGCCACCTGTCTTAGTACAATATAGACCCGTGAAGATCCGGGCTAGAATAGGTCTTCAGTAACCCATGCTTGCCGTAAAAGCCGACTTTGCTTGTCGTAAGAGGCGATTAACGGGATAGGGTGGTCAGGCTCGCTTACTTGGTTGATGCATGTCATCGTATTCCAATTGCATAGATCGATGCTCATGATGTCAATCACTGGATTGTCAGGTCCAAATTTGATTATTTACAGACCGCCGTTATATAGCTGAAATATTGCTGAGTTCGGCGTTAAACAACAAACTAACAAACTAAAAAACAAAACAGTTTTACTTCTAGTAAAACGCATGTATCGGCAGTATTATCATCACAAATCTACAAATTGAAATTACAAACAAAAATACAACGCAAAGGAAACGCTAAGTGACACAATTAAAATTACGCGTGTAGTTGCGAGTGTTCAGAAACTAAATGCCTGTTCCTTGTTGTTAAACCCAAATTGATTAATGTAGAGTGTCCCTGACAACTTCTCACAGTGACGACAAGGACGCCACACTACAATGTCAGCTTTAACACTTCCTCACTACTATCAATGATTCAACAGATCAGCTGCTGTGGTGTCCGCTTTGCCTCTAATGTCGTTGTTAGGGCAGTAGTGATTAGCATCAAGCCCACAGAGCTGTAAAATACTGTTAAATGTACAGTTAATCTATCATTGGACCCTCCAAGAACGTACAGTATTGATAATCTACCATTGGACCCTCCAAGAATGTATTGTTGATCTATCATTGGACCCTCCAAGAATGTATTGTTGATCTATCATTGGACCCTCCAAGAATGTGTTGATGATCTATCATTGGCCATGGAACCTCCAAGAATGTATTGATGATCTATCATTGGACCCTCCAAGAATGTATTCAAAATCAATCTTTGGACCCTCCAAGAATGTATTGAAAAACTATCGTTGGACCCTCCAAGAATGTATTGATAATCTATCAGTGGACTCTCCAAGAATGTATTCAAAATCAATCTTTGGACCCTCCAAGAATGTATTGAAAAACTATCGTTGGACCCTCCAAGAATGTATTGATAATCTATCATTGGACCCTCCAAGAATGTATTGATGATCTATCATTGGACCCTCCAAGAATGTATTCAAAATCATTCTTTGGACCCTCCAAGAATGTATTGAAAAACTATCGTTGGACCCTCCAAGAATGTATTGATAATCTATCATTGGACCCTCCAAGATGATCTATCAGTGGACCCTCCAAGAATGTATTGAAAAACTATCGTTGGACCCTCCAAGAATGTATTGGTAATCTATCTTTGGACCCTCCAAGAATGTATTGATAATCTATCTTTGGACCCTCCAAGAATGTATTGAAAAACTATCGTTGGACCCTCCTAGAATGTATTTGTAATCTATCTTTGGACCCTCCAAGAATGTATTTAAAAACTATCATTGGACCCTCCAAGAATGTATTGATAATCTATCTTTGGACCATCCAAGCATGTTCTCTTAAATATATCATTGGACATTCGAAGAAGGTACTTTTAATCTATCATTGGAACCTCCAATAATGTACAGTTAATCTATCATTGGCTCTCCAGAAATGTTCTGTTAATTCTGTGACTTGAGCCTCCAAGAAGGAGGTATTCTGTCACTAGTCGTGACACCTAGCCATGTGCTGTTTGTCTGTACATGTGGCATGTGTAAATATACATCATGCGTGGACATCAAGTTATGTAAGCGCCAAGCGTTCTGTAGGTTAGTGAATGTGATCTGGAGGTGTCTCGGAATGACATTCCTTCTTAACACACCCACTCGCCTGGGGGTAGGCTCCCCATCCAGTCCCTAACAACACCCTCAATCCCTGTCAAGAATCAGCAAACATGGGCATGTGCTTCAACTGCTCCACTCGACCCTCTCCTCCTTCCTTCAACATCGATGTCCCGGTGCAGGCCGTTTATTGTTTGCTTGTTCAAGGTCCACAAGTCGGATGGAGTGGTTCGTGGACGCGGCGATAAAGCTAATTCGTCACCATTCAACAATGATGGTTGACAGACAATACTGACCGCGCGTGCCATCACCAAGTCCCCAGCTATCAGAGAACACAATTAGCTGTCACATGCACGTGCCTGATTCTCATATCGAGGCAGGGGGAAGAAATGAGAAACAAGTTTTATTGTTGAATCGTGTGATGTGAAATTGGGCATTGTGACAAGGAAATAAATGTACTTTTTTTCCACAAAATGATAACATAAAATAGTTGTTAGAAATCAAAGCCTTCGTCGCTTATTGGGAAACTGGACTCGATCAAAATAGGAAGGGAAAAAAGAAAGTTAGTAGAAATAGCTTGTTTTAGCAGAAATCATGGCCTACACAATTAACCCATGTCGAGGTGCTTGGCATACATGTATTCAACACAAATAACCCATTCAACACAATTAACCCATGACGAGCTGCGTGGCATAGTCAACATAATTAACCCATGTCGAGGTGCGTGACATATTCAACACAATTAACCCATTTCGAGGCGCGTGACATACACGTATTCAACACAAATAACCCATTCAACACAATTAACCCATGACGAGCTGCGTGACATATTCAACATAATTAACCCATGTCGAGGTGCGTGACATATTCAACATAATTAAAACATGTCGAGGTGCGTGACATATTCAACACAATTAACCCATGTCGAGGTGCGTGACATATTCAACATAATTAAAACATGTCGAGGTGCGTGACACATTCAACATAATTAACCCATGTCGAGGTGCGTGACATATTCAACACAATTAACCCATGTCGAGGTGCGTGACATATTCAACATAATTAAAACATGTCGAGGTGCGTGACACATTCAACATAATTAACCCATGTCGAGGTGCGTGACATATTCAACATAATTAACCCATGTCGAGGTGCGTGACATATTCAACATAATTAAAACATGTCGAGGTGCGTGACACATTCAACATAATTAACCCATGTCGAGGTGCGTGACATATTCAACATAATTAACCCATGTCGAGGTGCGTGACATATTCAACATAATTAACCCATGTCGAGGTGCGTGACATATTCAACATAATTAACCCATGTCGAGGTGCGTGACATATTCAACATAATTAACCCATGTCGAGGTGCGTGACATATTCAACAAACATTGTAATTAACCCATGTCGAGGTGCGTGACATATTCAACATAATTGACCCATGACGAGCTGCGTGGCATATTCAACATAATTAACCCATGGCGAGCTGCGTGGCATATTCAACACAATTAAACCATTTCGAGGTGCGTGACATACATGTATTCAACACAAATTACCCATTCAACACATTAACCCATGACGAGCTGCGTGGCATATTCAACACAAATAGCCCACGTCGAGGTGCGTGGCATAGTCAACACAAATAACCCATGTCGAGGTGCGTGGCATATTCAACACAAATAACCCATTCAACACAATTAACCATGACGAGCTGCGTGGTTTATGCTCACCAAAGTTGATATTCAACTTAAATCAGGGATATGTTTTATAGGAAGTATCATTCACATAATCATTCTATATATACTGAACCGCAAACGAAACGTCACCCCAAAGTAACATTGCATGAAGAGTTGTTATTTAAATATCTGGGTTATTTTTGTCAAAGATTCTAAAATTTAACATTACCTTGTCCGGAAAAATGAACTTTGATAATAAAAAAACAAAGCAGATAACAATAAAACCGATCGCCCAAACGCATCACGGCAACGGCCATGGTAACCAGATACACGTGAGTTCCGTGCAAATTGAAATGCACATGCGTTCCCCCATTTCCTGCCCTATAAAAATTCACCCAGATCGCATAACATTCATTCGTTATTGAATTTCTACCACATGCCAAGATTGACAAGAAATCAGCGACACCAAACCCTTGGACAATTGCAAACTTGACAAACCGCCCGGCAAGTAGCCAATGCATTTCAAGTCCACGTAAGGACCATATACCGGCTCCAGCAACGGTACCAGACCATCAACACTACAGATGACCGATCACGTAGTAGAAGACCAAGTCCCGACGTCAGGATCGTCAGATTATGCGACAGCTTTGTTATTGCTGCGGAAACTGCTCGACAGACCATGGGGACACACCAGCGACACATTAGTGCGGACACCGTGCGTCGACGATTGACGAGCAGACACCCCCAGTGTCACAGGCCACACCGAGGACCCATTTTGAAACCACTTCATCCCCGGGACCGTCTTCAGTGGGTAACACAGCACCAGCATTGGCGCCACCAGCAGTGGAGAAGAGTCCTCTTCTCAGACGAAAGCCTCAACAGCAGATGGCAGAGAGTCTGGCGACGCCGTGGGGACCGTTATTCGGATGCTTGTGTTGTTGCGAGAGACTCGTGGGGTGGTCCGAGCATCATGATGTGGGATGGAATTGGTCTTGCACAGAGGGTCGGCGCTGTGGAATTCCAGAACATTGGTCCAGGGAGAGGCAATGGTGTCACAGCAGCTCGGTACATTGATCAAGTATTGAGACCACACGCCGTACCTCATTTGGCACGTCGCCGCAACAACGAGTTTCAGCATGATAACGCCCGCTCCCCCACTACGAGAGCAACAAGAGACTTCCTCAAGCAGAATGGCATCAGAACCATGCAGTGGCCTGCCCCGAGTCCCGATATGAATCCCATTGAGCACCTGTGGGACGAGATTCAAAGACGGCTGAATGACGTCCGACCAAGGCCGACAACTGCAGCTGAACTGCGTCAGGTGTTCCTCAGAGTGTGGACTCAAGTGCCTTTGGCCTTCATCAACCGCCTCATCCATTCCATGTATCGACGTTGCACGGCAGTCATCAATGCACATGGCGGACACACGAGATACTGACTTGTGATGCCATTTTCTCAGAGACTAGTGTTGTGTTTCACTTTAAGAACATTTGACTCTTTAATTTCAACCGAACGGTTAAGTCTGGGCTATGTGTGTCGTGATACCAAGGACGATTTCCTGGCAACATTCCACGTATTTTTTATCTACAGCCATGTCAACCCAGGTGGAGCTTTTTATCTATCACCGGAAAATATTCAAGACCGTGTGTTGCTGTAGCATTTACTCTAAGTCGTGTACATATGATAAGTAGGCACATCAAGCATCAGGTCCCTCTTCATTGACACACCGACCAGAGGCTGTACTTTGTGTTAGTGGCGTCGCGAGGCCAATAAACTAGCATACATGTATTCTTATGATATCAGTACTTTCACGAATCAGGATACAGTTTATAACGGCACAGGGATGTCCAGGCTTAAGAACGCTGACATATAGTATAAACTCACGAAGCCAATAATATACGTAGATTATAGAGGCAGAGAGTCGGATACAATGTACTATGTTGTGATAGTTTCCTACTCTGTGACTTTTCACATGTTCTGTGGTGCAATGTTGCCCGACACAATCTGGACTGGCTTTTTGTTCAGTCACTGTGGTGTGTACTGGCTTCTTGTTCAGACATTATGGTGTGTACTGGCTACTTGTTCAACACTGTGGTGTGTACTGGCTACCTGTTCAGCCACTGTGGTGTGTACTGGCTTCTTCTTCAGACACTGTGGTGTGTACTGGCTACTTGTTCAGACACTGTGGTGTGTACTGGTTAGTTGTTCTGTCACTGTGGTGTGTACTGGCTTCTTCTTCAGACACTGTGGTGTGTACTGGCGACTTGTTCAGACACTGTGGTGTGTACTGGTTAGTTGTTCTGTCACTGTGGTGTGTACTGGCTACTTGTTCAGTCACAATGTGGTGTGTACTGGCTACCTGTTCAGTCACTGTGGTGTGTACTGGCTACTTGTTAAGTCACTGTGGTGTGTACTGGCTACTTGTTCAGTCACTGTGGTGTGTACTGGCTACGTGTTCAGTCACTGTGGTGTGTACTGGCTATGTGTTCAGTCACTGTGGTGTGTACTGGCTACTTGTTCAGTCACTGTGGTGGGTAATGACAACTTGTTCAGACACTGTGATGTGTACTGGCTACTTGTTAAAACACTGTGGTGTGTACTGGCTACTTGTTCATACACTGCGGTGTGTACTGGCTACTTGTTCAGTCACTGTGGTGTGTACTGGCTACGTGTTCAGTCACTGTGGTGTGTACTGGCTACATGTTCAGTCACTGTGGAGTGTACTGGCTACTTGTTCAGTCACAATGTGGACAGGCTACTTGTTCAGTCACAATGTGGTGTGTACTGGCTACCTGTTCAGTCACTGTGGTGTGTACTGGCTACTTGTTAAGTCACTGTGGTGTGTACTGGCTTTCTTGTTCAGTCACTGTGGTGTGTTCTGGCTACGTGTTCAGTCACTGTGGTGTGTACTGGCTACGTGTTCAGTCACTGTGGTGTGTACTGGCTACTTGTTCAGTCACTGTGGTGGGTAATGGCTACGTGTTCAGTCACTGTGGTGTATACTGGCTACATGTTCAGACACTGTGGTGTATACTGGCTACGTGTTCAGTCACTGTGGTGTGTACTGGCTACGTGTTCAGTCACTGTGGTGTGCACTGGCTAGTTGTTCAGTCACTGTGGTGGGTAAAGGCAACTTGTTCAGACACTGTGATGTGTACTGGCTACTTGTTAAAACACTGTGGTGTGTACTGGCTACTTGTTCATACACTGCGGTGTGTACTGGCTACTTGTTCAGTCACTGTGGTGTGTACTGGCTACGTGTTCAGTCACTGTGGTGTGTACTGGCTACATGTTCAGTCACTGTGGAGTGTACTGGCTACTTGTTCAGTCACAATGTGGACAGGCTACTTGTTCAGTCACTGTGGTGTGTACTGGCTACTTGTTCAGTCACTGTGGTGTGTACTGGCTACTTGTTCAGTCACAATGTGGACAGGCTACTTGTTCAGTCACTGTGGTGTGTACTGGCTATTTGTAAAGTCACTGTGGTGTGTACTGGCTACTTGTTCAGTCACTGTGGTGGGTAATGGCAACTTGTTCAGACACTGTGGTGTGTACTGGCTACTTGTTCAGTCACTGTGGTGTGTACTGGCTTCTTGTTCAGTCACTGTGGTGTGTACTGGCTACTTGTTCAGTCACTGTGGTGTGTACTGGCTACTTGTTAAAACACTGTGGTATGTACTGGCTACTTGTTCAGACACTGCGGTGTGTACTGGCTACTTGTTCAGTCACTGTGGTGTGTACTGGCTACTTGTTCAGTCACTGTGGTGTGTACTGGCTACTTGTTCAGCCACCATGGTGTGTACTGGCTACTTGTTCAGACACTGTGGTGTGTACTGGCTACTTGTTCAGACCCTGTGGTGAGTACCGGCTACTTGATCAGAGACTATGGTGTGTACTCGTTACTTGTTCAGACATTGTTGTGTGTACTTGCTACTTGTTCAGACACTATGGTGTGTACTGGCTACCTTCGCAGACACTGTAATGTGGACTTACTGCCTTTGTCCTCCTGCAGGAAATACGGACAATCCATTTTACATCCCGTTAGAACAGTTTAATTGGAAACTAAGAAGATATTCGGCTTTCCGTGAAGCGATGCGAACAACAAGAGAAGAACATAATGATACATATTCATGACTTACTGTGTTCGTGGTGCTCCTCAGAAAACCGGGGCTGCAGTTATATATTTATCACCCATATCATTGGCGAAAGTTTACCGTAAGACAATACAATTACTATATTTGAAATTACATTTGTGATTCTAATCTTAGTCTGTGCTTTTATTGGGACGAAAACACATTGTTGATTTATGGCATTAGCAAGCCAAATGCTCAGCAAAAAAGTTCTAGATAATGTGTGTTACCAATTTTCAGCAGTACAAAATAAAGGGCTGTTACGTGTTACGTATATCTCGCGGAGGCATGCTGGCAATTACCTGATGAATATTCAAAGGTATGCTAATGTACCCTCCACTGTCGGGAGTATGGTGGTGCGTGGGCACGATACCGGAGTGTGTATTTCGGGCCGGAGGAATGATGAGTTGAAGGATTGGGTTGGGATGGGAAGGTGAACAGGCTTGTCTTACCTCGATGAGGGGTGGGGGGTAGGGGTGGGAAGGTGAACGGGGTTGTTGTACCTGGATGAGGGGTGGCGATGGAGTGGGAAGGTGAACAGTCTTATCATACTTGGATAAGGGATGGGGATGGGTTGTGGGGGTGGGGGTTGGAAGGTGAACGGGGCTGTCTTACCTGGATGAGGGGAGGGTTGTGGCGGGAATGTGAAAAGACTTTCTTACTTGGATAAGTTTGGGGGTGGGGGCGGGGGCGAGGGTTGGAGTGGGAAGGTTAACGGGGTTGTCTTACCTGGATGACGGGTGGCGGTGGGGTGGGAAGGTGAACAGGCTTCTCTTACTTGAATAAAGGGTGGGGATTGGGGTGGTTGTGGGAAGGTAAACGGGGTCTTACCTTGATGAGGGGAGGGTAGGGGTTGCAGTGTGAAAAGGCTTGTCTTACCTTGATATGGCATTGGTGTGGGGGTGGGTGTGGGTGTGGGTGTGGGTGTGGGTGTGGGTGTGGGTTTGGGGTTCGGGTGTGGGGGTGGTGTCGGGAGGGTGAAAAGGTGAAAAGGCTTGTCTTACCTGGATGAGGGGTGGGGCTGGGACGGTGAACAGGGTTGTCTTACCTGCATGAGAGGTGAGGAATAATGCACCAGAATTATGTTGCTGTGTGTTTTCCGCGTCAGAATATTGCTGGGAAGAAGGGTGGGAGGTGGGAGAGTGTATCTTCCCTGGATAGGGTTAGGAGAGAATGGTCTTGCGTGGGCCCTGTCGGAAGAGGGATGGGAAGATGGGTGGAGTAGGGCGAAGGGTGGGAAATGTGTGGGGGTGGTGGTTTGTGGTTGGTGGGGAGTGCTTATGGGAGTTGGGGTGGGGTATCTGAGTGTGGAAGAGGTAGTTAGATGGGGCAGTGTACTTGGCAGGGCTGGGGGTGATGGGGCTAGTGGTGCAGGATGGATAGGGGTTGTGAGAAGGCATGTCACTGGTTAGTGTTCCTCTATTTGAATAGGAGTGGGAGACGGATGTACTGAGTATTAGGGATGTATCTAGTTATATTAATGCAAGGAAGGTGTTGATAGGGGACTGTTGGGTAAACCGATCGTGGAGAGGGAATTCAGCGTATCCCATGTTATGTGCGCGGGCTGACATTTTGAACTTCTCCGTCAAGATATAACGCACCATATACAGCGTCTTGAGGCACACCGCTGTAGGCCTAACAAAGTCTGCAACAACCGAGGCAGCAGCGTAACGCCTACGGCATACATACAGGTGCCACTGAACACCTCAAAGCGTGCTGTCGTCATTGAATTAATATATATCGTGAAAGGTTAAACGCAAGAAAAACAACCCGTGTTTATCTTGACACATGGGCCGCATTTGCTACAGACACCACGCATATGTAAGGCGAACTGAAGATGAAGATGGGGACAAAAGACAGGAGAGAGAAAGACGGGAGGGAGAAAGACAGGAGGGAGAAAGACAGGAGGGAGAAAGACAGAAGGGAGAAAGACAGCGAGAGGGGAGATTGAAACGGATATCGATGTTGTTGCATAAATGTAACAAAGCCAAGTTCCAAAGGTGTTGTAGTCGAGGTAGAAAACGGGGTTGTAGTCGCGGTAGACAAAGAAGCTGAAGTCGAGGTAGAAAAAGAAGCCTTTCTCGAGGTAGACGATGAGTTTGTAGTCGAGGTAGACAATGAGTTTGCAGTCGAGGTAGACAATGAGGTTGTAGTCGAGGTAGACAATGAGTTTGTACTCGAGGTGGACAATGTGTTTGCAGTCGAGGTAGACAATGAGTTTGTACACGAGGTAGACAATGAGTTTGTAGTCGAGGTGGACAATGAGGTTGTAGTCGAGGGAGACAATGAGTTTGTACACGACGGAGACAATGAGGTTGTAGTCGAGGTAGACAATGTGGTTGTACTCGAGGGAGACAATGAGGTTGTACTCGAGAGGCAATGAGTTTGTAGTCGAGGTAGACTATGTGGTTGTACTCGAGAGGCAATGAGTTTGTAGTCGAGGTAGAGAATGAGATTGTATTCGAGGTAGACAATGAGGTCGTAGTCGTGGTTGACAATGAGGTTGTAGTCGAGGTAGACAATGAGGTTGTAGTCGAGGTAGACAATGAGGTTGTAGTCGAGGTAGACAATGAGTTTGTAGTCCAGGTAGAAAATGAGTTTGTAGTCTAGGTAGGCAAAGGGTTTGTAGTCTAGGTAGACACTGATGTTGTAGTCGAGGTAGACAAAGAGTTTGCAGTATAGGTAGAAAATGAAGTGTTGTGTCAAGGCAGTCAATGATGCTGTAAGTCAAGGCAGTTAATGATGTTTTAAGTCAAGGCAGTCAATGATGTTGTAAGTCAAGGCAGTCAATGATGTTGTAAGCCGAGACAGTTAATGATGTTGTAAGTCGAGGCAATCAATGATGTTGTAAGTTGAGGCAGTCAATGATGTCGTAAGCCGAGGCAGTCGATGATGTTGTAAGCCGAGGCAATCAATGATGTTGTAAGCCGAGGCAATCAATGATGTTGTAAGTCGAGACAGTTAATGATGTTGTAAGCCGAGGCAGTCAATGATGTTTTAAGTTGAGGCAGTCAATGATGCTGTAAGTCAAGGCAGTCAATGTTGTTGTAAGCCGAGGCAGTCAATGATGTTGTAAGCCGAGGCAATCAATGATGTTGTAAGCCGAGGCAATCAATGATGTTGTAAGCCGAGACAGTTAATGATGTTGTAAGTCGAGGCAGTTAATGATGTTGTAAGTCGAGGCAGTTGATGATGTAGTCAAAGCAGCTAATAATGTCGATGTAGTCGAGGTAGACACAATTCTCTTGATAAAGGACATCAGGTTTAGGTTCACATTCTAGAGTTTAGTAAACGCACGTTGAAAGCGTCGTGCTGGCTGTCTATTACTCCAATTGTTAATTTCCGGAAGTTATCTAATGCAGTCCTCATCGTCTGCTGCTGCGGGCATCTATCCCGGCCCAAAAACAACGTTCACCAAGCTAGTTTAATGTACATTGACAACAGCGAGAGGGACAGAAACTAACATGGCGTGACAAGGTTTTAAAACCAGCTGAGTTACCCCAGAGGTCCATCCGGCAAAACACATTGAACCGTTTCCCTCGTTATACAGTTAGACCGCCTCTGTGGGCAAGTGGGTGGAGTGTTTTGCGCGGAGAGCGAAGGTCCTTCTTTCAATACCAGGCCGCATAAAACCAAAAAACGTCACAGGGGACAGACAGAGACAGGGAGACAGAGACAGAGAGACAGAGACATAGACAGAGAGACAGAGACATAGACAGAGAGACAGAGAGGCAGAGAGACAGCGACAGAGACAGAGACAGAGAGACAGAGGCAGAGAGGCAGAGACAGAGAGACAGAGGCAGAGAGGCAGAGAGACAGCGACAAAGACAGAGAGACAGAGGCAGAGAGGCAGAGAGACAGCGACAGAGACAGAGAGACAGAGGCAGAGACAGAGAGACAGAGACAGAGAGGCAGAGAGACAGCGACAGAGACAGAGAGACAGAGGCAGAGACAGAGAGACAGAGACAGACAGAGAGACAGAGAGAAAGAGACAGATGTAGAGAGACAGAGACAGAGACGGAGACAGAGAGACAGAGACAGAGAGACAGAGACAGAGACAGAGGCAGAGACAAAGAGACAGCGAGACAGAGACAGAGGCAGAGACACAGAGAGAGACAGAGAGACAGAAACAGCGAGACAGAGAGACAGAGACAGGGAGACAGAGACAGAGACAGGAACTGAAAGAGACAGAGAGACAGAGACAGACAGAGACAGGGACAGAGAGACAGAGTGACAGTGACAGAGAGACAGAGACAGGGACAGAGAGACAGAGTGACAGATTGACAGATTGACAGAGAGACATAGACATAGACAGATACAGAGACATAGAGACAGAGACAGAAACTGAGAGACAGAGAGACAGAGACAGAGACAGAGAGACAGAGACATAGAGACAGAGCGATCAACAGACAGAGACAAAGAGAGAGAGATACAAAAAGACAGAGAGGCAGAGAGACAGAGACAGAGAGACTGAGGCTGAGAGACACAGATACAGACACAGAGACGGAGAGACAGAGACAGAGAGACACAGAGACAGACACAGACACGGAGAGACAGAGACAGAGAGACATAGACAGAGATAGAGAGACAGAGCAACCAAGAGATAGAGAGACGGAAAGACAGAGAGACAGAGACACAAAGACAGAGAGACTGAGGCTCAGAGACACAGAGACAGACACAGAGACGGAGAGACAGACACAGAGGCATAGACAGAGATAGAGAGACAGAGCAACCAAGAGATAGAGAGACAGAAAGACAGAGAGAGAGACACAAAGACAAATAGACAGAGACAGGGAGAGACACAGGCAGAGAGACAGAGAGACACAGACAGAGAAAGAGAGACACGGACAGAGACATAGATAGAGAAAGACAGACAGAGACAGAGAGACAGAGAGACAGAGACAGAGAGACAGAGACAGAGACAGAGAGGCAGAGACAGAGACAGATACAGAGAGACAGAGACAGAGAGGCAGAGACAGATACAGAGAGACATAGACAGAGATAGAGAGACAGAGACAGAGAGACAGAGACAGATACAGAGAGACATAGACATAGATAGAGAGATAGAGACAGAGAGACAGAGACAGATACAGAGAGACAGAGACAGACAGAGACGGAGAGACAGAGAAACACTCGCATGCCACTTTTAGTAAAATATACTTGTACGAGACATTAAACCCTCATTTAACCTCGTGGCGCGTGATACAGTTACGTTTTTTCCCTACCACCCACCCCACCGCTCATCCATCCATTTAGGTTGCGTGTAAATGACTCCCATTGACACTGTATACTGCTTGTCTTATGATATAATATTTATGCTCAGCGAAGATGATAGCTACTTGATTTCTTCCTTCTCATTTAATTTGAACATTTAGAAATACATTTTACTTTGTGATAGCCATATCTATTTGCTTGCCGAGTTGTCAGGCTATGATATGAGATTATGACGTGAGATACGGGGGAGTGACTGTGATTTTGCGTGCGTGGGTTCTCTTTTTTCGATCACTGCTTCAAAACAGTTTTTTTTCTCTGAAAGATGGAGCGGACAGTTTTCTTATTTTACAACAAATGTTTTTCTAGCGATAAAAACATTTCCCCCGTCCACTGTCTGGAACAAATAAGAAAAAAAGAAAATTAGACGGTCATTTCACGCTCCCCACTATAACCATTGATCTACTTTCACGTAGGGAACGAAGAGACGTTCGGGCAACCCCTTTCACGTGGGGAGCGAGGAGACATTCAGGGCAACCCCTTTCACGTGGGGAGCGAGGAGACGTTCGGGCAACCCCTTTTACGTGGGAGCGAGCAGACGTTCAGTGCAACCCCATTCACGTGGGAGTGAAATGACGTTCAATGCAACCACATTCTCGTGGGAAGCGAGAAGACATTCAGGGCAACCCCTTTCACGTGGGGAGCGAGGAGACGTTCGGGCAACCCCTTTCACGTGGGAGCGAGCAGACGTTCAGTGCAACCCCATTCACGTGGGAGTGAAATGACGTTCAGTGCACCCACATTCTCGTTGGAAGCGAGAAGACATTCAGGGCAACCCCTTTCACGTGGGGAGCGAGGAGACGTTAGGGCAACCCCTTTCATGTGGGGAGCGAAGAGACATTGAACTGACGTTCAGTGCAACCCCATTCACGTGGGGAGAGAGGATACATTGAGGGCAAACCTTTTCATGTGGGGAGCGAAGAGACATTGAGGGCAGCCCCTTTCACGTGGGAGTGAAATGACGTTCAGTGCAACCCCATTCACGTGGTGAGCGAGGAGACGTTCGGGCAACCCCTTTCACGTGGTGAGCGAAGAGAAATTAAGGGCAACCCCATTCACATGGGGAGCGAGGAAACATTCAGGGCAACCCCTTCCACGTGGGTAGCGTTCAGGGCAACCCCTTTCACGTGGGAGTGAAATGACGTTCAGAGTAACCCCATTCACGTGGTGAGCGAGGAGACGTTCGGGCAACCCCTTTCACGTGGTGAGCGAAGAGAAACTGAGGGCAATCCCATTCACATGGAGAGCGAGGAAACATTCAGGGCAACCCCTTTCACGTGGGGAGCGTTCAGGGCAACCCCTTTCACGTGGGGAGCGAGGAGACGTTTAGTGCACCCCCCTCCCTATTTTCACAAATTGTTAGAGTGAGTGAGTATGGTTTTACGCCACTTTTAGCAATAATCCAGAAATACAACGGAGGGGGACACCAGAAATGGGCTTTACACATTGTACCCATGTCGGGAATCGAACCCGGGCCTTCGGCGTGACGAGCGAACGCTTTAACCACTAGGCTACCCGACCGCCCCACAAAATGTTAGAGGCCTTTTCGCTGTTGGTTAGATTTATTAACATATGTCGGAAACTTTGGTGTGTGTGGTGGTTGCCATGGACAAACATACTTCCTACATACTAACTAAACACTGTTAGATCATCAATAACCTTAACGTGTTTTGTTTTAGAGGCCAACATAAGTCCCTGACGGATATCCGGGTTCTGTCATGATGGATGAAGGGAGATAACCCGATTAGCTCGGGAGAGGACAGCTGATGGCGTGGCATTCTTCATCGCCCGCAGCTGGATGTTCAGCAGACATTGACAACATGAAATATACATTAGAGGGTCGCACTATGACAATGATAAATGGTGTCATCTGTTCCAAGCTTTGACATAAACTGAATAGATTCATCACTCAGGTCTCAAGGACAGACTCTTGAAGTCAATGTCATTAGTCTTAAAGTCAGTGTTGAATTGTTGAAGATCAGGTTAAACAAGTTCGTACTGAAATATGTCCCTAAACTGTTGTTCCTCATTAACATCAGTAACATCATTGTGGCATCATCAGTGGCAATCTTTACGGGCAGCATCCTTTCATAGTTTACCTTGTGGGGATGCCGGGTGAGAATAAATCCCCAGCAGCCTACGATGGTCGTTAGAGGTGATTTATTGGCCGACTTTGTTTATAGAGTGTCAGCGTACCCCGACGGGATTGTTCGTTGTTCTTAATATCAATCACTGGATTGTCTGTTTCAGGCCAAACTACTTACAGGCCCCGTTATAAAGCTGGAATATTGGTCAGTTGCAAATACAAATCACGGGATTGTCTGGTCCACATTCGATTATTTACAGGCCACCGTTATATAGCTGGAATATTCCGAGTGCGTCTTGAAAGAAACCCACCCAGCATTGATTCACCCGACGTGTTAGGGGGTGGCGATCAGCCGAGGAGTGAGGGTGGGAACTGGGTGTGGGGTGGCGATCAGCCGAGGAAGGAGGGTGGGAACTGGGTGTGGGGTGGCGATCAGCCGAGGAAGGAGGGTGGGAACTGGGTGTGGGGTGGCGATCAGCCGAGGAGTGAGGGTGGGAACTGGGTGTGGGGTGGCGATCAGCCGAGGAGTGAGGGTGGGAACTGGGTGTGGGGTGGCGTTTGGGTTTGGTGGATGGTTAGCGATAGGATTATTCTAGTTAAACCACAAACCAATTTTAGGGCTAATATGTTAACTTGCTTCGTAAACACTTTACAATTTAACACACAATCATATGGACGGGTGTCATGTGGCCACTGACCACAGATACTCACCTCTAAGTTTTGCCATGAACCGGAAAGGAAATAGGAGAATATGGTGCTCTGGTTTAGGAGTGACTTGTGAAAGCTTAAGTTAAAGCTTAAATAAGGTAAACTACGGTTATTACGAACTCAAAGGGGCCACTAATTTTAATTCGTTTTAACCGAAGCTCGTTATAAGCATATATACAGCATATATACAAGCAAATGGGTGTTTGTTATAAACGTAGTTTACTGTATTGCATTTGTTGTTTTCAAAATTGTTTTGATCTACAATCTGTGCATGGTATTAACAAGTTGAAAGCCGACGTCTGTGTGACAAGTGATGACAGTGGTTACTGTGACATCTTGATGGTGGATCCAGTCTCATCTTTTACTGTTTAAGGTGAGGTGAGGTGAAATTGGGTTTAACGTCGCGTCCAAGATTATTGCACTTATATAGCGACGTGCATGCACGTGTATGTGTGTGTGTGGCTGCTTGTACTAGTCCGGACTGATGCCGATTTATAGTGCTAGCTCACTGAGATACCATGCCGCAGTTTAACATGAATACCCCACTCAGACACAGTATACTGACTCCGAGCCGACCAGTCCTTGTTTTAGCCCCTTAATGCCGAGCGCCAGACAGGGCAACAACAAGTACAATCTTTTAACGTCTTTTTGTATGACGCGGCCCGGGATCGAACCCTGGACCTTCCGCTCTCCGGGCGGACGTTCACCACAAGACCACGGAGGCGGTCCTTTTACTGTTTAAGTGTCAAGTGACAGGTTAGTCTTCATCCAAGAGAACAGCATATGGCCGATAATAATTATGGTAGACTCTCATGTCAGTGTCGAAACCAAAGAAGAAAAATACTTGTCTGTGACGTCCCCCATGCGTAGGAGGCGGCACGTGACAGGACATAGAGGGCAGCACGTGACTGCCTGTGATGAGAGGCATGTGACACGCCCAGGGCGTAGAGAGCAGTTGATGATGTGAATGAGGATGTGGAAGATGGTCATCTTATCATGTGAAACTGCATCTCAACCAGGGGCCTGACAAAGTGGGAGGGTAATATATAAATGATGTTAACGCAAGCTGGCCTTGCAACATGGATACACCAGATGGCTACCGTGTTGTACGCAAATCATCTTTCTGAGTTTAGGGAGTTAACTTATTAAGTTACGTGTTGTCTAGACTAGCGAGTCTATACATAGTCAAATCAAAATCGCGTAACGAAATCGACATCCAGTTCGACATTCGATTACAGGATTTACAAAGGATGTGGACCGCTAACTTGGCTTCAAGAGATATTTTACAAATCTTTTCATGTTTTTAATCAAGGTGCTTACGTGATATGATGCACTTCGCGAAGTAAGATCCGTTTTATCACACTATAGGTTTTAATTATCGATCAGATCGTGTTCACTTGGCGTTGAGATTTTGTTTGAAGCAAATGCAAGTGTTATGAGAGGTGGAAACTGATTGGTCAATAGGAGAGACATAAAAGGGACGTAACTCGTAATAGCCACTGGTGGCGCTACGATCGATCCCAGAAATTCCAGCCTGGTTCGGCAAGGGTGGAAACTGGACTTTTGAAGTCAGTTAACTCCCTTACCTGGGGAAGATGTACGCACAGCTTAGTGACGTGAATGTTGTTTTACGCCACAGTATTGCAGAGATATCGCAGGGGTTCATATTCGAGTTTGGACCAAGCACACAAACAACGATCCAAACCGTTAGTGCCCGACCACCCGATTATACGTGGTCACCAACAACGACAAGCAACAGAGAGCTAGTGACGCATTCGTCTTTTGGTGGCCATCAATACATTTATGTTTAAACATATGAAAGAGTGTTTTTGCATCTGGTTATTCTTCGTGGTATATTTCTAGGTGTTTAATTACCTGGACGGTAAAATATTTTGTAAACACGTTCCCTTGAAAAGCTACTCCAGAACGCTTTCAGATGACTGAGATTTGTGGTTTAACGCCCTCTAAATATTCGTGTCTGGATCCAGTAAACAAGCGACCGAAACAGCCCCAGCCATCGGGGCATGATGACATGCAATCAACCAAGTCGCATGACAAACATTGGTTACGGAGGACAAAGTCTTCCCCCATACCCTCACAGGGTGTACACTGTTGAAGCGATGCGATACGAAACGATATAGCTGGAGGAGAGTATCTTGAAAATATGTCCTGGACTTGGTGCTTGCTAGCCGCAGTTGAAACAGATTAAACACAAAATAATTTTATAATTTGAAGTTTACACGACATACGGCTTTTCGAATGGACGAAAGGTCGGTCGCCTAACCGCGAAATTGGCGTTCATAAGTGTATGAACGACTCAATTTGACGTTCATACGTTTTTCATGAGACAGAGTTCTTGAAATGATGTAAACACTGACGGACGTCTTCCAAATTCCTGGGGAAACCCCTGGGAATTCCCCAGCACGAATACATACAGAAACGCTCTTTCTGATCATTTAGACCCATTAGTCTTGAACTCAGTGTTTCAGTATACATTGAGAAACGTCAGTGAGTTTGACAGCACGATCGTTTACGAATATCATCGCTACGACCGATCCTAGCGAACAAAACGAAGAACATCCAAACTATCGTAGTATCGACTCGATCCGTGTCTAGGCTGACAGTGACAGTCTACAGCAATCTATGAATTTACCTTAGTGTCTATTTGAAACATCTTTTTATCCCATTTCAGTGAACGGCCAATTGATCGATGATGACTAAAGCAAGTAACAACTTCGGAAATCTCTCCTGTCACGTTTATCGCGTCGGCCATTTTGACGTCTTGGACTTGATGTAAATGTATTACGACGCGCTGTCATTGTGACTGACTTACTGTGGTAGTTCTTAACAGACTCCTCATCTAATGGTGATACTTTTTGAGTACATTTGTTTACATATACAACAAAAGTTGTTCCTGTTGAGCACGTTGAGCATACATCTCACATCTCGTTTTGAGGAACTATTTTATTCCGCGATGCAGCTGGGTGTTGTATGGCCGTCACTGTAAACACGAAGTCACACATACTAAATATTATTGTGTATATACTCACCACCAAAAGAAACACGAATATCATACATGTTGATTAACATATGAAGAATTATTCATATTCAAGAGATATTAGATTGGTTCGATGCACAAACGAACATCCTGGTATGTTGTGTGAACCGACGCTGATGAACGCATCACATGTGACGTCATAGATCCATGACTCAAGAAGCACCATTTGTCTCGTGCAGGATTAGTCGGTAAAATTTGGGAAATCACAAGCAGCATATCGTGATAAGAATAAAGACACTCTGTGGTAATACTTAACTGAGTGTTAGTTTTGTCATTAAGTGGTACACATTGGAAACATCTCTTCTTAACGTGCATATTTCTCTATATGTATCTATGGATCGCGTCTCTTTTGGTGGTGAGTATATATCAAAGTCTAAGTCCTTTCAGGTAGAAAAAGTGATATAAAAATTGTAAGAACTGACTTTCACTTTGTCGCAAGCTCCGACGTTCATACAGTTAGGCCCTCAATCTATGAGTGAGTGAGTGAGTTGGGTTTAACGCCGCTTTTAACAGTATTCCAGTTATATCACGGCGTGTCAGCTTAATGTGGGAGGAAAGCCTGGAGTGATGCAGGTCTCAGACGTTTACCACTTCGGTGAAACCCACGAGCACGGGTATGGTGCTGACAAACCTAGAAACATAATCGGGGCGAACAGGGATTCGAACCCACAATCATAGGTTTCTGGCGTGCCCAAGGGACGCAACTCTGCACAGCGAATCGCGGCGCCTTAGACGACTGGGCCACCCGTGCCCCCTCAATCTATGAAGGTTCATACTCCAATGAACTGACACAAAGTGAAAGTCAGTTCCTACGAAAAAGTACTTCAAGGAAAGTTCTCTTCAAGACATGATTGAAATCTCGAAAGTCTGTAGAGGACGGTTAAGCCGAAATGTAGAAAGTGGTCGGAAGACAGGTTTTATATTTTGCCGTAGTGTACAGTCGTCGAGATGTAAGGGCTTCGTCTTCACTTCATGCTCTTGTCGGAATCAATCAACTCCCTGGTTTAAGATTTGAGACTCGATCTAAAGCCACAGGTTGGACATAAGAGATAATCTCACACAAAACCTATTATTTAAGGTCATACATTTTGTCCTCTGTAGAAGATACAGCGACAAGACGCGAATGTCAGTATTGATCGCAAATGTATTAAAAGAATGGATGTCAAATATCCTCAAGACATGTGCTTCACATGTTAAGAGATTCGCGATGCACCAGCAACAGAAAGTCACCCTGATCGCGAATAAAACTAATAACAAATGCAATAAAGTTGCAGATAGCCCCTCGTCATGTCTCTCTTTATCCCTCCCTCACACTGTACTTTTTGCGGGCTCCGTCGTCTGGAGCACCGTAAGTCCTTGCACCGAGTTGCGTCCCTTAGACGCTTATGCAACCTATGATGGTGGCTTCGAATCCCACATTGTGTTTCTTGGTTTGTCCTCTCCGTGCCCGTGCCCATGCTCGTTGTAAGCGTATAAGATCTGCACCGCTTCTAGCTTTCCTCACACATTAAGCTGACACACCGTGATATGACCGAGATACCGCTCAAGGCGGAGTTTATAACTCAATTATACTCAATTATACTCTTCTTCGTTCTCTCCATCTTCACCTCTCTGTTCCTTGTGGACGATAGTTGGTACCTGGCTTAACTTTGCACAGCGAATTGCGGCGCATTAGATCAATGTGCCATGATCTGCGATCCAGGGAATGGATGTATGCATCTTTGACTGAGAGAAACTCCAAGGGATGAGGCGACGTAGTGATTGCTACCATAAGTCCCCGGAGAGATGCTTGTTCAGATTACCCATAATTAACTCCCCGGGTCTACAAAATTGTAACGTTCGACAAGTTGATTTACACCTAATTTTGATGTAGCGGTGACTTGGTAATCTGACTAAATAACCCTTCACTAACATCTCGGCCTCTGACATCTCCCATTCCCCCCCCCCCCCCCCCCCCCTTCACCCCCAGCCCCACCCCGGCTCCCCCCTGTTCAGTGATCTTAAGCTGGTCTTTCAGCTCTAAGATTCGGTCTTGCGTGCAAAAATTGATCCAGATGTATTATGCGAAGTCCGAAAACGGATATACCCACTTTTATTCCTTTAAGTTATCTTGACCCCACTCGCAATGTTAACCATACATAAACAGTATGCCAGCAATTTATTGGGTAAGACGTGTAGATATTATTCTGTTCAGCTGCAAAATAGTCAACTGGTCAGTTCGCACAGAGCGTTTGAAGAAGCGGAAGCGCGTCCCAGGAGGAGCTGCAATCAGCATAACTGTCAGTTATTTCCCCTGAGACGCAGGAGATTTGACTTCTTTGGCTGCCTCTGCAATCTCATTTACTTCTTTTGTCAGTCCCTTCAAGAGGACGCGAGGCCTACTCAGGACAAACAACGGTTGGCGCGCTGCCCTGCCCAAGAGGGGAATCTATGGGTCTTGGGTTTCACACAATAGAGACAGCGGCATGGGTGTTGCCCGCCCGGGAGAAGAACCTTTGTGAAGTTTGCGCAGTACTGACAGCGGCAGACATCCATACTCGCCCAGGAGAACCTAGGCCTGTGAAGTTCACACAGTACAGATATCTCCCAGGAGAACCTGCTGTTGTGAAATTCAAGCAGTACAGAAATCTCCCATGACAACCTGTGGTTATGTAGTTCAAGCAGTACAGACATCTCCCAGGAGAACCTTTGGTTGTTAAGTTCACGCAGTACAGACATCTCCCAGGAGAACCTGCTGTTATGAAATTCAAACAGTACAGACATCTCCCATGACAACCTGTGGTTATGTAGTTTAAGCAGTACAGACATCTCCCAGGAGAACAAACGGTTGTGAAGTTCACGCAGTACAGACATCTCCCATGACAACCTGTGGTTATGTAGTTCAAGCAGTACAGACATCTCCTAGGAGAACCTACAGTTGTGAAGTTCACGCAGTACATACATCTCCCAGGAGAACCTGTGGTTATGAAGTTCACGCAGTACGGACATCGCCCAAAGAAAACCTATGGTTGTGAAGTACACGCAATACAGACATCTCTCAGGAGAACCTTTGGTTGTAAAGTTCACGCAGTACAGACATCTACCAGGAAAACCTTTGGTTGTAAAGTTCACGCAGTACAGACATCTCTCAGGAGAACCTGTGGCTATGACGTTCACGAAGTACAGACATCTCCCAGGAGAACCAATGGTTGTAAAGTTCAGGCAGTACAGACATCTCCCAGGTTGACCTACGGTTGTGAAGTACACGCAGTACAGACAGCTCCCAGGAGAAGCTATGGTTGTGAAGTACACGCAGTACGGACATCTCCCAGGAGAACCTATGGTTGTAAAGTTCACGCTGTACAGACCTCTCCCAGGAGAACAAACGGTTGTGAAGTTCACGCAGTACAGACATCTCCCAGGTTGACCTACGGTTGTGAAGTACACGCAGTACAGACAGCTCCCAGGAGAAGCTATGGTTGTAAAGTTCACGCAGTACGGATATCTCCCAGGAGAAACCTATAGTTGTGCAGTACACGCAGTACAGACATCTCTCAGGAGAACCAATGGTTGTGAAGTTCACGCAGTACAGACATCTCCCATGTTGACCTACCGTTGTGAAGTACACGCAGTAATGAAATCTCCCAGAAGAACCTGTGGTTGTGAAGTACACGCAGTACAGACAGCTCACAGGAGAACTTATGGTTGTGAAGCACACGCAGTACTGACATCTCCCAGGAGAACCTACCGTTGTGAAGTACACGCAGTAATGAAATCTCCCAGAAGAACCTATGGTTGTGAAGTTCACGAAGTACAGACATCTCCCAGGAGAACCTGTGGTTGTGAAGTTCACGCAGTACGGACATCTCCCATGTTGACCTACCGTTGTGAAGTACACGCAGTACTGAAATCTCCCAGAAGAACCTATGGTTGTGAAGTTCACGAAGTACAGACATCTCCCAGGAGAACCTGTGGTTGTGAAGTTCACGCAGTACGGACATCTCCCATGTTGACCTACCGTTGTGAAGTACACGCAGTACTGAAATCTCCCAGAAGAACCTATGGTTGTGAAGTTCAAGCAGTACAGACATCTCCCAGGTTGACCAACAAATGTGAAGTACACGCAGTACGGACAGCTCCCAGGAGAACCTGTGGTTGTAAAGTTCACGCAGTACGGACATCGCCCAGGAAAACCTATGGTTGTGAAGTACACGCAATACAGACATCTCCCAGGAGAACCATTGGTTGTAAAGTTGACGCAGTACAGACATCTTCAAGGAAAACCTTTAGGTTGTAAAGTTCACGCAGTACAGACATCTCCCAGGAGAACCTTTGGTTGTAAAGTTCACGCAGTACTGACATCTTCCAGGAGAACCTTTGTTTGTTAAGTTCACGCAGTACAGACATATCCCAGGAGAACCTATGGTTGTGAAGTACACGCCGTACAGACATCTCAAAGGAGAACCAATGGTTGTGAAGTACACGCAGTACAGACATCTCCCAGGAGAATCTTTGGTTGTAAAGTTCACGCAGTACAGACATCTCCCAGGAGAACCAATGGTTGTGAAGTTCACGCAGTACGGACATCTCCCATGACAACCTGTGGTTATGTAGTTCAAGCAGTACAGAAATTTCCCAGGAGAACCCATAGTTGTGAAGTTCACGCAGTACGGACATCTCCCAGGAAAACCTATGGTTGTGAAGTTCACGCAATACAGACATCTCTCAGGAAAACCTTTGGTTGTAAAGTTCACGCAGTACAGACATCTCCCAGGAAAACCTTTGGTTGTAAATTTCACGCAGTACAGACATCTCCAAGGAAAACCTATAGTTGTGAAATTCACGCAGTACAGACATCTCCCAGGAAAACCTGTGGTTGTAAAGTTCACGCAGTACAGACATCTCCCAGGAAAACCTTGGTTGTAAAGTTCACGCAGTACTGACATCTTCCAGGAGAACCTTTGTTTGTTAAGTTCACGCAGTACAGACATATCCCAGGAGAACCTATAGTTGTGAAGTACACGCCGTACAGACATCTCAAAGGAGAACCAATGGTTGTGAAGTACACGCAGTACAGACATCTCCCAGGAGAACCAATGGTTGTGAAGTTGACGCAGTACAGTCATTTCCCATGACAACCTGTGGTTATGTAGTTCAAGCATTACAGAAATTTCCCAGGAGAACCCATAGTTGTGAAGTTCACGCATTCCAGACATCTCCCAGGTAAACCTATGGTTGTGAAGTACACGCAATACAGACAGCTCTCAGGAAAACCTTTGGTTGTGAAGTACACGCAATACAGACAGCTCCCAGGAGAACCTATGGTTGTAAAGTTCACGCAGTACAGACATCTACCAGGAAAACCTTTGGTTGTAAATGTCACGCAGTACAGACATCTCCCAGGAAAACCTATAGTTGTGAAGTTCACGCAGTACAGACATCTCCCAGGAAAACCTATGGTTGTGAAGTACACGCAATACAGACAGCTCCAAGGAGAACCTATGGTTGTAAAGTTCACGCAGTACGGACATCGCCGAAGGAAAACCTATGGTTGTGAAGTACACGCAATACAGACATCTACCAGGAAAACCTTTGGTTGTGAAGTTCACGCAGTACAGACATCTCCCAGGAGAACCTATGGTTGTAAAGTTCACGCAGTACGGACATCGCCCAGGAAAACCTATGGTTGTGAAGTACACGCAATACAGACATCTCCCAGGAGAACTTTTGGTTGTAAAGTACACGCAAAACAGACATCTCCCAGGAACACCTATGGTTGTGAAGTACACGCAATACAGACATCTCTCAGGAAAACCTTTGGTTGTAAATGTCACGCAGTACGGACATCTCCCAGGCGACCTGTGGTTGTAAAGTTCACGCAGTACTGACATCTTCTAGGAGAACCTTTGTTTGTTAAGTTCACGCAGTACAGACATATCCCAGGAGAACCTATAGTTGTGAAGTACACGCCGTACAGACATCTGAAAGGAGAACCTTTGGTTGTGAAGTTGACGCAGTACAGACATCTCCCAGGAAAACCTTTGGTTGTGAAGTTGACACAGTACAGACATCTCCCAGGAGAACCATGGTTGTAAAGTTCACGCAGTACAGACATCTCCCAGGAGAACCAATGGTTGTGAAGTTCACGCAGTACAGACATCTCCCAGGAGAACCAATGGTTGTGAAGTTCACGCAGTGCAGACATCTCCCAGGACGTCCTATGTTTATGAAGTTCAAGCAGTACAGACATCTCCCAGGAGAGCCTATGGTTGTGAAGTACACGCTGTACTGATATCTCCCAGGAGGAGAACCTATGGTTGTGAAATGAGTTTCATTGCTTTTACTGATTAAAATGAATGCTATTCACATTTAGCGATAGGTCCTATTCACGCTTCTACGTCTTCACACATGATTCACACATAACATCATGATTCATATTCAGGTTGTTGCATTGAAGCTAGGGAACTGGTGTTAGAAGACACACATGACTCACCCATTGCCTCGCTGTCCATGGTTCTGAAAGTACAAGAATAATATCAATTTGGCACTAAAGACACATGGAAGAGCTTGGTATTAGTGACATATCAAACCATGCCACATAATAGGTCAGTATGTTAGCCTGAAGAAGAAATTCTACCAAAACCGTGCATTAGCGATGTTAACTTTGGACTTGACTCAAAAACTTGCAGACATGTGTTCGTAAAATTCAAAAGTGTATTATGCGATTTTTTTAATTTTTAAAAGTTCTAAATCCAATTATATGAAAAACCCCATTAAACTACTTAGAAGTATTCTTTTAGTACAGCTCATGTTTTGGATATAATATCGCTAACTTAAGACATTTTCAACTGAAAAACTTACATGTGATAGAAAAAAACTGAGGTATAGTTTCTTTCGTTTTTCAGTTCATTTTACAAATTGTTAGAAATCAAAGCTACATGTTTGAAAAACAAATTTAATGATCATCAAAAGTTATCACAGAATTTATATACATTTATACCTAATCATAAACCGAGCTATAAAATACATGCTTTATTGATACTTTATTAACATTATAGATAACCATAAAAGATTTCAAGATTCTTTAAGAGATACAGACAACCATTAAGTTGACCCATGTGTAGCTATACCTTAATTCATAAACGCAAAGGCCAATGAAACAAAAGCCCCAACTTCTAACTATATTTACTATTGAAGGTAGATATGTTATTTAAAAAAAAGCAAGATATGCTGCCAGAATTGATTAATGGAAAACAAACGAATGTTTAATAGTGTCAAGTTTTTGTCTTGTACTGACACATGTGTACGTCTAGCTGTCGGGTCTTTTCACAGCTGAAATTATTTTTTGCAAATTATTATTTAAATTGTCCATTCAAGTAAAATAAAAATCACAATTGCTATTCTTAAATTTGCGGGAAAACATATAAACTAAAAAATACCTTTTCATTGTAATCTTTTTTTGAACTTTAAAATCATATTTTGGAATATACATTTGGAAATTTAAGATGATGAACAGCTGAAAATAATTAAGTTAGACGCCTTTTTCAACAAATAATTTTAATATTGTTTTAATATATCAACGAGGTTTAATTCTTTTTAAAACAGCAATACGCGAGTGCTAATGTAGCGTTTGTTACCAATGTACTCAAATAGAAATAGACCTATTGTTGACAAAGTAGACAACAAATTATGGATGACAACTTGTTTATTGTTATACTCTAACAGCGACGTTTCGGTATTGATCCTTATACCGTTGTCAAGCAAGACCGAATAATGAGTGAGTGAGTGAGTGAGTTGGGTTAAACGCCGCTTTTAACAGTATTCCTGTTATATCGCGGCGTGTCAGCTTAATGTGGGAGGAAACACTTTCTTAGTAAAGTACAGATTCTCGTACCTTTTTGGGTTGAGTCCCGTCCGGGATTCGAACCCACACTTGCCAGAGTGAGGCACCTAATCGCCAGCACACAAAGTCAGCGATCTAACCCACTCAGCCACAGAGGCTTCCACAAAAATGAAAGTCCGACAACTTGTAGTGTAGATCACGTTCTTTGAGTACCCCTCTGACAAGTGTAAATGGAATGACGCAGGTTGGTCAAGAATGCGTCGGATGATGATGATGTGAAGGTAACTGTACACATACTTTGTCGTCGTAATAAATTCAGATACATTGGAACATGCACCGGATTAATTAATGATATTTTTATTATACTGAATGCATGGACATACCGGGATTGTTATCACTGAGAGACTCTGAAAAATGTGTGGGAGAAAGAATTTCTCACTAAATGTGTTATAGCTCATCAGGTTTTGGTCTTCTTAAAGGGGAAGTGTACACGCAAAAATCACTTTCTTTCTTTTTCTAAACAAAACGCAATTTTAGAATTAGTTAGTATCTGTGTTTGAAAATATACACTCATTTTTTTTCACAGTGAAAGTAGGAAGCTCACAATAGTGTTAAAATGATATGCCGTTATGAGGCCTTCGTTTTACGAGCGAAATAGGCCTGAGTTATCCCCCTTAGATTATGACGTAATTGGTGCCAATTAAACTGGGTCCCTGTCTATTCTCAACGCAAAAGATATCAAGGACCAGTTTGCGGTAAAACAACATGGTCTACGACACACTCCGGCGCAGTGGTGACTCAGCATAACACAATTCTGGCTGGCATCTGAGACGCTAGAATCACAAAACTGTACCTACACCACGTGAAGCGGCTCTAACAAAGCATGATGACGTCATAATGTTTATCAATTGGCACCAATGACGTCATATTGCAAGGGGCATAAGCCATGGTGTTTTTGTTATGGAAATAGAACACTTGGTAAATGTGAAAAATATAAATCGTTTTAATGCAAAAAATATGTTAATTAAATATGATGTTTTTATATTTTTGTCTATGACACTTCTATGTTAACACTTTTAATGTGGAAAAAGTACAAGAAAAATTGGTTCATTTCCGTGTGAACTTGCCCTTTAAGGCCGAATGGTAAAAGCGTCACGTCAAAAGCCCGGGTTCGATTCCCCACATGGGTACAATGTGTGAAGCCCATTTCTGGTGTTCCCGGCTCACGAAGAAGGTCAATTTATTCTTGTTTTTGGTAGGTTTGACTTTTTTTTCTACCTCCTTCCTGGTGTCTGTAGCATTATGACTGAAGACGGGCCTGCTCTTCGTCAAAACACAACCATAGATCGCTTAATACATACACGACTCCGGTGAGAAGTCCAAGTTAGACTTAATCCCCAACAACCAATGCTGGTCGTAACAACTGTTCCCGTGTACAAGTGTCACGTGTACACGGCTACATGAGACTCGCTGGTCTCCTTGTTTCTCTCTCACAGAAGGTGGTCTGCATTCCCCAGTGCTTAACCATTCTCTCTTTATCCAGATTACAGCTTCCTCTTGGTCAAACATGCACGCAAGACCGTTTTTTCTCACTGAAGAGAGTTCTGTTTTTTGTTCAACCCAGACACTAAACAGACCATAGACAAGGATCTGTAATGGTCATCGTGTTGTGTTTGCATGTTGAGATTACTCAGTAGAATCCCCCATGTCTCCAAGAGGGAGGGGCCGCTTATTTAGCCAATCTGTATACATGAACTCCATTGGGCTTGATCGATGTGTGCTGTTCTTGCTTGTGAAGTCTTGTTTGTTTAAACAAGGAAGTAATAACATTAATGATGGGAAAGCATTTGAAGTTTATCATGAAAAAACGTATTTCTGTTGCACTTCCGGCAAGGTAGAGACGTTATGGTGGCCACTTGGCCAGACTGACATTTGGCGATGATGAGTTGAATTCAGACGCCATGGCTTTGATTAAAAGGCGTATAAGCCCCGGTAGTCTTACCAGGAAATTGGCAGATTAGCTGACAATATGTCTCTCATATATGATGGCATGAGGTAGATAAGGCTGAGCAGAGTAGACACTGGACAGGTGCGCGTTGACCACTGACATAGCACTGTGTGGGGCAGAGCAAGATGGGAGAGTGTATGTTCTCTCTGTGACACGTGTGTGGAGTATGTCATCCACATCCGTGTCTCTGTGACACGTGTGTAGTATGTTATCAACATCCGTGTCTCTGTGTCACGTGTGTAGTGTGTTATCAACATCCGTGTCTCTCTGACACGTGTGTAGTATGTCATCCACATCCGTGTCTCTGTGACAAGTGTGTAGTATGTTATCAACATCCGTGTCTCTGTGTCACGTGTGTAGTATGTTATTAACATCTGTGTCTCTGTGACACGTGTGTAGTATGTTATCAACATCCGTGTCTCTGTGACACGTGTGTAGTATGTTATCAACATCCGTGTCTCTGTGACACGTGTGTAGTATGTTATCAACATCCGTGTCTCTGTGACACGTGTGTAGTATGTTATCAACATCCGTGTCTCTGTGACACGTGTGTAGTATGTTATTAACATCTGTGTCTCTGTGTCACGTGTGTAGTATGTTATTAACATCCGTGTCTCTGTGACACGTGTGTAGTTTGTTATCAACATCTGTGTCTCTCTGACACGTGTGTAGTATGTTATTAACATCTGTGTCTCTCTGACACGTGTGTAGTATGTTATGAACATCTGTGTCTCTGTGACACGTGTGTAGTATGTTATCAACATATGTATCTCTGTGACACGTGTGTAGTTTGTTATCAACATGTGTGTTTGTGTGACGCGTCTGTATAGTATGCTATCAACATACGTGTCTCTGTGACGCGTCTGTAAAGTATGTTATCAACATGTGTGTTTGACACGTCTGTAGTATGTCATCAACATCTGTGTCTCTGTGACATGTGTGTAGTATGTCATCAACATATGTGTCTCTGTGACTCGTATATGCAGTATATTATCACACCTGTGTTTCTGACTTACATTGTTCAGGGATGTGAGCAGGTTTTCCCGAAAAAAAGAGGAAAATTCTAGGGGTGTGTGGGGGCATGCCCCCCCCCCCCCCCCCCCGAAATTTTTGAAACATTTGATTGCATTTTAAGCAATTTTGTGCAGTTTGGACAACATTCACACCAAGAAATGTAATAAGTCAATGACAAAAATCAAAGTCAAATAAACAAGATGGCAGATGCAGTAAAATTTCGAAGTTAAATCAGTACTTTTAAAAAATCGGGCATAGCTTTCGCGCCCCTGGCTACCCGCCAGGTCTGGGAGCAATACTGCCATAAACTTCAACCCCGATCCCCCAGACACAAGGACAACTGTCACAAGCTTGCAATGTCTGACACTTTCCCCATGTTGAAGCATATTGAAAAAAAACTTACCTTGTACTTACCTTTTGATGAAAAAAACAAAATTCCATTGCAAACATAAGACATTAATACAACATATATCCCCATGTTATGGGGTTTTGGACGTTTTTGGATGTTTTCCGGTTTTCGATCATATTTTTCGGAGTTTTTTTTTTCAAATTTTATATTTAATTTTTACACGGAAGATGATTTTTTCCGAGGACTTTTGTTTAAAAAAACGCGATTTTCCGCGTTTCCGCGGAGATTTCACATCCCTGATTGTTAAAAGGTTCGTGGCACTAACAACTTCCCACTATAATCGGCCCATCGAGAAAATGTCTTTCAATTGAATAAAATAACAAATCCATACAACCCTTGACCAACAACGTTCTAACAATTTATACGAGAAGTAACCGGTACTTCTCCGGTTCGTTAGCATAAATGTTGAAAACACCCTGCCAGCTGAGCGCAAGACGTACAACTACACGACATCATTAAGTACGACACTGACCGTGTTTTACGACAGGTTTCTTTCAGAAATGGCTTCAGACGAGGCCCAGTTTAGGGTGGTCATTGAGACTGTAGGCGTTAGCAAGGTTGTGGCTTTGTTTGGGTTGGGAGACGGTAGTCGAAACAAATAAATGAATTAATGACATGATGCAGAGAGCATATATACGTACATATATAACATCAATAAATTCTCTCTCTTATGTGTGCCACTTCTAAATGCCATTCAAAGACTTGCCACCACAATTTGTACCATCAATATATGTAAAGCCAAGTTCTTGAAAGAATCGCCGTAAATGTTTCGCGTGGAAAATCTTGATAGGTAACTCTTGACAGAAAGCATACAAACCTCTGAGTTGCTGAATTTATTTGTTGCGCATCACATCATTTGATGAACAATGTGCTACCAACCTACGTCGCCGCATTATTTCAGCGACACTATTGACGTATAGATGACTGCTTTTGTGTGAACTTGCAGAGTGAATTTGAAGTGAGTGAGTGAGTGAGTTGGAATGATCGCTGTTTTGTACACTATTTTAGTTATATCACGGCGTGGGAGGAAGGCGCAAAGTGATGCTGGTCGTGTTTACAGGCGTCGCGGGGACGTTATGCACGGAACTGCATACAGGAGGTGGACAGATTTGGTGGTGGTAGTGTGCTGATGTGGGCAGCCATCTCCTACACAGATAGAGCAGTGCAAATTCTGTGGAATCGAAAATTTATCCGATGCACCGGATCAACCACTGCGAGCACGTCAGCAAACACCTCAGAACTGCCGACAGTTTGCACATGCATTGCAGGCAGGGTGGATGAATATTTCCCAGGCAACAATTCGTGATCTGAATGCTTCAATGGGACGTCAATGCCAGTCAGTTTTGGACTCTAATGATGGCAATACCAGATATTGAGAACAGAAGACCGTCACCTTGCAAATTTAACGATCAATCTGTGCCATATTGAACCTGGGTCAATGGCAGTTATATGAGCGCGAATTTTGAACAATCGATTACCATTTGTTGTTTATTTATATGATGTATAAAAGATACCTCTAGATATATATTATTGAATGTTCCCAAATGAAGTATTTTACACCTTCTCGTCTTCCGGCAGGACTAAACGATTATATTTCGAATCCTACCATGACTAATTTATGCAGTTTCCAGTGGCTCCAAGAAATGTGCATAGCTAGGTGTTTTGATTTAATATTTTATTGTTTTATGATTGTTTTATTGTTTTTATAATTTATGCATGTCTTACTTTTTCGGCATATCTTTAAGAAATACTTCATGTAGGCGAATGAACTATACCAATATTGTATACTCATATTGTGAATACAATGACAACAACAGAATATTTAAAGAACACAATTTTTTGAAATATGCAGTAAATGGCTGGTAGTTTTATAATTGGTCAGGGACAATTTAATGAAAAGTGGTGTACCAATTAAATGTGCCACAACACAGTCACACCATGCTCTGCACCCTCACTCATACTTACAACTAGATCTCAGAAGCTCTAGGCATGACTTAGAAGCTTGTGGTAGTGTAGTCCACAAAGGCTCATAGCCATGTGCTACTGATATTACCCATCCTCCCTCAGTTGGTGTGGAAAGGTCTGTTCCGGCCTCCAGACTTTGTCGCCAACAGTGGCCAGCATGAAATGCAGCTCTTTTGACACGTTAGTACAAAGCAGCTGATATAGGAGAAATGGAATCAGTTGATCTACCTTTCTCTGTGAATATGTCTTTGCGTGCCTCATCAACTCATACAGATACTGGCCCGTTTATACATTAAGACCACAAAACGCAAAGTGACTCATGTTCTTCATTTCCTGTTCGGCTGGTACGTGATCAATGAGATGGAAACTTGCTGTTTCATCATACAGTTTCCATGTTGCCCAAGCTGCCTTTATGCATTTCCCTCCAGAACGATGTCTGGTCACAGCCAGTAATTGCAAGAAAAGCTCGACCCTAACAGGCTTTCTCTGGTCTATGAAAACCGGCTAGGACATGAACAGCCAAATATCTTAATTGTGTGCCAGTTCCAAAAGCTATCCAGACGTGAGACACATATATTCTGATAAACAATGCAATGGCCAGGACAGTGACTTCAGTATCAACTGGTCGAATCAAAATCCTATCATGACCCATAAATGTGTTGGTTAACAGAGAATTCCTCCCAGGTGCCGAGGCGGATTGTGCCAGGGCCAGAAATGTTTTTTGTTGTTGGCGAATTCGAGGCTTCACGACGATTTACTAAGAAAGAAATCAGAACTAGATGTTAGGCATCATGAAGAGAGGAGTAGCGTTCAACAAACATTCAA
Organism: Haliotis rufescens; assembly: GCF_023055435.1. Lineage (NCBI taxonomy): Eukaryota > Metazoa > Mollusca > Gastropoda > Lepetellida > Haliotidae > Haliotis > Haliotis rufescens. Next base: position 17,168,662 of record NW_025964223.1, read on the forward strand.
ACGGCAGATCCAATCACTTTGTGATGCGTATGGAGGACATGGGTAACCCATCTCTAGAGGGAAGCCGTTAGGTGTTGGTGTTAGATATGAATGACGTCGTTGCAAATACTACAGTGGACACAATTCAAAAGGTAGAAGAATGTGGAGCAACACAGCTCAACAACTTTGGAGAGTAACATCTCCACAAGAAAACAAGGAGCCTTTATGAGCCAATCTCAAAGAACAAACGTTCTCTGTTTTCTTACCCACATCAAAGAGTAACTGCTATAACCAAACAAGAAATTGGCTATCAAGCACGCAGTGGCAAGCTTGAATGACGAACATGGTATAGAGTTATATATGGTAGGTGGAGGATTAACAGTAACGACAATTTGCACACAGGAGGCATTAACATGAGTAGGCAGAAAATTAACCTGTCCACCATCTGTCTCAAGGTTTGGCAAAATACACTCTGGCAGAAAGGTGATCTCACAACATGTTTAGAAACACTTTCTACAAGTACAGGGGCGCTCGGTCGGGTAGCCTAGTGGTTAAAGCGTTCGCTCGTCACGCTGAAGACCCGGGTTCGATTCCCGACATGGGTACAATGTGTGAAGCCCATTTCCGCCGTGATATTGCTGGAATATTTCTAAAAGCGGCGTAAAACCATACTCACTCACTCACTCTACAAGTACAAATATTCGCCCAGAGATTATGCACTACTCTTATATAGGGCGGTATTCGTGAACATGCAAAGACCTAGAAGGACAGGTATGATTTTGACGATTATGTAAAAGACGTTTTCATCTCATTTTCACGCATTTCATCCTGACTCGATATGTTTACCACGATTGAGTTGTCAGGGATCAGAGGTAGTTCATGTGCCAAACCAAGTCATTGACTTTCAACAGTATTTCCTAGTGATCCTATTTTTGTGTGGCGTGCCAGCGGGTCCGTTGATTCTTGCTGTACATGTCACACAAATACTTTAGATAAAGACCACCAAGCTTTTGATAACACTTCAGCCGCCCAATGAGGTGTTGATAACGGGAGCAGGAAGGTGAACCATTGTATCACTTCAGTCTCCGCTCGGCGCGGACCGCGCACAGTCATGTAACGTAGTAATTAGGCCGCACGTAATTACATAAGGTAAAATTATCGATTAAGACCATGTTGATATTAGGCGGTACACCTCAAGAAGCAGCTGGACCCGGGGGAGGGGGGACTTGACATGGGGGAGGAGGATCTGCTCCGTGGGGGAGGAGGATCTGTTGCCTGGGGGAGGAGGATATGCTGCCTGGGGGAGTTGGATCTGGGCCTGGGGAGAAAGGAACGGCCCTTTGGAAGAAGGCAGCAGACCTCGTAGGTCATTGTGTCGGGTTAACCTAACTATACTATATAATAGGACTTTGTAATATGGCATTAATATTCTACTCGAGGTTTGTGAAGCGTGTATCATGTTTGCTAATAACATTATGAATATATATTTAGCCAAATTACACAGTTACATCACATATCGTATTTGTTACTCGCAATTACAATAATCAAACTTGCTGGTTAAGCCTCGTTTGCTTTCACAACATGTCCAACCCAACCCCCTTATAGTGAATGTGTTATACCGGGGACGAAACGTGTCTGGCGTCAGTGACGGGACAAAGTGCACGTAAACATGTTCACTGGCTCGAGCTATGCTAGGCTGTGGAGCCTGTGTTCCGATGCGTCAATACTCTGATTTATCAATGCCATGATGTGCCAGTACCCTGATGTGTTTACCAATTCGGTAACTGCCTGCGACCTTGATAAGGCTCCAGAACCTTCACCGAAACGACGCAATAGTGCAGAAAATGAAGTCATCCACGCAAATTATATAAATTCATTTAGTTGACCACCAGCTCCCCTTTGATCCTTTCAGGCCTTCTTCACATGTTAAATTACCAACAGCTGTGATATGACAGGCGGCTTAAGGCGACGTTATTACTCCCGTAACTCACGCACCCCTTTCCCACCCCCTCCCCCAACCCCCCCTCCCCCCAACCCCTTCCCTCGCAAAAGGCGGCGGCGTCTTCAGCGCGACAGTACTTTGATTTGAACGTAATGTTCCGTGAACCTTCCTATCCACGGTACGCACGAGGGAACGACCAGCGACTGGCCTTTAAATATTCAGGGATTCTGGGGAATTGTAGTTTGAAAAGAAAACTTTAGGCCACGTCACTTCTTTATAGGAGAAGCCGAACAATGTTTGTTTTTTTAAAAAATATATCCAAAATGTCAAGTGAACAATTTACGGGGTTAAACCTGAAGAAATATTATTTTGTTTTCTGAAAAATCCTTGCCTTTCATGTTTTAAACATGTCTCTCATGACGTTGACTTAAGTCTGTAGTGTCGGGAGTTTAGTCAGGGCACAACCACACTGACATCGTTGGTCATGAGAATCTAATATCATGCTCATGCAGTTTACTGAAATAAAACTCCGATCGATTTCGCCCGGCTTTGATTGAACGTAATGGGAATCGTTACTGTTTCTGCAGCATTAGAAGAGGGTTAGAGTATCCCAGGTTATTGAATCTTACCAATTACTGCTCAATGCCCTAAACAACATTTGCTTTGATTTGCCCACGCACACTCATGACGTATCAATCATGTGTGTTCTTCTCCTCTGCTTAAGACGTGTAAATAGCGGGACCATATGCAAAGGCCGGGCCCCAGACTCCCTACTTCAAACCCACGTCACACCCCCTAAAGAGTAACATAGAAAAGAAATGCATATTATTCATTGTCATTGGGCCATTCTGACAAGTGATTTACCCCGTGGAGTTAAGCCGAGAAAGGGACAGTTGACAGACTGGCAGTTTTTGACCTCTAGGTTCCATTGATTTTCGATCTCTGATTGCAACCTTGATAACGGGTTCTCCGATGCTACTCTTTGAGAAGGGCAAACTACTGCCAATTTACCCCTTTCATCATTTAAATGTAATGAACATAATTGAGAGAGATGACAGTCTTAATAAAGGCGACTAAACAGTATTACTCTAAATGTGGGTTGTAGTCAATACTCACATTCTCACAGTGCCACTTCAGTACAGTGTGATGGACAGATGGTTGAAGGGCGACTCCTTCGCGAACTCCAGATGGTGGTGGGTGGATGACTGCTAAGTCGCCTCATCATCTCACCAGGGTACAGGAAGAAGAAAAATGTTGTGGGCGCTTCCGTTTGCTCTTACGGGTGAGGTTATCAAATGGGTGATGGGTGGTGTCCTCATCAGCCTCCAGCATGATAACTGATGGTTGTACGGCGCCCCCGTTTTCAAAGACTACCCCCTGTTGGCTAACGTCATCAGGATGTGATGTGTGGATAACTACTTGGTCTTCTTATGATTTCATCTGGTTACGGTATGGCACACGGCGCCCTTGTTTATGGGCGTTCTACCGGGTGAGGTCATCAGATTGGGGGTGGCAAGATGACTACATGACTTCCAGGGCACATCGTCCCACCAGGGTACAGCGTGAAGGAGCGATTGTTGTTGAGCTCCTCCGTTAACAGGTCATTCGATTGGTAGCGGCTGCGTATGGTAGGGACATGTGTTCTTATGATATCCGTGTATGGTGTTCCGAAAATAACTGAAGTATCATAATTGGGAAATGACTTAAAATCGCTTGGTGAGGGGACAACGATGGGTCACAGTTTGATGGGAGTAGAATGTATTGTCGTGAGTGTTTGTTTGTTTGTTTGTTGTTTAACGTCGCACTCGGCAATATTTCAGCTATATGACGGCGGTCTGTAAATAATCGAGTCTGGACCAGACAATATAGTGATTGACATTATGAGCATCGATTGACGCAATTGGGAAACGATGACAGCATCAACCCAGTCTGCGAGCCTGAACACCCGATCCCGTTAGTCGTCTCTTACGACAAGCATAGTCGCCTTATCCGGCAAACTCCTATTCTATTCACGGGTCAGTGTCATGAGTGATGATATCAAGTTAGAGTGTGATAATATCAGGTTACAGAGTGATGGGAGAAGACTGTAGTGTTACGCGTGATGATATGAAGTTACAGTGTGACCGGGATGCATGTAGAGATGTAACGGCTGTAACATGTAGGTAAGAGTGTCACAGTGGTCACTAGGGACGCTTCAACCCTGTTGTGATAACCATTCTCGACCGTTAATATATGTCTGTGTGCAAGTCCAGAATCTAATAATGCCCACGTGTAGTATGTCTGAGTGGAGAACTGTAACGGTAAACAAGTTGACGCATGTCTTCTAATGACCTGAGTTACCATCGATAATCTGTCAAGTCGGTGAAAAGTTCCTACTGGCTTGGTTATAATTTACATATACCGTTTTCTGCCTTGTGGGGTTCACTGTCAGTAGGTCTGTGTCGGCGTAACTCCACCATCCCCTCCCCCTGTAACACCACCAACCCCTCCCCCTGTAACACCACCAACCCCTCCCCCTGTAACACCACCAACCCCGTCCCATGTAACAACACCAATCCGTTCCATGTAACTCCACCAACTCCCGTACCCCCCTGTAACACCACCAACCCCGTCGCATGGAACAACACATACCCCTCCCCCTGTAACACCACCAACCTCTCCCCCTGTAACACCACCAACCCCTCTCCCTGTAACACCACCAACCCCTCCCCCTGTAACACCATCAACCCCTCCCCGTGTAACATCACCAACCACGTCCCATGGAACACCACCAACCTCTCCCCCTGTAACACCACCAACCCCTCTCCCTGTAACACCACCAACCCCTCCCCCTGTAACACCACCAGCCCCTCCCCGTGGAACACCACCAACCCCGTCCCATGGAACACCACCAACCCCTCCCCCTGTAACACCACCAACCCCTCCCCCTGTAACACCACCAACCCCTCCCCCTGTAACACCACCAACCACGTCCCATGGAACACCACCAACCCCGTCCCCTGTAACTCCACCAACCCCTCCCCCCTGTAACACCACCAACCCCGTCCCATGGAACACCACCAACCCCTCCCCCTGTAACACCACCAACCACGTCCCATGGAACACCACCAACCCCTCCCCCTGTAACACCAACAACCCCGTCCCCTGTAACTCCACCAACCCTTCCCCCTGTAACACCACCAACCCCTTCCCCCTATAACACCACCAACCCCTCCCCCGTAACACCACCAACCCCTTCCCCCTGTAACACCACCAACCCCTCTCCCTGTAACACCACCAACCCCTCCCCCTGTAACACCACCAACCCCTCCCCCTGTAACACCACCAACCCCTCCCCCTGTAACACCACCAACCCCTCTCCCTGTAACACCACCAACCCCTCCCCTGTAACACCACCAACCCCGTCCCATTGAACACCACCAACCACGTCCCATGGAACACCACCAACCACGTCCCATGGAACACCACCAACCCCTCCCCCTGTAACACCACCAACCCCTTCCCCCTGTAACTCCACCAACCCCTCCCCCTGTAACACCACCAACCCCTTCCCCCTGTAACACCACCAACCACGTCCCATGGAACACCACCAACCACGTCCCATGGAACACCACAAACCCCTCTCCCTGTAACACCACCAACCCCTCCCCCTGTAACACCACCAGCCCCTCCCCCTGTAACACCACCAACCCCAACCCCTGTAACACCACCAACCCCGTCCCATGGAACACCACCAACCCCTCCCCCTGTAACTCCACCAACCCCAACCCCTGTAACACCACCAACCCCGTCCCATGGAACACCACCAACCCCGTCCCATGGAACACCACCAACCCTGTCCCATGGAACACCACCAACCCCTCCCACTGTAACACAACCAACCACGTCCCATGGAACACCACCAACCCCTCCCCCTGTAACACCACCAACCCCGCCCCCTGTAACACCACCAACCCCGTCCCATGGAACACCACCAACCCCGTCCCATGGAACACCACCAACCACGTCCCATGGAACACCACCAACCACGTCCCATGGAACACCACCAACCCCTCCCCCTGTAACACCACCAACCACTTCCCCTGTAACACAACCAACCCTCCCCCTGTAACAACACTAACTTCACCCCTGTACCACCAACCCCTCCCCCTGTAACACGACCCAACCCCTCCCCTGTAACACCATCAACCCCTCCCCGTGTAACATCACCAACCACGTCCCATGGAACACCACCAACCTCTCCCCCTGTAACACCACCAACCCCTCTCCCTGTAACACCACCAACCCCTCCCCCTGTAACACCACCAGCCCCTCCCCCTGTAACACCACCAACCACGTCCCATGGAACAACACCAACCCCTTCCCATGGAACACCACCAACCCCGCCCCCTGTAACACCACCAACCCCTCCCCCTGTAACACCACCATTCACGTCCCATGGAACACCACCAACCCCTTCCCATGGAACACCACCAACCCCGCCCCCTGTAACACCACCAACCCCGCCCCCTGTAACACCACCAACCCCGCCCCCTGTAACACTACCAACCCCGCCCCCTGTAACACCACCAACCCCTCCCCCTGTAACACCACCAGCCCCTCCCCCTGTAACACCACCAACCCCTTCCCCTTTAACACCACCACACCCGTCCCATGGAACACCACCAACCCCTTCCCATGGAACACCACCAACCCCGCCCCCTGTAACACCACCAACCCCTCCCCCTGTAACACCACCAGCCCCTCCCCCTGTAACACCACCAACCCCTCCCCCTGTAACACCACCAACCACGTCCCATGGAACACCACCAACCACGTCCCATGGAACACCACCAACCTCTCCCCCTGTAACACCACCAACCCCTCCCCCTGTAACACCACCAACCACGTCCCATGGAACACCACCAACCCATCCCCCTGTAACACCACCAACCCCTCCCCCTGTAACATAACCAACCACGTCCCATGGAACACCACCAACCCCGCCCCCTGTAACACCACCAACCCCTCCCCCTGTAACACCACCAACCCCGCCCCCTGTAACACCACCAACCCCGTCCCATGGAACACCACCAACCCCGTCCCATGGAACACCACCAACCCTGTCCCATGGAACACCACCAACCCCTCCCCCTGTAACAACACTAACTTCACCCCTGTACCACCAACCCCTCCCCCTCTAACTCCACCAACCACTTACCCTGTAACACAACCAACCCCGCCCCCTGTAACACTACCAACCCCGCCCCCTGTAACACCACCAACCCCGCCCCCTGTAACATCACCAACCCCGTCCCCTGTAACTCCACCAACCACTTCCCCTGTAACACAACCAACCCTTCCCCTTTAACACAACCAAACCATCCCCTGTAACACAACCAACCACTTCCCCTGTAACAACACCAACCCCTTCCCCTCTAACTCCGACAACCCCTCCTATATAACAACCCCAACCCTTCGCCTGTAACACAACCAACCCATCACCTGTAACAACCCCAACCCCATCCCCTGTATGTCCACCAACCCCTCACCTGTAACAACACCACCCTTCCTCTGTAACAACACCAACCCTCCCATATAACAACAACCCCTCGCCGTAAAACCACCAACCCATCCCCTGTAACTCCACCAACACCTCCCCTGAAATAAAACCAACACCTCCCCTGTAAAATCACCAAGACCGCCTCTGAAACACCACCAACCCCTCCCATGAAATAACACCAACCCCTCCCCTGAAATACCACCAACCCCTCCCCTGAAATAACACCGACCCCGACCCCTGTAACACCACCGACCCCGACCCCTGTAACACCACCAACCCCGCCCCCTACACTAACTCCATCCCCACTTCCTCCACCAACCCCTCCTATATAACACCACCAACCCATCCCCTGTAACACCACCAACCCCGCCCCTGTAACACCACCAACCCCGCCCCCTATAACACCACCAACCCCGCCCCCTGTAACACTACCAACCCCGCCCCCTGTAACACCACCAACCCCGCCCCCTGTAACACCACCAACCCCGCCCCCTGTAACACTACCAACCCCGCCCCCTGTAACACCACCAACCCCGCCCCCTGTAACACCACCAACCCCGCACCCTGTAACACCATCAACCCCGCCCCCTGTAACACCACCAACCCCGCCCCCTGTAACACCACCAACCCCGCCCCCTGTAACACTACCAACCCCGCCCCCTGTAACACCACCAACCCCGCCCCCTGTAACACCACCAACCCCGCCCCCTGTAACACCATCAACCCCGCCCCCTGTAACACTACCAACCCCGCCCCCTGTAACACCACCAACCCCGCCCCCTGTAACATCACCAACCCCGCCCCCTGTAACACCACCAACCCCGCCCCCTGTAACACCACCAACCCCGCCCCCTGTAACACCGCCTCTTGTACGACAGGGTCTCCCAAATCGGACATTTCTTCACACAGATTCACAAAGCGACAGACACGTTGTGGGGATATACCTCCAACTTCTCGACGCTTCTGCTATTTTACCTTGTTGCTATGCCAACTAATGATACGCGCAGAATGGGACACCTGAAAGTAATTGGAGTCCATGGACGGTCGTTTGACATTGCGACGGTGTAGTTTATCCAGACACTAATGACAGAATGAGTGATTTTTAAGGAACATTTAGTCTCATTTCATTGCAATTTGTGTTGATTTAGCTTACTCAGTGGGAAACGCTGAAATTAGGATTTACGAGAGTGCGGTGAAAGCGATATTTCATGGCGAATGCTATGCTTCAAGCCACGTTCATCGTTTTAAAACATCAGCCATGTTGGTACAACTCTGGGTACTGTGAAGTGCCACTTTTGCCATACAATAAAATGTGTACCTGCAGAACAGAGTGAGTGAGTGAGTGAGTATGGTTTCACGCCGCTTTTAGCAATATTTCAGCAATATCACATCGGGGGACATCAGAAATGGGCTTCACACATTGTACCCATGTCGAGAATCGAACAGGGGTCTTCGGCGTGACGAGCGGATACTTTAACCACTACGCTACCCAACCGCCCCTTGCAGAACAGAGATACACACGGTACAAACATATTCAAATATAACAGATGCATGTTGGTATCTGTCCCTTACACGTAGATAGTTTGGTACCAAGCGGTATCGGGAGGAATACGGTCTACATGGAAGACAGGTAGCAATTACTGGAGTGAAGAAAGGTTTCGCCAATAATAGGGAGGAGAATACATACACGGGTTTCACACATTGAACCCACGTACAGAATCAAACCCGGGACTTTGGCGTGACGAGCGAACGCAAACGTTTCAGGGCTTAATGTGGGATGAAAGCCCGAAGTATAATGCTTTCAAAAGAAATAGCTACAATGTATATAACATTCGAAACAGTTTGTACAATGTTTGATTGTAAGATTGCTCCTATATTACTTTATGGGGCTGAAATCGGGGGGGGGGGGGGGGGGCACAATATTATGAATGTATAGCAAAAAGTACATACGTCCTATTTTAAAAATTATCTTTCAATCGGAAAATATGCCTTTAATAAAGCTATTCTTGGTGAAACTGGGCGATTAAATATGTTCGAGTTTAGCAAAATAAGGGTACTTAAATACTGGTTGAGATTGCCACGTATGAACCCATGTCGATATCCAAAACAATGTTACAATCTACTTAAACAGTTAGATGATAATGATAAACACACCTGGGTGTCTGATGTTAGATATATTTTGTTTTCTTCAGGCTTCTCATTTGTATGGATCTCTCAACATATTGGTGATGGAAATCTATTTTTACTAAAAATTAAACAAAGGCTGATTGATATGTATTCACAAGAGTGGCATGACTCTATTTCTTCATCAAAATATCTGTCACATTATGCAAATTTGAAATCACTTTAAGAGCCAGAATTTTACATCAATAATCTCACGAATAAATCACTCAGGAGAGCATATTGTAAATTCAGAATATCGCTATACGGTTTTAAGATTAACATGCTACGAAAGTTAGAACATACAAATGAAGACTTGAGTCTATATCTATGTACCCACTGTAAAGGGAGGCAATTAGAGGATGAATTTCATGTTTTGTTTATATGTTCAAAATATTCTTCTGTCAGAAACCACTATTTGCCTTGGTTATCCAATGTCCATCATGATAATCACAGTTTATGTAATCTACTCAACTCCAAAAATATCAACATTGTAAAGGCTTTGTCCTTATACTTAAATCATGTATTTAATGTGAAATAAGACTACCTGTATTTATTTTCCTGACACCACGTGACGCAGCAATTATTGTAATTGTAATTGTACTCTAGGCCACATGGCCCAAAATACTGAATAAAGAATCTTGAATCTTGAATCTTGAAAGCCCGAAGTAAAGCATGTCTTACATGTTTAGCACTTTGGTGAAACCTGCGAGCATGGTGATTGCGCTGACAAACATGGAAACATAATCGGGGCGAACCGGGATTCGAACCCACCATCATAGGTTTCCGACGAGCCAACTTGGCACAGCCAATTACGGCGGCTTTGGCAATGGGGTCGACCGGGCCCAACTGCATAGTCCTTCAATTAGTTTTACCCTCCATTGGAGCTACAAGTTGGAAACGTATCAAGTTTGCTATTTGTGTCAACTAATGCCGAAAGATTTTTTAAAAAAACATTTAATGTCGGCACTTAATTTAGGGTGTTGTTCAGGCGATTACCCTTTATCATGTTGGCGTGGTGGCTGAGATGTAGCGATCCCCAAGGACACGCCGTGGCTTATGACGCCTCTTCAAAATTCTGACATTAAAAGTAACGGTATTATTACGTCTAACTTAAATGATAAAAATCAGTCTTTTTTAGTTTAATCAGCATGTCTGATGACGTGAAGTGCGCGGTGTTGTCACTGCCGCTCGATGGCGCTATTACAGACACCCGCCGCGTCTTTAATTAAGCAGAATTCCCTTTTCATTCCACCCAATTAGATTAACGCTTTCTCAAGTTGAAGTAGACATAACTGGTTGTTAAAGACATGGTATGGGGAGATGTCTCTCTCGTCATCTCGGTGTAGGCGGCCACCTACTTAGCGCGTTACAAAACACCATGTACGAACACAGATGCGCACTCCTCATCACGCGCTCGCATACAAGAGTCTAACCTCTGTGTACGATTTCTACGAAACTTGCGTCCATAAAATGTAATCTCATAAAGAGTCTGTGCCAACGCGAAGACAGTACAAGTAACTATTGATTTGTCGGACATGGATAATAATACTTAAACCTTTTAATTCGTCAAACTGACACAAAACGCACCCTCTTAATTTTTCACAAGATGACAATATTCAAACCTCTTAATTTTTCACAAAACGGACTTGTTAATATTCCACACAGAAACGAAATGTGATATCTTAAGTTGTCACAAAATGGCGATACACGGGTCTTTTAATAATCCACACAGAGACGACTCGTAAACTCATAATTTGCCACAAGATGGCAATACACGAGTCTGTAAATATTCCACACAGAGACAACTCGTAAACTCTTAATTTGCCATAAGATGGCAATACACGAGGCTGTTAATATTCTACATAGAGACAACACGCGAACTCACTATTTGTCCCAAGATGGCAATACACGGGTCTTTTAATATTCCACACAGAGACCAAACGCGAACTCTCTATTTGTCACAAGATGGCAACACACGGGTCAGTTATAACTCTGCACAGAGACATCATACGAACTGTTAATTTGCCACAAGATTGCAATACACGAGTCTATGAATATTCCACACAGAGACAACTCGTAAACTCGTAATTTATCACAAGATGGCAATACACGAGTATGTTAATATTCCACACAGAGACGACACACGAACTCTTGTTTTGTCACAAGATGGTAATACATGGGTCTTTTAATATTCTACATAGAGACAACAAGCGAACTCTCTATTTGTCACAAGATGGCAACACACGAGTCTGTTAATATTCCACACAGCGACAACTCGTAAACTCTTAAATTGGTAATATACCGGCATTATTTGTTACCTGGGTAAGTGATATAGGTTCAACGCTACTTGACAATACAATACAAAACAAAACGTTGCACAGTTGTGTGTGACATGACAATACGTGACCTATTGGTCATATGAAGACAATGCCTTTAGATCACAGGCGGGTGTTACAAGCTTTGGGCAGTGCTACAGTCGGACTAGTGTTATCAAGACTGGAGTTTAAGACAACGTCACACGAAGACAAAGCCTTCAGATCACAGGCGGGTGTTACAAGCTTTGGGCAGTGCTACAGTCGGACTAGTGTTAACAAGACTAGAGTTTAAGACAACGTCACACGAAGACAAAGCCTTCAGATCACAGGCGGGTGTTACAAGCTTTGGGCAGTGCTACAGCCGGACTAGTGTTAACAAGACTGGAGTTTAAGACAACGTCACACGAAGACAAAGCCTTCAGATCACAGGCGGGTGTTACAAGCTTTGGGCAGTGCTACAGCCGGACTAGTGTTAACAAGACTGGAGTTTAAGACAACGTCACACGAAGACAAAGCCTTCAGATCACAGGCGGGTGTTACAAGCTGTGGGCAGTGCTACAGCCGGACTAGTGTTAACAAGACTGGAGTTTAAGACAACGTCACACGAAGACAATGGTATATTTTTGTAACGAGTGATAGATTCATGTGATCTAATTTACGGATGGAATTGATTGTGTTGTCTTCTTTTTGTAGAGGAATAAAGCGAATCAACACAGTGCCACTGTTCGGGAAACACTTACTGTGAACTGTGAAGAGAGTGAGTGTGGGAGCATGCGAGTGGGCGAAATGGGAAGATTGTGTGGGTGTAAGTTTGAGAACACGTGAGTGTGTGAACGTGTGTGTGTGCGAGGTCGTGAATGTGTATGTGTGTGGGTGGGCAGAATGAGAAGGGTGTGTAAGTTTGTATGTGTGTGTATGAGTGTGTGAACGTGTGTGTGTGCGAGGTCGTGAATGTGTACGTGTGTAGGTGGGAAGAGTGTTTACGTGTGTATGTGTGTGAATGAGTGTGTGAACGTGTATGTGTGCGAGGTCGTGAATGTGTACGTGTGTAGGTGGGAAGAGTGTGTACGTGTGTATATGAGTGTGTGAACGTGTGTGTGTGCGAGGTCGTGAATGTGTACGTGTGTAGGTGGGAAGAGTGTTTACGTGTGTATGTGTGTGAATGATTGTGTGAACGTGTGTGTATGTGTGCGAGGTCGAGAACTTGTACGTGTGAGGGTGGGAAGAAAGAGAAGAGTGTGTAAGTATGTATGTGTGTGAATGAGTGTGTGAACGTGTGTGTATGTGTGTGTGTGTGCGCGCGAGGTCGAGAACCTGTACGTGTGTGGGTGGGAAGAATGGGAAGAGTAGAAGAATGAGAAGAATGTGTGTGTGTGTATGTGTGTGAATGAGTGTGTGTGTGTGTGTGTGTGTGTGTGTGTGTGAGTGTGTGTGAATGTGTGTGTGTATGTGTGTGAATGAGTGTGTGTGTGTGTGTGTGTGAATGTGTGTGTGTGTGTGAATGTGTGTGTGTGTGTGAATGTGTGTGTGTGTGTGTGTGAATGTGTGTGTGTGAGTGTGTGTGTGTGTGTGTGTGTGTGAGTGTGTGTGTGTGTGTGTGTGTGTGTGTGTGTGTGTGTGTGTGTGTGTGTGTGCGCGTGCGCGTGCATGCGCGCGCGATAGGTCGAAAACCTGTACGTGTGTGGGTGGGAAGAATGAGTAGAGTGTGTAAGTATGTATGTGTGTGAATGAGTGTGTGAATGAGTGTGTGTGTGTGTGTCTGTGTGTGTGTGTGTTTGCGCGCGCGAGGTCGAGAACCTGTACGTGTGTGGGTGGGACGAATGCGAAGAGTGTGTATGTGTGTGAATGAGTGTGTGAACGTGTGTGTGTGTGCGAGGTCGAGAACCTGTACGTGTGTGGGTGGGACGAATGAGAAGGGTGTGTGAGTGTGTATGCGTGTGAACGTGTGTGAATGTGTGTGAGTGTTATGAGTATGTGAGTGTGTAGATGTGTGTATATGTGAGTGTAAGTGTGTGTGTGTATGTGTGTGTCTGTGTGTATGGATATGTGAGTGTGTGTGTCTATGTGTTTGAGTGTGTGTATGTTCGTGTATGTGTGAGTGTAAGGGTGTTAATGTGCGTTTATGTGTGTATATGTGTGTGAGTGTGTGTATGTGTATGTATGTACGTGTATGTGTGTGAGTGTATAAGTATGTACAATATAAGTGTGTAAGTGTGTTAATGTGTGTTTTTGTGTGTATATGATATAAACATATTTATTTCCATAAAGTGGAGGGACTGGCAAACAAGCAATCTCTCCCAAACATGATACATATACAAATAGCAATGTATTGAAAGTGACATGAGAAATAGCCTACATTGTATAGTTGACATTAAAGATAAGTATTGTTCTGTAAGTGTTTAATTACTGGATCATCTTCCATAACTACAGTTACATTATTATTTACATTCAGCACAACAACATCGCAGTATCATGTAGCAAAGCCAACATCACAGACACAATCTCAAGAAGATAGAATAAAACTGTGCACCGATTTCAAAATTTCAAGATTTGTTACTGTCGTTAAATTTGAATTACCATTTAGAATTGAATATAAAACGTAGCCTTTTACGAAATAATACATGTTTTGCCTTACTGTACTGTTTAAGGGACACATAAGAAAGAAATGAAGTGCATCTTCCGTATGATAGCCATAACAACATCTCGGGCTGTCGGATATAAATCTAGCAAATTTGTCGGCGTTAAGATCACTTCAGCCAAGCCAGAGACGGGAGTGTATAACCTGACAGAATCTTGATCCTCAATTTGTATCAAAGTTTATACCATTCCTATCATTGCTTTTTATAAAACTTTTAAAACTTCCCAAGCTATTCGCATTGGTGTATTCAATATGTGTGTATATGTATGTGAGTGTGTGTATGTGAGTGTGTGAGTGTGTATATGTGAGTGTGTGTATGTGAGTGTGTGTATGTGAGTGTGTATATGTGATTGTGTGTATGTGAGTGTGTGTATGTGAGTGTGTGTATGTGAGTGTGTATATGTGAGTGAGTGTGTGAGTGTGTATATGTGAGTGTGTGTATGTGAGTGTGTGTATGTAAGTGTGTAAATGTGAAGATGACTGGTGGGAAGAGTAGGAGGGTAGTTACGTTAAGTGATCAATGGATATAATTTCGACATATGCCTCAAAACAGTCTCACCATTCACATGATTTGGTTTAGAGTTTACAATTGTAATGCTGTTCGCGTTGCAGATTCACAATCGTTTAAACAACGAACATCGTCTGCCTCTTCATCGTCACCCAAATGCACACGTGCCCCGACAAAACCGTGACTTTGAGTTGATTACTCAATACGCTAGCAAGGCAGATGTGAACACCTCATACCTGGGCCGTGAGATCAACTGTATGCACAGAGCCAACACTGACCTCAGTCTCGTCATTATGAAAAAGTAAACATCTTATTCGTGTCCATGTCTTATGCCACTGTCCCGTTGAGACATGTGTGATAGAACAACACTAATATTTTGTCCTCTGTTCTTAAAAGCTGTATTGTATTAATTCCTTGTTACATAGTTCCCAGATCACAGACATGACACAGCCTACATGCCCCCTATCACAGACATGACACAGCCCACAAGCCCCCTATCACAGACATGACACAGCCCACAAGCCCTCGATCACAGACATGACACAGCCCACAAGCCCTCGATCACCTTCATGACACAGCCCACAAGTGATCACCAGCGTGTGTTACCCTACAGAACGGTTGTACCAGCCTGTGTTGCCCTACAGAACGGTTGTACCAGCGTGTGTTACCCTACAAAACGGCTGTACCAGCGTGTGTTACCCTACAAAACGGCTGTACCAGCGTGTGTTACCCTACAAAACGGCTGTACCAGCGTGTGGTGCCCTACAGAATGATTGCACCAGCACGTGCTGTACAAACATAACGGTTGTACCAGCGTGTGGTACACTACAGAAAAGTTTTACCAGCGTGTGTTGCCCTACAGAATGACTGTACCAGCGTGTGTTGCCCCCCAGAACGTATGTACCAGCCTGTGTTGCCCTACAGAACGGTTGTGCCGGGTTTGATTTACGTGTCATCTCCCATCCCGAAGGTGTCGTTGCAGATGTAGATGAGGCTGGGAAGTCTTCAGTATTCCTGCCAGTCCAGTTATAGAGCTCTCTATATATCACATATTGACACTTGCCTCTTAATCAGGAGCAATTAGTCGGGCCCAGCATTCAGCTACCAATATGGAGGGGTCGTGAATACTAACTGACCGCCAGGGGCATCGACGTCATCTGGGGTCAGCTGATTGCTGGGGATGGCACAATAACTAATGAGCGCTGATACCACAGCATTGCCTTGAAAGAAGTCCAATGATAATGTAAGGGTTCGTATACAAATACATAATACTACCAAGTTACCAAATGATGAAATGATGGTGAAAGTATCTCTAACGACGAAACCTTTCGTGCGTGAAGATCAAAATCGTGTGTCCACGATACATGCACGACACCTTCATTGCATACTGTGGATTAACTTGGGCATGGTTGCCCTTGGTATTGCCCGCCATTCCGCCTGAAGAACTACCCCAAACTGTGCCACGTTGGCGGTGGGTATACTCTCTGCCCCAGAAGTTCTCTACTCTTGTTAGGACATGTCAGGGAATTTAGCGGGCAAGTCCAATGTCCATATGCCTTCTAATCGGAGACAAGAGGGTAAGATGTGATCTGCCATTGTCATCTTGTAGTTCAAAATGTCTGCCGATAATTCTAGGGGATGGAACGATGACAAGACTCAAAATTTCGGATAGTGAAATGTCCATTCACAAAAATAACAAATCAGTTCGCTCACCCCCCCCCCCCCCCCCCCCCCCCACCCCCACCCCCCCCACCCCCCACCCCGCCCCCTCTCCCCTACGGATCCCCGACCCCCACCCCCACCATGACACCACCGCCCCAATACCGATCGCGGTCATAAATTGTTGCTTTGGCACACCGCTCGCCGCCACGTCGCCAAGAACGTTTTCGGCCCTCTGTGAATCGGAGGTAAAACCTTCACTTTTTGATTTGCCAAACATTCTTGCAACTTAGGCTATAGACATCCCCAATCAGCACACATCTCCCACCCTCACTCTATCGTACCCACAATTCGCCATTTTGTCTGTTCATTGAGATACTGTCTCGGAGGCCTTTTAAGCGTGTGCTTAGCTCATTTGCATAAGTGATTGTGAGTTCCTCTAAAGGCACACATTCTTTGGCGTCTGTGAGCACGTGCATCACGTGGTGTTCGTCAACGTGGTCGTATAGTCCCCCTCCCCCACACAACACGAAACACACCGGTGAAATGGGGGTTGTCGCGTTCAAGATGTTTCCCATTATAGGTGTGAAGATCATTAACGTGAATGGAAAGTACAATACATGATACCGCAGTTTTACTTTTCACATGAATAATAAACACAATACTTTGGTTCGGCGTTAAAAAATGCCTTGATGCTCGCCTCGCGTGTGTTGCTGCTTGCACAAGTCCGGGCTTATGCTGGGGATTTAGTGCTAGCAGACACACCATGCCGCAGTTAACATGGATAACCTTCTCAGACACAGTGTCCTGACTCCTAGCCGATTAGTCCTTGTTTTATCCGAGCGCGAGACAGGGAAACAAGTACCATCTTTTAACGCCTTTTGGTTTGATGCGGCCCGGGATCGAACGACAGATCTTTCACCCTCAAGGCAGACGCTCTATCCACTAGACCACGGAGGCGGTCTCTTAGCTTCGAAGATATATATTATTCGTTTTATGTATCTGAATTTTGCACTATGGTTTATTAAGTTTTACAACTATAGGATATTGTCATCATTACATCAACCAATATAATAACGTCGTGATACCAAAGAGCAATATTATGCTCCTGGGGGCGGTCGGGTAGCCTAGTGGTTGAAGCGTTCGCTCGTCACGCCGAAGACCCGGGTTGGATTCCCCACATGGGTACAATGTGTCAAGCCCATTTCTGGTGTCCCCCGCCGTGATATTGCTGGAATATTGCTAAAAGCGGTGTAAAACTATTCCCAGTCAGTCAGAATAATGCCGTTATCCTTTAACAAAACAGAATATGGTTGAATCATTAAATAAACAACATAACGTCAGAATTAAAAGCAAACAATAGTTTAACGTCATCAAAATAGCATGACACAATCGCCACATCAAACAACAGAACAACGTCATCATTACAGTAAACATGCCATCAGTTAACAATACAGTGTTAATCTGTACATCAAGGAACGCTACTGTCGTCTAAATACCAAAGGACAGTAGCAAAGCGAATATCCTGTTTGTTATTGATTTTGTCACTGTACAGAATATGGCTATAAACACAATTCATCAAAATCATTTACAAGATAAGACAAATTACAAGCAGGCTGTGACGAGCGACAGTGACGTGCGTGTCTTTGTCACTGATTGGTAAGATGAAATGGGGTTTAAATCGCGTTGAAGATTATTTCACTTGACGTGCATGTAACCTGCTTGTAACTAGTCAGGACTTAAGCCGGTTTACAGTGCTAGGCCATAGAGATGCCATGCCGCAGTTTAATATGAATACCGCACTCAGACTCAGACCCGACCAGTCCTTGTTTTAGCCCCTAGTGAAACAGAGCCAGGCAGGGCAATAACAAGTACCATCTTTTAACCTCTGTTGGCAACACGCCAAGGGATCAAACCATCAACCATCCGCTCCACTGGCAGATGTTCTATCCACTAGACCACGGAGGCAGTTTTTATTGATTGGAGAAGCTTCTACGTCCTTTGATCAAACCACAGGAAATGACTATGGTAATGACACTTCATAAAAAAAAATAACTAATAGTTTCAATATTCACAATGGTTATCATGATAATATTGCCATTTGGAAAAAAATGTTCTTTAAAAACTATGTCCGAAGGGTAATAATCTTGTATTGTGGCTGTCATCCCAGTAAAACTAAATTTTCAGACTTTCAACAGAAGTCCTCTTCAGTGTCAACTGTACATGAGTAGTTGGACCCTTAATAACACAAAACTGTCGACAACTCTCGCATCTACAAACCTAAAATAGTCTACATTTCACGAAACTAAATCATTATCCATGCAAGACTTTATTGCTCAAGACACCTGTGTCCGTCCATGTGTGAGTCCCGACCATGCGACTTCATGAACCTGAGACCTGTGAAGCTAAGATTCCGGGGTAGAATAGGTCTTCAGCAACCCATGCTTGCCGTAAAGGGTGACTATGCTTGTCGCAAAAGGCGACTAACGTGATCGGGTGTTCAGGCTCGCTGACTTGGTTGATGCATGTCATCGATCCCAATTGCGTGGATCGATGCTCATGAAATTAATCACTGGATTTTCTGGTCCAGACTCGATTATTTACAGACCGCCGTCATACAGCTGGAATATTGCTGAATGCGGCGTTAAACAACAAACCAACCAACCAACCATTCATGAACCTGACCAGTATCATGGATCATGACCATATAGCTTACATTATACAAGAACATATCACCTATTGATACAAACACATCACGTATATTCCTGAATACCTAATAAGAAACTAAAATATAAAGCGCCTAAAAGAGTTCCAAAGCAAACTTGCTTCAACTCCAGGCCCCGCCCATTCCTCAGCTTCGCCCACATCAACACTTCATTCCCACATTTCATCCAAGTCTGTGTCTCAC
Organism: Haliotis rufescens; assembly: GCF_023055435.1. Classification (NCBI taxonomy): domain Eukaryota; kingdom Metazoa; phylum Mollusca; class Gastropoda; order Lepetellida; family Haliotidae; genus Haliotis; species Haliotis rufescens. The sequence goes on from NW_025964223.1 coordinate 17,188,316, forward strand.
TAACCTACAGTCTCTCATCCCTCAGCTTCACCGATACCACTACTTCAAATCCTCCATTCCCACCCCATCACACTCACTTACCCCCTTACCCCTTGGCCTGATGCTAAAAGCATTACCCATTATCCACTCTCAACCCTGAATTGGTCGGATCCATGGAACACAGAGGAGTATCCAGGGGATATCTATGTGATATTACACATGCCTCTGTACATCGCAGCCGTTTATTCATCAACAAAACTGTTTCCTAAACCTTTTCAAATTCATTTACACGTCTGAAAACTAGGCAATGCTTAATAACAGAAGGCAAACTAGCAAAGTGATGATTTTTGATAATTGAACAACTTGAAAATATGTTTAATGATGCTCTCTTACAAGACACTCGCGACACGCACCACCCGATCAATACCCGGTGCGCCAGACTCGCGTCAGGTAGTCATGGCGTTCTCCCAAAGACCCGTCTCAAGTAAACATAAAACTTTATGGTATTGAGTCATGCCATATACTCTCCATGAATTCCATGGAGCATACAGCACCGTGCTAGTCAGAAGAGCTCCGATTAAGATAAGGCTCTCGGCCGAGTTGGGCTTCTCGCCCACTCACGGCTCTCATATACAGTGTTTCAACAATCGATGATTTAAAGTAGTGTGAGATCGCCGACATGGCTTTCCTACAGAGCACGGCATATTAATCCCAAGCAAGTTCAATAATTCTTTGTTTCTGAGTGTTCCCTCAAAGCTTTGTCACTGTAAATCACATCTCTTATATGAATTACCGCCACATTGCCGTCTTCTGCTACTAATCATTTTCGAGTCCCAGCCAAGCAGCCTGTTGATTGGTCAGTTGACAAGTGTCCCGGATGCTAGTCTTACTTTGGCATTGGAGTTAGGCCGAGGTCAGGTGGTATCCGCTGTCACGTCCCAGCATCCCCCAAGTCTCACTCCTTCTCTGTCCGACCTCAACAGCTTCAACAGCGTCATCGTCGTCGTCCTCCACAGCCCAACACATCTCCCTCCCTGGATTAACCACCATCATCAACATCATCCACGACAACCGTAAGTACAACGTGTGTTTCCTATCGCCTTTTGCAGCATAACACATAAGCCTATAGTCTTCCCTCTTTCAGGATTATTAGAAATATAACAACTGTTTCATTTGGACATGGTGCGATGTAAACTGAAGGTCGTGTCAGAACAAACACATCGATAAATGAAACAGTGGCTTTACAACGGCAATGTCCCTATGTGCATGAAACTTAAAACTCGTTTCTCTCGCAGGGGAAAAAGCTGCGACTGGCTGGAGGAAATAAACTTGTAAAGTTCTTTAAAACTCAAAAACGTAGACTTTTATGTTTGAGTCGATATGTCGGGGTGTATGGAATATTCCGTGGTTGAGTTTGACGAGAGCCATGGGAGAACCCGGCGTAAAGTAATCCTGTTATCCGGTATTGTGCTTACATGGACGCTAGGGAAGGAGGCGACCGACGCTTATCTGGCAGTTGGGAAACCACACTAATAGCTGAACTCTACGGCATCAATATCGACAATATTTTCATGGTCCCGATACATTCTAAAATATAACGAATTCTGTTTGGCTCTACATGTCTCAAAGAGCATGATGCAAGTACCCAGCATGCACCTCATCTTTGAAGCTGCATTAAGATGAAAGTATCAAAAGTAATCACAGCATGCAAGATTACCGTTCATCTTTTCCACTGTTGACAGGAAATAATAGATAATAATGGTAATCATATATCAATAAAGGTTAAATTTATAGGTAAAGTTATACCTGAAACACGTGTTTTGCGAAATAAAGAGGCAGTTGACAATATTTTAATAAATAGTCGAGGCATAGCAGCTCAGGTAAAACTGATTTGGCAATAAGTCTGATTATGAGTTGAGTATCTTTAAGGCATTTCATAGTTTGATGTTTCTCTGACTCCTCATCCTCATCTCGACACGAAGGTAAGCGCAAAGTAGTTTTAAAGGTTAATTGTTTTCATAAATGTTTAAGCATGGTCGTTATACTTGACTGATATGCTAAATCGGTCAATGTGTGGTATCATATTCCTGACATTTACCAAGATGTTAGTGCTTCTGATTGATATCTGAGTAAAGCAGTACCACCTGGTCGTTAAACCAAACTTTAGGACACGTTTGAGAATTGTATATAGATCAGTGAAGTTGAACATTGAAACGCGTTCTTTGCTTTGGGAATTGAAACGCATTGTTCTACACTGATACATGTTCTTTGATGTAATATGTTCTGGTGTCCCCCGCCGTGATATTGCTGGAATATTGCTAAAAGCGGCGTAAAACCATACTCACTCATTCGCTCATATAAAGATACGTATAGATTTCTGTTTGAGGTATGTTCATGTAGAACTAGATCGCTAATGTCCACTGGTGTTTAGACATCTACGATACGCATAGATTTCTGTTTGAGGTACGTTTAGTAAAACTACATCGCTAGCGTCCACCGGTGTTTAGACATCTAAGATACGTATAGTTTTCTGTTAGAGGTATGTAAATGAAGAACAGCATCGTTAATGTCGACTGGTGTATAGACATCTAAGATACGTATAGTTTTCTGTTTGAGGTATGTAAATGAAGAACAGCATCGTTAATGTCCACTGGTGTTTAGACATCTAAGATACGTATAGTTTTCTGTTTGAGGTATGTAAATGAAGAACAGCATCGTTAATGTCCACTGGTGTTTAGACATCAAAGATACGTATAGTTTTCTGTTTGAAGTATGTAAATGAAGAACAGCATCGTTAATGTCCACTGGTGTTTAGACATCTAAGATAAGTATAGTTTTCTGTTTGAGGTATGTAAATGAAGAAAAACATCGCTAGCGTCCACCGGTGTTTAGACATCTAAGATACGTATAGTTTTCTGGTTGAAGTATGTAAATGTTAATCAACATCGCTAGCGTCCACTGGTGTTTAGGCATCTAAGATACGTATAGATTTCTGTTTGAGGTATGTAAATGAAGAACAACATCGCTAATGTGGACAGCTAAGATACGTATAGCTTTCTGTTTGCGGTATATGAATGTAGAACTACATCGCTAATGTCCATTGGTGGTTAGACATCTAAGATACGTTTATTTTATGTTTAAGGTAAGTAAATGAAGAACTACATCGCTCATGTCCAGTGGTGTTTAGACATCTAAGATACGTATAGTTTTCTGTTTGAGGTATGTAAATGAAGAACAGCATCGTTAATGTCCACTGGTGTTTAGACATCAAAGATACGTATAGTTTTCTGTTTGAAGTATGTAAATGAAGAACAGCATCGTTAATGTCCACTGGTGTTTAGACATCTAAGATAAGTATAGTTTTCTGTTTGAGGTATGTAAATGAAGAAAAACATCGCTAGCGTCCACCGGTGTTTAGACATCTAAGATACGTATAGTTTTCTGGTTGAAGTATGTAAATGTTAATCAACATCGCTAGCGTCCACTGGTGTTTAGGCATCTAAGATACGTATAGATTTCTGTTTGAGGTATGTAAATGAAGAACAACATCGCTAATGTGGACATCTAAGATACGTATAGCTTTCTGTTTGCGGTATATGAATGTAGAACCACATCGCTAATGTCCATTGGTGTTTAGACATCTAAGATACGTTTATTTTATGTTTAAAGTAAGTAAATGAAGAACTACATCGCTCATGTCCAGTGGTGTTTAGACAGCTAAGATACGGATAGTTTTCTGTTTCAGGTGTGTAAATGTAGAGCAACATCGCTAATGTCCTCTGGTGTTTGGACATCTAAGATACGTATAGTTTTCTGTTTGCGGTATGTAAATGTAGAACTACAACACTCCCTCGACACCGTTACTGCCATACTAACCTGGTACCCGGGTTACATAATGTCAAAGAACTTTGTCTTCTCGTGTGCAGGAAGAGATAACGTGCTCAGAATAATGGAAACATTCAATAATTAATTCACAGTTCTTTCAGCGTGATAAAATAATTCAAGAGAAAACCAAATGTTGAACGTTTTGATACGGCCATGCTTTGTTGTCTCGTCAACTGTTACAGCATTTATTGTGAACTAACCGTGTGTTAAATAAGTTAGAGAACGTTATATGTGTTGATGTACTTCAGGACAAGCCTGGGTTGTTCTTGGCAATTTGTGAAAGTGCACCCTGCCGAAATACCACGCCCACGTTACCAAGGTGACGATACATGTCTGAAGGTGACGTCTTTAACCGTTACAAAATGGCGTTATATTGCTAAAGATCACAATTCTTACCTGTCTGACGGCGTGTCTTCCCATGTGTGATGGTTGTGTCTTTACATGTGTGAAAGTGAGAATTCTTTAAGCATAAAGGGGACTGTTTTACCTGCCTGAAGTTGGCAATGCTTAGATAATGATGTGTTCACCTGTCTGAAGGCTACGTCGGTACCAGAATGAAGATCCAACCTTTTATTGTTTTAAAGCTTTTACTCTGTTAGGTTGACGTATTTTCGTCTGAAGGTAGCGTCTTAACCTGCTTCATGGTGACCTCTTTAACTACACGAAGGTGGTATATTACCTATCTAGTGGTGGCGTCTTTATCTGTCTTAAGGTGACGTCTTTGCATGTCTGAAGGTGACTTCTTTACCTGTCTCGTTGTGGCGTCTTAACCTCTCCAGTGTCGGCGTATTTACCTGTCTGAATGTGGCGTTTTTACGGGACTAGTGGTGACGCCGTTACTTGTCTAGTAGAGACGTCTTTACCTGTCTGAAGGTGACGTCTTTACCTGTCTGAAGGTGACGTCTTTACCTGCCTGAAGGTGACGTTTTTACCTGTCTCGGGATGATGCCTTTACCAGTCTTAAGGAGACGCCTTTACTTGTATTTGGGTGACCTTTTGTTCTGCCTGAGAATGGTATGAATACTTGTCTTAGTAGCATAGTATGTTACCATGCTCTGGCTGTTGTTCTTGTCCTCTGTAACGCATGTGTTTGTGAAGTGATAACGCATATACTGTATCGCTGAAGAAGCAACACGATGCCCCCATTGTGAACTGAGGTGACGGCTTGACGGAGTGACATCACGGAGACTCAAGTCAATGTGTCATCCTTCATGGAAATATCTGGCGGGATATAGAGATGCACGAGTGTTATGTAATATACAAATAATGGACTCTGTAATTAGTGGCTTCATGCGGCTATACAATCTCATTAAAATCAGATCTTATTTCTCGCTCCCGCTAAACATCCCATTAGGGGTCACGTCAGAACGACCTTTCATCCGACCAATCAGAGCTTCGCTTACCAGATCAGATCATGTGATTTCTCATCATGCAGCCTCGAAAATTTTAAAACGGGGTATTCCGAACGATAGTTACGGGCTTAACGACTGAATCTATACAATCTAAACCATATATCAGCCATTCGAAAATGTTCTTTTGTTCAGGTTTCAAATTTTTAAGCGAGAATTTGTCAAAATATGTTTCGAAGCGTAGTCGCCAATTTGAAATTAGTGCCGCAAAGCACGAGAAAGCTGCCTTCTGACTGGCTAATATCAACTTCTTGTCAGTGATTCCATTGGTCGGTCAGACGTGACCCGTAATGGTGTGTCCTCAGATCTTTGTTTTGCGGCAGCGAGAACTAAGATCTGATTTTAATGAGATTGTGCGGCTATACAGCTTTGTTATGCCTCAAAGTGAGATTGACCAATCAGAGAGCAGAACTACTAACCCCATATTTACACCGTCAGTAAAAATCCGAGATGGCTGTTTCTGATCTAATATGAGACGCATACCGTCAGTAGCAGCCATTTTGAATTTTCCAACACCCACCTCACATATTTCACATGAACATTCTGGTACAGAAATTGGTTATTCGACACTGTTTTGTGTTTTAATATCATCATTTGTGATGTGCAAAGACATTAATATTCAAAGAAACCATGTTCGTGACATTATTAATAAAAGCTATAGAGAAAAAAGTCTCACGACGGAGGTCACTGAAATACAAATAGCAACGTCATAAAACATAATATAGGATGACGACACAAACAATAAATGTGATGCTAATGACGTCACATAGCTATAGAAAAGATAGCAGCCCGTCGTTAGGAAAAACGGACTGCTAACAAATTACAATGGCTTCCAGATTTATGATAACATGCCTGCATATTTGTGATAATTCTAATAATATCCATTTTAGCTATAATAACGTTCACATTTACTGCATTATATTCCGTTGTTAATGTTTGTGTTTAAAGCGAAGTATCGGAAATATATGTACTGTTACTGTCAGTAATACCTTTTGTGAGTGTCAAGTTTTCATTTTGACATGACTTGTGCGCGAAATTGATACCAAATGGTGTAAACTCTTCGCATAATAAATTCGTTGTGGTGTCTTTAGTTGCCGTATACGGTGTCAAAACGGACCAGGTAACCCAATATCGTTTCCATATCATTGGTGTAAAAAGTGTTAGCCGAGCCGTACATTATATTTCCATTTCAAGCCAGTGTACATTTATTACGTGAAACGTTAATTTTTTTTACCAATACTTAAACATGCATGGAACAAAGACACCCATAAGCAGATGTAATTCTGTAATTGTTTGAATATCAATGTTAAGAATTAGGAATCTGTAGAAAGCCGAAGGGACCAATCGTCACCGTCACAAAACACAAGTGCTCTTTTCATCTTCCAGGATAAGAGAGGAAATGCTAAATTCTTTGCTTCTAATAAACACAATATCATGGATAAAACATGATCTTGCCAAAGAGGATACACAACTGGGATCGATTCTTGTGAAGCTCATTCGTCATGCCACAGCAGCGAACGATCCTGATCATTCACTCACTCACTCAAACTTCAGCGATGAACTATAGTTACAACATGTACCGAGACGGATTAGCCCCTTGTTCAGGAGTGTAACATAGATTCACGGACGTAAGTCTTACCACTTCAGTTGATATTGTATATATTATAGTCCCTCTTGAGTTTGTTCATGTGACAAGTCTACGATGGAAGAGATGAAAGTCGTTATTCATGAATGGAATTATATATAAATAAAAACGTTTTGAAGGGATCGCCTATTTTCCAATGCAGTGACGTTGACAGATCATGTCCCCAGACGCCCCGTCAGAATTCTGTTATAAATGAAACATTTCTGCAGGCTCTCAGTTCTGTAAAGGCAAATACTTGCTCTGGATGGAACATCGACAGAAGAAAGGCCAACAACGTATCTGGATCTCGCTGAGTGGGTTGTGCATTGATTTGTTTGTTTGTTTGTTGTTTAATACCGCACTCGGCAATTTGCCAGCTATATGATGGCGGTCTGTAAATAATCGAAACTAGACCAGACAATCCAGTGGTTGATGTCATGAGCATCGTTCCACGCAATTTTTGATACGGTGACATGCATCAACCATGTCAGCGAGCCTGACCACCCGATCCCGTTAGTCGCCAATTTTGACAAGCATAGTCGCCTTTTACGGCAATCAAGGGTTGCTAAAGACCTATTCGCGGGTTGGTTGTGTATTGAAGCCACTTGGGACATTGGATTGGTTATGTCATGGTGGAAGGTCACCCAGGTTGTGCACAGGGGTGTCATGCTGCTACACCAAGCATTATAATCGGGACGATTCTGGGATTGAGAACCACGGCCTGTGTTTTCTGTTGCAGAAGGATTCAACTCTTGTCATCACCAAAAGCCTACGCCACCCTCAACACCATCGACACCCTTAACACAAACAACACCCACAACACCTACACCACCCTCAACAAGGTAAACACTCACAACACCCACAACACCCTCAACACCCACAACACCCTCAACACCGTCAACACCTTCAACTCTCACAACACCCTCAACACTCACAACACCCTCAACACCCACACACCCTCAACAACCTCAACACCTTCAACTCTCACAACACCCTCAACACTCACAACACCCTCAACACCCACAACACCCTCAACACCGTCAACACCTTCAACTCTCACAACACCCTCAACACACACAACACCTTCAACTCTCACAACACCCTCAACACTCACAACACACTCAACACCCTCAACACTCACAACATCCTCAACACCAACAAGACCCTCAACACGCACAACACCCATAACACCCTCAACACTCACAACACCCTCAACACCAACAAGACCCTCAACACGCACAACACCCACAACACCCTCAACACTCACAACACCCTCAACACCAACAAGACCCTCAACACTCACAACACCCACAACACCCTCAACACTCACAACACCCTCAACACTTACAACACCCACAACACTCACAACACCCACAACACGCACAACACCATCAACACCCTCAACACTCACAACACTCACAACACTCACAACATCATCAACACCAACAAGACCCTCAAGACCCTCAACACTCACAACATCCTCAACACTCACAACACCAACAACACTAACTCATGCGCACCAGTTGTTGCTTACGCCATCCGAACGGCATTGTTGACGTCATTTGAAACTTATTGTGGCGCCAGGTCGGAATGACGTCTCAATAGGAATGACGTCATAGCTGAAGATAGTTGACGTAATTCGACAACTATGGTTTTCTGAGATGGCGATCGTGATCAGCGCATTTGTCTAAAGGGGAACTCAAAACATTGAAAAATATAGTGTAATAAAGAAAATATGTTCTCGCTTGTGTGTCATACTGATTGTACAAAATTCGTGTAAGAAATCATGTATTACTTACACTCGTTTCGAAAAATCAGTGAGACACAAATAATCCTTTTACCTCTATGTCAATGTACCATGTGTATTATGTTTGAAAGGAATTATTTGTGGTTGTTTTTCATCTTTTGTTATAAGGACATAATCGACCAACGGAAATGGAGCATTTTGATATGTCCTTGTCAATAACTCACGTGGTATCTTAACTCGTTGGAGAAGGACCACCCTTCTCATTTTCTCACAACCCCACAACCCCACAACCCCACAACCCCCGAAACCTCACACCTTCATAACCTCACTACTCCACTGACAGATATGGCTTCCCCTGTCGCTCTCTGGCACATCCAGAAGAATCGACAATGGCCCACCTAGGTCTCCAGACTACTGTGATATTTGATAGAAAGGTTGTATGACGGCTGAGCACACCATAATCCGATACAAATGCTTAAATTGAATTATAGCGGCTCAATATTAGACTTGCACGACATTTGTGATACATTAATGTCCGTCTGCTTCCTCGAGCTAAATCTAGGACTATCATATCAAATGTAACTTCTGCAGCACTCCGCTCACTTACAGATTACTTGTATCCACTCCGTACGCTGAGAGATTTCCTTTAGCCTCTCCTTACACAGACAGATTATCTCTAGCCACTCCGTACGCTGGCAAATTACCTTAAGCCACTCCGTACGCTGAGAGATTATATGTATCCACTCCGTACGCTGAGAGATTTCCTTTAGCCTCTCCTTACACTGACAGATTATTTGTAGCCACCCCGTACATTGGCAGATTACCTTAAGCCACTCCGTATGCTGAGAGATTATATGTAGCCGCTCCGTACACTGACAGATGACCTGTAGCCTCTCCGTACACTGACAGACTACCTTTTGCCACTCCGTACACTGAGAGATTACCTTTTGCCACTCCGTACACTGACAGACTACCTTTTGCCACTCCGTACACTGACAGACTACCTTTTGCCACTCCGTACACTGACAGACTACCTTTTGCCACTCCGTACACTGACAGACTACCTTTTGCCACTCCGTACACTGACAGACTACACACTGACAGGGCACACGCATACTCTCGTCTCTACCATTAGTGTAACCCCTACTCTCGTCTCTACCATTAGTGTAACCCCTACTCTCGTCTCTACCGTTAGTGTAACCCGTACTCTCGTCTCTACCGTTAGTGTAACCCGTACTCTCGTCTCTACCGTTAGTGTAACCCCTACTCTTGTCCCTTCCGTTGGTGTAAACCCCCAACTCTCGTCCCTCCTATTGGTGTAAACCCCCTACTCTCGTCTCTTCCGTTAGTGTAACCCGTACTCTCGTCCCTTCCGTTAGTGTAACCCGTACTCTCGTCTCTTCCGTTGGTGTAAACCCCTACTCTCGTCCCTTCCGTTGGTGTAAACCCCTACTCTCGTCTCTTCCGTTGGTGTAACCCGTACTCTCGTCTCTACCGTTAGTGTAACCCGTACTCTCGTCTCTACCGTTAGTGTAACCCCTACTCTTGTCCCTTCCGTTGGTGTAAACCCCCAACTCTTGTCCCTCCTATTGGTGTAAACCCCCTACTCTCGTCTCTTCCGTTAGTGTAACCCGTACTCTTGTCTCTTCCGTTGGTGTAAACCCCTACTCTCGTCCCTTCCGTTGGTGTAAACCCCTACTCTCGTCTCTTCCGTTAGTGTAACCCGTACTCTCGTCTCTTCCGTTAGTGTAAACCCCTACTCTTGTCCCTTCCGTTGGTGTAAACCCCTACTCTTGTCCCTTCCGTTGGTGTAAACCCCCAACTCTTGTCCCTTCCGTTGGTGTAAACCCCTACTCTCGTCCCTTCCGTTAGTGTAACCCGTACTCTCGTCTCTTCCGTTGGTGTAAACCCCTACTCTCGTCCCTTCCGTTGGTGTAAACCCCTACTCTCGTCTCTTCCGTTAGTGTAACCCGTACTCTCGTCTCTTCCGTTGGTGTAAACCCCTACTCTCGTCCCTTCCGTTGGTGTTAACCCCTACTCTCGTCCCTTCCGTTGGTGTAAACCCCTACTCTCGTCCCTTCCGTTGGTGTAACCCGTACTCTCGTCTCTTCCGTTGGTGTAAACCCCTACTCTCGTCCCTTCCGTTAGTGTAACCCGTACTCTCGTCTCTTCCGTTGGTGTAAACCCCTACTCTCGTCCCTTCCGTTGGTGTAAACCCCTACTCTCGTCCCTTCCGTTGGTGTAACCCGTACTCTCGTCTCTTCCGTTGGTGTAAACCCCTACTCTCGTCCCTTCCGTTGGTGTAACCCGTACTCTCGTCTCTTCCGTTGGTGTAAACCCCTACTCTCGTCCCTTCCGTTAGTGTAACCCGTACTCTCGTCTCTTCCGTTGGTGTAAACCCCTACTCTCGTGTCTTCCGTTGGTGTAAACCCGTACTCTCGTCCCTTCCGTTGGTGTAAACCCCTACTCTCGTCCCTTCCGTTGGTGTAACCCGTACTCTCGTCTCTTCCGTTGGTGTAAACCCCTACTCTCGTCCCTTCCGTTGGTGTTAACCCCTACTCTCGTCCCTTCCGTTGGTGTTAACCCCTACTCTCGTCTCTTCCGTTGGTGTTAACCCCTACTCTCGTCCCTTCCGTTGGTGTAAACCCCTACTCTCGTCCCTTCGACTCGTTCTGTAAACTCTTGTAGTTTACTGAAATTTTTTGCATGAAAACAGAATTGACCTCTGAAAATGCCCATTTGGAAACAGGCAGTAGCTAGTATCACCAAATTGACAGATGTTGTGATTTAATTGCATTATGAATATTCACGATGTCTCATTGACATATGTGCTGTTAGTGTGATCCACCACACCGGCTCCGCGGAACGACTCCACCCGAATGACTACACAGGGCTCCATGTGCCGTGCGTGCTGTTAGCAGATTGACAAACGAATGCATCTGCACATGTTGATCTGGGGAAAATCTAATAAATGCTGATAAAAGCTGATACGTTGAAATTAATCAACAACATTTTGCTTTTTACAACTAATGCCGCTGCTTAGACAAGTTTGTGATGTCAACACGAAGTGCGACAGTGAAGCAGTAGAGGCATCAGAATCTCAAAGAACACCAGATCATTGCTGGATAACAGAGCCGAGCGCTTTGTAAATACTTTTAACTGTTATTAGAAGCCTGCAGGCGAGAATAAAACAGTGTCCAGTTTGAGCGGGAGAATCATTGAAATCAAAGGACCGGTTTTGCCAATTACAATGTACAAAAACCAAAATGATTATTGGAAATTGGTGTTGATGTTTACTGCCTGGGGACGTGTGGGGGGATTAGCAGCTAGTTGTGGCAAGGCGTGTTGATGGTTGACTGGGCGTGGCACTGTTGGCACGTGGACGACTAGGCACGACAGCAACGTCCTCTACGTCATGTCGGTCAGTTCTGATCATGGTTATTGGTGATACTGGATACTGAGTTGCGACATGGAACGCGCGCGTTGCGTGCTTGGATCCAATCAGTTTACCTGCACACACAATTCGTGCTTGGAGTAAACAGATTGTTGTGTCAGACGCCCGCGCCGGATCGATGTAATGAAGTTTTTTAGTTTGATGGGTGTAGTGTGGGGTATGTAGGCTTATAATTGCTCCTTTAAGCCTAAACCTTATATGTGACGTTACCGTCTTGTCTGAAGTCGTGGTACCACGAGATACACGTGGTTCGGCCTCATTACAAATCTAGGATTTGGGTATGTGTGTAGAAATGTAGGTGAGAGGGGTTTCAACCAGGTGCATGAACAATGGTTTACCGCGTGCATTAGGGAAGGGTTTCCACGAGGTGTATGAGAGAAGTGATTTCACAAGCTATATATCAACAGCGTTCCCACGAAGTGTATAAGAAAGGGTTTCCGTGAGGTGAATGGGAGAAGGGTTTCCACGAGGTGTATGTGAGAAGGGTTTCCACGAGGTTACGTGAGACGTGTTTCTATGACGTGTATGAGAGACTTGTTTCCATGAGGTTTATGGGAGAAGGGTTTCCACGAGGTGTATGTGAGAAGGGTTTCCACGAGGTTACGTGAGACGTGTTTCTATGACGTGTATGAGAGACTTGTTTCCATGAGGTTTATGCGAGAAGGGTTTCCACGAGAATAATGACAGAAATGTTTCCGGGAGGTTTGTGAGAGAGGTTTTCACGAGATGTATTGAATAAGGGTCACCACGAGGTTTGTGAGAGAGGTTTTCACGAGATGTATTGAATAAGGGTCACCACGAGGTTTGTGAGAGAGGTTTTCACGAGATGTATTGAATAAGGGTCACCACGAGGTTTGTGAGAGAGGTTTTCACGAGATGTATTGGATAAGGGTCACCACGAGGTTTGTGAGAGAGGTTTTCACGAGATGTATTGAATAAGGGTCACCACGAGGTGTATGGGCTTTCAAGTTATCACAAAAATCGGGATAGAACACCTTTAATTGCGAGATACAACAGTTTCAAAGGCTGGATACAACTTTTTCAATGGCGAGATAGAACATTTTTAGTGGCGAGAAAGAACAGTTTTGATGGCGGGATAGAACCGTTCTAATGGCGGGATAGAACAGTTTAAATGGAAAGATAGAACCATTTTAATGGCCAGATAGAACCGTTTTAATGGCGGAATAGAACAGTTTTAATGGCGGAATAGAACAGTTTTGATGGCGGGATAGAACAGTTCTAATGGCGGAATAGAACAGTTCTAATGGCGGAAAAGAACAGTTTTGATGGCGGGATAGAATAGTTCTAATGGCGGAATAGAACAGTTTTAATGGCCAGATAGAACGGCTTAAAGCCTGTGATCAATATGCAGAGTCTAACGCCTCTAGCTCTTTAGACAAGCATCTAACGTTTCCCGACAATAAGATTATTCAAACCAAATTTCAAATCATTTAGGTCAATGAAAACCGAGTCGGCAGGCAGCAAGGCAGCAAAAACAATTTGATATCACGTGATTTCGATACAGCCTGCGGGAAGACTCTGCTATAAGTTGTGTAGTTGCATGTGATCTATGGTCTGGTTCCACAAAACGATCTTAGCGCTAGGACTGTTGTAAATTCATAAACTTACGATAGCCGGAGAACTAAGATATCTTTGTGGGAGTGTTCCCTGGACCAACAACTCCTTCAGTAATCGTCTAGAGCCTAGGGCATGTTTCACCATTCGATCTCAGCGCTACGACCATCGTGTCACTATGTTATAGTATTGGAGTAACAGTTGAACCAGTCCATAACTCGAAGTTGAAGTCATCTCGAAGAGACGAACCGTAGTGTTCTCGATAACTCGAACCTTATCACAGTCAGAGTTTTTAGTACAGTCGGTTATCGCAATTGCACCGTTGGTTGTGAAGATAACGTGCTGACAATTTAATGTAAAACAAGATTCTGACTGATTTAGTGATCACCTACCAATCCCCCGAGCGTTTTTATAGAGGTCTGAGAGGAGGTGAAACTGTATTGCACGCCGAGAACGTTGATGTAGTCGCCGACAACAATAGTTTAAAATCTCGCATCTAGGACTAAGTAGAGTGTTTCATAGCGCCTGGCGTGCTGCAGATTAAACAAATCTGGTTGACATGATGGAGTACAGGAAGACCTCTAACACAACCACTAGTCCCGGGGAAAGGGGTAATGGGTCGTGGTGACGGTGTAGGGTAGGTGTGCGGTATGGTGTAGGGATGAGTAAGGGTGGTATGCGAGAGAGAAAGGGTTGGGTTGGGAGAGTGAGTGGGTATAGCACCGCTTTTAACCCTATTTAGCTATTTCACAACGTGTCAACTTGCTGTAGGAGAAAAGCTCAACGCGATGCAGGTCTTATCAAGAGTGAGTGAGTGAGTATGGTTTTACGCCGCCTTTAGCAATGTTCCAGCAATATCACAGCAATATCACACATTGTACCCATGTCGGGAATCGAACCCGGATCTTCGGCGTGACGAGCGAACGCTTTAACCACTAGGCTACCCCACCGCCCCTCTTATAATTAGACGTTTACTGATTTTGTGAAGCCTTCGAGCACCGGTATGATGCTGACAAACCGAGGAACATAATCAGAACCTGGGCCCACTTACACAAAGCGATCTTAGCGCTACGATGATCGTAACTCCAATACTCTAACATAGATTTAAGATGGTCGTATTTCATTATCGCGGTGGCGACAACCACAAGGAAAAGCAGACTTGTGACAGATGAAACACATACTGGCGACATCTGATTGGTTATGGCGATGTCGTTTCAAAAGTAATGCCAACATGACACAACTTAGCCATGCAATAACGGACGCAAGCCCATGGGTATAAACCTCCCAATTTTCGGTATTATATGTGCAAATTGCTTAGCGGGCCCCTAAGATCTCAACTGTCGGTCGAACAAACAGCATAATAAATCCAATACTTTCATAATCCTTGCAGCATAAGTTCTGGTCCCGAGAGTCGCGTGTTTCTGCGGATGTTGATTGTTCAGCCCGATAGAGCATAGACAGTGCCAGCTACACCGCAACGACCGCAAGCTCGGCTACAAAAGCGTTAATGCTAAACTTAGTAAACATAAACTCTTAATGGAAAGTTTTCACTGAAGGATAACATTCTGTTAAAGCACGCCCATTAGCAGTTTGGTTATCCCCGAATGGACAGATCCAAGGTTAGAGACTCTGGTGCTGTGTGTGTCCGTCCCGGGGGAGCGGCGAACGAGGCACGAGATGGGTGGTGAGTGGTGGCATGTGAATCGGTGAATACGGAGACCATCTGAAAGTCAAATTTCACCATTAACATATCCGTGCCTCCCCCGTGGGTGCCGGCATTATTTAAGGACGGATCTGAGGGCCAGCTTTTTCCAGACTTGCTTGATTTAGTGTGCTGCGAGTCTTAGCTTCTGGCCGTGGCCCCCAGAGTCCGCTTGGGGGCGGGGACATCGCTCCCCCCTGGAATGGGTATCGACATTCTTATACAAACGTTTTCACATGAATCACGACAACGGGTGACCAACCGGTCGACTTTTCCTATAAAATATACTCAGTTTTGTCTGGAACAAATGATAAGTGTTGCAACTAATATATCGTTTTACGTTTTCAGTCATTTGTGAAATATGTTCTCATCACTTTCTGTCAACGTGAAGCTCCCAGTTTGTGGAGGCCCCCTCCGACACTCTTGTTTGTATTCCAGGTTTATGTCCTCGCGTGTCGTACTTTAGATACAATGAATGCCTCTCCAACTAGTTTACGTCAATTGGAACTACATGTACGCCCTGTTGAATTACATTGACGCTCTGTTGAACTATGTATAAGCTCAGTTGAACTACGTATACGCCCAGCTGAACTACGTGTACGCCCAGTTGAATTATGTATACGCCCAGTTGAACTACGCGTATACGTCCAGTTGAACTACGTATACGCCAAGTTGAACTACGTGTACGCACAGTTAAACTATGTGTACGCCCAGTTGAACTATGTATACGCCAAGTTGAAATACGTGTGCGTCCAGTTAAACTACTTGTATACCCAGTTGAATTATGTATACGCTCAGTTGAACTACGTATACGCACAGTTGAACTATGTATACGTCCTTTTTTAACTATGTATACGCCCAGTTAAACTATGAATACGCCCAATTGAACTACGTGTACGCCCAGTTGAACTATGAATACGCCCAGTTGAACTACGTATACGCCCAGTTGAACTACGTGCGTGCCAATAGACACTACGTGACCCCCCTTTTGAGCTACGCGTACGCCCAATTGAACAACGTGTACATTCAGTTGAACTGCATATATACGCCCAAATGAACGATGTCTGAACCAAGAATGACTACGCCAAGTTGATCAACACGTACTCCCATTTGAGAAGCTTGAACACCGAGTTAATCAACATGCTCGCCTATTTGGTCCACGTGTGCGACAAGTTGATCTACATGCATAACAAGGTGCATGACCCTGGTGTCACACGTGTCATGTTCTGCAAGACAAAGAGTTGTCCCTGGAGCCCTGGGTGAAAGGACCCCACAGGGTAGAGGTGTTGCAATTGGGTTAACCTATGTAAAATGCCTACTTGGTCACTCTGGCTCCAACAATCTTACGTTTAATCACATTTTCGTCGTTCAATTGATGAGCACCGCCATTCAAATACTTCTGGCAGCAAAGTGGCTTGTCTGACCGCAGACAAAGGATGGGTACCTCCTAAAGACGAGAGAGAGTGTGTGGTCCACGGTAATTGCCTCTGCTGGGCTTAAAGGAAACGCTGTAGCTCCCTCGATGACATGTGCGCTGTGGGTGTGAACGTTGAAGTTTGAAGCGGCGGTTACATCCTGGCTCCGTTAACGTCATCCAAAGAGCATATTTTTTAGCCCTGACTTAAAAACATCGTATGAAACGCTGCAACGTTATACGCGAGCTTCACTGCCCCCGTCGCTTGGATGCAACACTAATGTTTCAGATCAGCGGGAGCGTATGCTACTAGTAAGGAATTCTACATTCTGCTGAAAGAGAGAGAGAAAAAAATATCACAAAAACGTAACCGTGATCGATCTCTCTCTGAACGAAGCTCATGTGAAATTCGGGAGCATGCAACCAGAGCAACACCAACAAGCCGGGGTCCATTCCCCTTCCATCAAGACGTGTGGGGGTGGAGTACCTGTTGCCATCAATCGTGTTCTTTTTTGCCTTCGTACTTGGTTTTAGGTGGATAAAGTAAGCTATCCGTAACATGTGTTTTGCTTGTTTCTTGTTTAACGTCGCGCTTAGCACTATTCCACTATATGACGTCGCCCTATAAATAATGGAATATGGGCTAGAAAAAACGATGGTTGATATCATGAGCAACGTCACAGCCCGTCGGGGTTAGACAACACGCTATCAACCAAGTCACCGAGCCTGACCACCCAATCCACATACTCGTCCCTCGCTTGATACATATTCTAACCCTAAATACCCCAAAATAAATAAAGTGCTGATGAAGCTGTGTCGTCTCTACGGGCGGTGAGGTAGCCTAGTGGTTAAAGCGTTCGCTCGTCAAGCCGAAGACCCGGGTTCGATTCCCGACATGGGTATAATGTGTTAAGCCCATTTCTGGTGTCCCCCGCCGTGATATTGCTGGAATATTGCTAAAAGCGGCGTAAAACCATACTCACTCACTGTATCGTCTCTATAGACAGTGGTTACACTAGGTGAAAGCCCTATATAAATGAAACGGCGTACTAAATCTGGTTATTCGAACTACCATGTCGACAGAGACCACCTCGACAAAACAGTGGAGTGAGAATTCAGGTTTGGTAATGATTAAACTCTTTTTAAGGTATATAAGTAAGAATATTCAGACCTATGGATTGAATATCTTATCCCGCAAAGGAGAATTATTTAAGCGTTTATATGCTCCTGATGGTGGCGAAGTGTTAAGTGGGAGACACGAGAAGACGTTTATAATCTGACGCCTCCTTATCACCCGCCATGAAGATAGTGGCGGCAGACAGGCCATGATTGGCTGGGTGTCTCTAGGGTACACCGTCCTGAACATCAGACGACGCCTACTGCTTGGTGTTGCTGTTCTCAAACCAGGCGGGGGTTTGTTCAAACAACATTCTTCGTAAAGTGACACATCTCACTTTATTATGATCACTGACCATCGTTTTGTATTATAGCGGCATCCAAAGCAATGAGAGAAGATAAAACAAGGCATTATGGATGGGGTTATCTAGGCTGACTTTACACAGCCGTTTATCGAAAAAGAAATATTTTCCTGGAGAAGAATATGCTATCTTTGTATTTATGAGTAGAGGAAGCTCACAAAGCCCATATACCTTCTACAGTTAAGAGTTGGGATTTTGGTGTGGGCGGGTCTCTTATCTCAGTATAGTTTCCTTGACATCTCTAAATAATTTAGTGTTTATGATTAATTGTCATCGTATAGGTTGTTCTTGGCCGTAGACGGAGAGAGGTGGTTGTAAATCAAGAGAGACGGAGAGAGGTGGTTGTAAGTCAAGAGAGACGGAGAGAGGTGGTTGTAAGTCAAGAGAGACGGAGAGAGGTGGTTGTAAGTCAAGAGAGACGATATATATAAGACGGAGAGAGGTGGTTGTAAGTCAAGAGAGACGGAGAGAGGTGGTTGTAAGTCAAGAGAGACGGAGAGAGGTGGTTGTAAGTCAAGAGAGACGGAGAGAGGTGGTTGTAAGTCAAGGGAGACGGAGAGAGGTGGTTGTAAGTCAAGAGAGACGGAGAGAGGTGGTTGTAAGTCAAGAGAGACGGGGAGAGGTGGCTGTAAGTCAAGAGAGACGGAGAGAGGTGGTTGTAAGTCAAGAGAGACGGAGAGAGGTGGCTGTAAGTCAAGAGAGACGGAGAGAGGTGGTTGTAAGTCAAGAGAGACGGAGAGAGGTGGTTGTAAGTCAAGAGAGACGGAGAGAGGTGGCTGTAAGTCAAGAGAGACGGAGAGAGGTGGTTGTAAGTCAAGAGAGACGGAGAGAGGTGGTTGTAAGTCAAGAGAGACGGAGAGAGGTGGTTGTAAGTCAAGAGAGACGGAGAGAGGTGGTTGTAAGTCAAGAGAGACGGAGAGAGGTGGTTGTAAGTCAAGAGAGACGGAGAGAGGTGGTTGTAAGTCAAGAGAGACGGAGAGAGGTGGTTGTAAGTCAAGAGAGGGAGGTGGTTGTAAGCCAGGAGAGACGATATATATATATATATATATATATATATATATATATATATATAAATGCAGGCGCCTGTGTGTCAGGCTGTAAAAAAGATTAATAGCAGAGATAGTGTAATGCTATAGTTGTTGGTATTCCAGTGCTGAGATTATCTACCTGCACGCATAACTTCCATCAGTGATCCATGGGGATATATGCCACTGTGATTAGATGATATGGCGAGTTAACAGTCGTGGCAATGGCGCATGAGTGGCGGAGATTGAGGGGCACATCAAACAGGCCCCTCTGGCAGTGGATATCAATTGTATTTACCTAGCATTGTGGCCTCTCGGATCCATCACGCTGCTAGGTTGGGCCTTGACAATAGGACGGGATAAAGCCAACCGCCCGCCTGTAATGACATAAGCGCAGTTTGATGCTCTTCGAACTAATAGCAGTGGTATCAGATTAATCAATGCGTTGGGATGCATCCGATACTGTAGGGATGATCAATGGCTTTGTAAGGAGCAGTGTACAGGGTTTGGCAAGGTCACCTGATAGGGACAGTTTGATCCATGTTATGTCTCTTTAATGCTTTCGTACTAAGCTCCGCCAGATGCAACCCAGTTGATCAGGTCCCACCAACACAAATGCATTGTAGATAAAAGTGGAGGATAGCTGACCATAAACTACAAGTAATTAATTACTAACCAATCATCTACCATTGATACAAATTACCAGTTATCTTCACTTGATACGAGTTGGCAGTTTTCTACCCGTGATACAATAAGCGATTATCTATCCTTGATACAAGTAACCGATTATCTACCCGTGATACAATTAACCAATTATCTACCCTTGATACAAGTAACCAATTATCTACCCTTGATACAAGTAACCAATTATCTACCCTTGATACAAGTAACCAATTATGTCCCCGTGATACAAGTCATCTTGTCTACAATTAGTACAAGTTACCGACTATCTAACCTTAATACAAGTGTCTGATTATCTACCCAAGGCAGAAGTTACCGATTACCCGCACTAGAAGTTAGGTTACCGATTACCCACACTAGAAGTTAGGTTACCGATTATCTACCCTAGATACAAGTCTCTGATTGCCCACCCTAGAACTGAATGTGAATGAGGTGGCTGAGTCTTCCTCTTCATTAAAGTTCATTTGTTATCTGTTGCTCCGTAGGGGGAACATGATCTTGCCGGAGTCAGTGTCAGCAGATCACGTGTCGCAAGGCAGACATGCGCAATGCACAGGTGGTGTCACGTCTCCGTGACCAAATCTCACGTGTCTCTCTGTTTCCTGCAACAAAGCCCCAAGATCTCCCTCAGCGGACAACCGACACCAGGTTTATTGTTCTCCCATCCTGATACGGTCCTCGCGCGTGGTGGCAGTCACGTGATGTTGACCAGTGTCCTCCACGGCAGCTGGGACAGAGATACAGGGTCATGGCACTCGACTGTAACCACATAGTCCCCGAGGGACGTCCGCCTGTAGATACTGTGATAACAAACGGAATTATCAGATGGTCAAACATTAATGCGAGTTCTTATATTGTGTCCTCGGTGGGGACGGATATGTGAGGCTTCCCAGTAGTACGCACTGGCCTTGGCTTGGCGGTAGGCTGACACCCAAGAAAGCCTGCATGTCAAACCGGAAGTGGTGAGCTGGGAAGCCTGCAATAACGTCATCTGTTTCTTTTGACGCGAAAACGTCTCTCGTGACCGTAGCAAATAGGTTTACGGTGTCACAAATACATATCCTGAACTCTATTTGTATACAGTAGCAGCTTATCCGAAACAATGACTTATGCATTGTGATGAAGACAATGGTAATGGGCTAGAGATACGAGAAGCCCTGGATGAAAGATAAACTTGTCCAGATTGCTTCTAGAAACCGAAGCGTTCCACACTGGGCTTGGGAAATATCGTAACAGGGTGCCGTTGTAGAAAACAACCTTAGCGCTACGACTGTCGTAAGTCTATGTTAAGGTATGGGAGTTACGATCACCTTAGCGCTAAGATCGCTTTGTACAACGGCACCCAGGACGCCAATTGAAAACAATAGGCCGGAGTATCCATCACGGTGGAAAGACTGTTGGCGGTGTCGTCTCGCGTACATCCAGGTCTCAAAGCATCAGCCACCCTAGCCGATAAAATAACAGAACAGTACACACAACGTCTTAGGCAGAAATTCTGCCAAAGAAAATGTAAATTGACCGTGGTTAATCCGGCACGTTCAAGAATAGCTTGACGTTAAGATCCATATTCCATGCTCTGTAAGTCCCCTTGTACCGCAAGCGTATCTATGCATTAGGTATAGATCAGTTCCAATATTGCATGCATGAGTACAGGGCGCCAGACACTGGTATATTTTTAGTTTATGACAAGAGCAATGTAGACGTATATACTCTATCAGCATGTTATCGTGTCGGCTTTAACATACACATCTTAAACGTAATGTAACGAAACCAAGTGATTAGTCTTAATCTTACTCTACGCACAACTCGCCACACAGACGCTTCTCATAGTCTTTACCGATGGTGACGCAGAATAAAACATCTCAATGGTAAGTTGATAAAATATATATAAACACGTCAACGCTAGATAATAACCAACCTCGATTCTCACCCGAAAGAGGTTCCATGGTCGTTAAAGGCAAAATAGCGGTGACAATTTTACGAATCGATCACTAAAAATTGATGGCACTGGGTATTAAAGAAAAGATTAACATGTCCTGCCCTATCGGTAGCACCTGCTTCTCACACAAGAAGTACTCCAGTCATGCGACAGCGGCCTGAAAAGAAACCAAACAACAAGAGATGGACCAGGAAATACAGCATTTACTAATTTTGTTGAAACTAGACACGATGTTTTAAAGACAAAGAATGTCCCCTGCTTGCAAGAAATGAGGAAATTTATCTCAGGTATATATTTTAGCAGAGTATATGACCTAGGGTATCATTGCTAAAGCATGGTGGTCCAGTTGTACAATACCTTGATTGAATGAACATGATTTCGAAATAAGAATCTAGATTAATTCCCGTGTACCACGGAACTCCTGCCTACGAAATGGACCTAGAGTACGTTGTGAGTATAGTGTTCAATCCACTGGTTGCACCATTATACTATATGCCTCTGTGCTCATGTCATGTATGTTTAAGGTGTAGGTAGAATTTGGCTGACATCTACATACAGGGGTGGGGTGGGGTGTGTGTGTGTGTGTGTGTGTGGGGGGGGGGGGGGGGGGGGGGGGGTAAGGGTGGTGGGGGGGGGGGGGTAAGGGTAGTCCAGTGGTTAAAGAGTTAGCTCGTCACGACGAAGACCTGGGTTCAATTTCCCACATGGGAACATTGTGTGAAGCCATTTCGCCCTGATGTTGCTGGACTATTGCTAAAAACGGCGTAAAACCACTCACACACTCACTCTACGTAAATTTATACACTTAAAATATGTCAATCAGGAGAGTCATCATCAATGTCTCAGTGTATGATTTATCTTTACTTCATATATATGTGTCCTTACTGACAGCGTAGGACCCGTGACGATCCGGGATAGAATAGGTCTTCAGCTACCCATGCTTGCTGCAAATGGCGACCGTGCTTGTCGTAAGAGGCTACTAACGGGATCGGGTGGTCAGGCTCGTTGACTTGGTTGATGCATGTCTTCGTATCCCAAATGAGTGGGTCGATGCTCATGATGTCAATCACTGGCTTGTCTGGTCCAGACTCGATTATTTATAGACCGGAATATTGCTGAGTGCGGCGTTAAACAACAAACAAATAAACAAACTGACAGTGTAGCGGGTAACGTGGTCAACAGGTAGGATTTGACTCTGACTGACCTCCACGTACAGAGAAGCCAGGGAAATCCTCATTGAATTTGCCTTGACCACGATGGCCGATACTTGAGGCACTTGTGCTCCATTATAATCATGGTTGTTGGGGCAGGGGCTTCAATAAGGGCCTCACTTGTCCTGGTAATGGATCAGAAGCCAATGTAGCTGGCATCTCTCTGGGGAGAAGAGGTGATCTGACGCCATTGTGTCACGACGCGTTTAATAAGACATCCAGAGACTGTATTGTCTGACCATGGTGGGCGATCAGGCATAATCACCATCAAGAGAAGGGACGTGGACAGTCTTCGGCTTCATCGCCAAACCCGTGCGTCATAATAGGAGCTTTCTGACAAACACATTAATATGATTACATTTGACACACGCTACTATTAAACTGTCACACAGGAGTGTCTGCCAGACAGCGGGGTCCCAGTTCCTGCTCAGACGTTACCGCGGGTAAGAAGGGTTTGACGTCCGCTTAGCAGCTCGGTTATATCACAGCGTATCATGCTGAAGAAAGCCCAAAATGGCCGCAATAGAAGACTTATACCAATATTGAAACCAATAGCAATCGGTACTCACAAACCAAAGAGAAATTGGGATGAATTTAGGAATTTGATGGTTTTACGCCGCTTTTAGCACTTTTCCAGCAATATCACGGCGGGGGACACCAGAAATGTGCTTCTCACATTGTACCCATGTCGGGAATGGAACCCACGTCTTCGGTGTGACGAGATATCGCTTTAGTCACTAGGCTACTCCACCGCCCCGAATTTAGAAGTCGATCCCACGATTAAAACCCTTTGGCCAGTTTTCCTCCTCATCCTTGTGAACGACGCCGTTAAGATTACAACAAACGTTTGCTGTTCATTATAACCTGGTAGCTTTGACTCAGACTATGTTCGAATATTATCGAATATAGAGACACATTAGCAAGTATATCCTCGTATCAATACATCAGACTACTACAGTAGATGTACGATGTAGGAATTACTGAACTAATAAACGTACATTGGCCAAACGACGATGAACTGTTGCCAGTTAATTCCTATGTATAACCATTGTGTCCCTAGTGAGCGTCCTGCCTCGGGGCGCGTCTTCTGTTTAACTATACGTAGGCCTCTAACTGTAAGTCAACTGGCAAATTGAATCAACCCAACCCTGAAGCCCCGTGACACGAGCTGCCGAGCTTCTGATTCCAACAAACGACGTTACTAAAGATCGCCAGAACACAGGGAAGTCGTACAACAATCGCCACGAGGAAATTAGCTGCAGTGGACGGTTAAATGGGACTTTATTACCCTCCTTCACAGAATTCATCCCCAGGACATTATGAATATGACAGTTGGGATGAACAATGCCAGTGACCGGTTGATATGGAGTGCAGCTCGCCACAGTGAGTGAGTGGGTGCTGTGTGAGTCAGCCTTAACAGAAAATATTTACTGTAACATACATCCCCGGCCGGACCACTCAGCCTGGTGAATAATGTCTCCATCCTGTCTCCTCTCATCTGATATAACGCTGTGCCTACTGTTTCCCACGGCCTCCTCCCATCTGGTATAACGCTGTGCCTACACCCTCTACCCGGCCTCCCATCTGGCACAACGCTTTGCCTACACCCTCCACCCGGCCTTCTCCCATCTGGCACAACGCTTTGCCTACACCCTCCACCGACCTCCTCCCATCTGATACTACGTTTTGCCTTCACCCTCCACCGACCTCCTCCCATCTGATATAACGCTTTGCCTACACCCTCCACCCGGCCTTCTCCCATCTGATACAACGCTTTGTCTACACCCTCCACCCGGCCTACTCCAGGCTGATATAACGCTGTGTCTACTGTCTCCAACCAGTCTCCCCCCAGTCTGATATAACGGTTTGCCTACACCCTCCACCCGGCCTCCTCACATCTGATACAACGCTTTGTCTACACCCTCCCCCGACCTCCTCCCATCTGATATAACGCTTTGCCTATACCCTCCACCCGGCCTTCTCCCATCTGGCACAACGTTTTGCCTAAACCCTCCACCGACCTCCTCCCATCTGATATAACGCTTTGCCTACACCCTCCACCCGGCCTTCTCCCATCTGATACAACGCTTTGTCTACACCCTCTACCCGGCCTCCTCGAGGCTGATATAACTACCAGCCAGTCTCGCCCCATTTGATATGACGGTTTGCCTACACCCTCCACCCGGCCTCCTCACATCTGATACAACGCTTTGTCTACACCCTCCACCGACCTCCTCCCATCTGATATAACGCTTTGCCTACACCCTCCACCCGGCCTTCTCCCATCTGATACAACGTTTTGCCTACACCCTCCACCGACCTCCTCCCATCTGATATAACGCTTTGCCTACACCCTCCACCCGGCCTTCTCCCATCTGATACAACGCTTTGTCTACACCCTCTACCCGGCCTCCTTGAGGCTGATATAACGCTGTGTCTACTGTCTCCAGCCAGTCTCGCCCCATTTGATATGACGCTGTATCGACAGCCTCCACCAACCTCCTCCAGTCTGATATAACGCTTTCCCTACACCCTCCACCCGGCCTCCTCCAGGCTGATATAACGCTTTGCCTACACCCTCCACCCGGCCTCCTCGAGGCTGATATAACGCTTTGTCTACACCCTCCACCGACCTCCTCCAGTCTGATATAACGCTTTCCCTACACCCTCCACCCGGCCTCCTCCAGGCTGATATAACGCTTTCCCTACACCCTCCACCCGACCTCCTCCAGTCTGATATAACGCTTTCCATACACCCTCCACCCGGCCTCCTCCAGGCTGATATAACGCTTTGCCTACACCCTCCACCCGGCCTCCTCGAGGCTGATATAACGCTTTGTCTACACCCTCCACCGACCTCCTCCAGTCTGATATAACGCTTTCCCTACACCCTCCACCCGGCCTCCTCCAGGCTGATATAACGCTTTGCCTACACCCTCCACCCGGCCTCCTCGAGGCTGGCATAACGCTTTGTCTACACCCTCCACCGACCTCCTCCAGTCTGATATAACGCTTTCCCTACACCCTCCAACCGGCCTCCTCCAGTCTGATATAACGCTTTCCCTACACCCTCCACCGAACTCCTCCAGTCGATAAAACGCTTTCCCTACACCCTCCACCGACCTCCTCCAGGCTGATATAACGCTTTGTCTACACCCTCCACCCGGTCTCCTCCAGGCTGATATAACTCTTTGTCTACACCCTCCACCCGGCCTCCTCCAGTCTGATATAACGCTTTCCCTACACCCTCCACCGAACTCCTCCAGTCGATATAACGCTTTCCCTACACCCTCCACCGACCTCCTCCAGGCTGATATAACGCTTTGTCTACACCCTCCACCCAGTCTCCTCCAGGCTGATATAACGCTTTGTCTACACCCTCCACCCGGCCTCCTCCAGTCTGATATAACGCTTTCCCTACACCTTCCGTCCGGCCTCCTCCAGGCTGATATAACGCTTTCCATACACCCTCCACCCGGCCTCCTCCAGGCTGATATAACGCTTTGCCTACACCCTCCACCCGGCCTCCTCGAGGCTGATATAACGCTTTGTCTACACCCTCCACCGACCTCCTCCAGTCTGATATAACGCTTTCCCTACACCCTCTACCCGGCCTCCTCCAGGCTGATATAACGCTTTGCCTACACCCTCCACCCGGCCTCCTCGAGGCTGGCATAACGCTTTGTCTACACCCTCCACAGACCTCCTCCAGTCTGATATAACGCTTTCCCTACACCCTCCACCCGGCCTCCTCCAGTCTGATATAACGCTTTCCCTACACCCTCCACCGAACTCCTCCAGTCGATATAACGCTTTCCCTACACCCTCCACCGACCTCCTCCAGGCTGATATAACGCTTTGTCTACACCCTCCACCCGGTCTCCTCCAGGCTGATATAACGCTTTGTCTACACCCTCCACCGACCTCCTCCAGGCTGATATAACGCTTTGTCTACACCTTCCACCCGGCCTCCTCCAGGCTGATATAACGCTTTGTCTACACCCTCCACCGACCTCCTCCAGGCTGATATAACGCTTTGTCTACACCTTCCACCGACCTCCTCCAGTCTGATATAACGCTTTCCGTACACCCTCCACCCGGCCTCCTCCAGGCTGATATAACGCTTTCCCTACACCTTCCACCCGGCCTCCTCCAGGCTGATATAACGCTTTCCCTACACCCTCCACCGACCTCTTCCAGGCTGATATAACGCTTTGTCTACACCCTCCACCCGGCCTCCTCCAGTCTGATATAACGCTTTCCCTACACCTTACACCCGGCCTCCTCCAGGCTGATATAATGCTTTCCCTACACCCTCCATCCGGCCTCCTCCAGGCTGATATAACGCTTTGTCTACACCCTCCACCCGGCCTCCTCCAGGCTGACATAACGCTTTCCCTACACCCTCCACCCGGCCTCCTCCAGTCTGATATAACGCTTTCCCTACACCCTCCACCCGGCCTCCTCCAGGCTGATATAATGCTTTGCCTACACCCTCCACCCGGCCTCCTCCAGTCCGATACAACGCTTTCCCTACACCCTCCACCCGGCCTCCTCCAGTCTGATATAACGCTTTCCCTACACCCTCCACCCGGCCTCCTCCCATCTGACGCAACGCTTTGCCTACACCCTCCACCCGGCCTCCTCCAGGCTGATATAACGCTTTGCCTACATCCCCCACCAGGCTTCCTCTCATCTGATATAACGCTGTGCCTACATCCCCCACCCGGCCTCCTCCGATCTGATATCACGCTGTGCCTACATCCCCCACCCGGCCTCCTCCGATCTGATATCACGCTGTGCCTACATCCTCCACCCGGCCTCCACCCATCTGATATAACGCTGTGCCTACATCCCCCACCCGGCTTCCTCCAGACTGATATAACGCTGTGCCTACATCCCCCACGCGGCCTCCTCCAGTCTGATATAACGCTGTGCCTACATCCCCCACCCGGCCTCCTCCCATCTGATATAACGCTGTGCCTACACCCCCACCGACTCCCTCCAGTCTGATATAACGCTGTGCCTACAACCCCCACCCGGCCTCCTCCAGTCTGATATTCCGCTGTGCCTACATCCCCCACCCGGCCTCCTCCAGTCTGATATAACGCTGTGCCTACATCCCCCACCCGGCCTCCTCCCATCTGATATAACGCTGTGCCTACACCCGCCACCCGGCCTCTTACCATCTGATATAACGCTGTGTCTACTGTCCCCATCGGCCTCATATCTGATATAACGCTGTCCCTACTGTCTCCACCGGCCTCCCATCTGATATAACGCTGTGCCTACCTCCCCCATCCAGCCTCCTCCCATCTGATATAACGCTGTGTCTACTGTCCCCATCGGCCTCATATCTGATATAACGCTGTGCCTACTGTCTCCACCGGCCTCCCATCTGATATAACGCTGTGCCTACTGTCTCCACCGGCCTCCCGTCTGGTATAACGCTGTCTACTGTCTCAACCGGCCTCCCATCTGATATAACGCTCTGCCTACTGTCTCCACCGGCCTCCCATCTGATATAACGCTGTGCCTACTGTCTCCACCGGCCCCCCATCTGATATAACGCTGTGCCTACTGTCTCCACCGGCCTCCCATCTGATATAACGCTGTGCCTACTGTCTCCACCGGCCTCCCATCTGATATAACGCTGTGCCTACTGTCTCCTGCCGGCCTCCAATCTGATATAAAGCTGTGCCTACTGTCTCCACAGGCCTCCCATCTGATATAAAGCTGTGCCTACTGTCTCCACCGGCCTCCCATCTGATAAAACGCTGTGCCTACTGTCTCCTATAGCTACCGGCTCTTTCCGCCTTTCCGCAGTGCTTAACGTCTGCATCCTACCATCTGTTACAAACACACTTCACTGCACCGCCTACAACCACACCGAGAATGGCGTCATCCATATTTCATTGTCAGTAGAGTAAGAGTTTGGCTGTCCGAAATCCATCCCTTAAATTTGCAACTGCCGTCACAGCAACTTGCATTGACGTCATAAAACACCAGTTGATGCCACATGTTCCCGTGTGCGATAAGGTAATTTGAAAGCAAATCCCTGAAATATTTATCTTTACTAAAATACTGCCTAACAAATAAAAGCAATGGGATCATACATTATATCAAGCACACCATATGGATCCACTCGCGAAGAGTGCCCTCGTACACTCCATCAGATAAACGTCATATCCGACAGTAAGTACTGAAGCATTCAAACAACGTCATGGACGAAAGGTAACTAGCGTCAAAACCGTCCATGATATCGTCCCTGTAAGAATAATTTGAAGTGATACATATTTTCGAAAGAATATTGTACATCACCATGGTTACTGATACTCACGTGTTTTCTGTAATAGGGTTATGTGATAAAATGCCAATGTGCCGCAACAGATTGATATTGCGAAACGGTTTCAAAGCAGTATAAAGAAATGGCGTCGAATCAACGCTCTTTTGTGCTGTCGATTGTCTTTGTACTCGTCAGTTGCTTCACAGGTACTTCAAAGTCACTTTTTTGCTCACAAATACAGATTGTTTTCATGAAATGAAACATACAACAAAGATATATATAAAAGTACATAATGTAATGATTATTTAAGACGGGTACGTGTTGAGATAAAAATTATGAGATTAAAAGTTGTCAATTTTACATTAAATATCGCCGCCCAGAAGGGCGAAGTGCATACTCTTTGCTTTAAAGATCAGGGTTACCTAAACTGTTCAGTGATTGTTTCAAAACCCGCTTTCCATATACAATAACTAAACTGTCACATGATAAACCAGCTACTTTGCTAGCAAAAAAGCCAGTTTTGTCCAAGCGTGATTTATTTAGAACAAAAGGAGCTTCGTACCAGCTCTCAACAAAACATAAAAATAGACAGTTTACGCATAAAAAATACTTTCAACAAAAAATGGTAAATAGACAGTTTACTTTTGTTAAAATCAAAATATGTTTATGTACGCATTAAATACGAAATGATTACTGACATTTCAGTTTAAATCCAAGTCTTTAAATGTGCCTGAATGTATATATACCCTAAAAGAATTTCCATAGGTTCGTAAGTGATGGTGCCAGTCAACAATCAATGACCATATTCAAGGGGTAGATAAACAGATGACTCAGAGCTCCAGATAAGCTGCGTATCTGCGAAAAATACGCATCAGAAATGCAGAAAAACGCAGTGAAATAAAATTCAAGCGTATCAAATACGCAACGAACATTACAGATACGCCACAAAAATAAGACTAGTGCGTATCATCAAAATATTGTGAAGTAACCCTGCGTATTTGATTAGCAAATCAGCAACTTATTTTGAAATTATATACGGACATTCCGTCAACCTTGCCAAACTCCACGATGACAGTTACATCATGATCATTTGCCATCACACTTTCTTGTGGAACTATCGCGGTATGTTTGAGTCCCATAAAGCTCTCGAACCCACACGACAAGATTGCAGGTACTAGATGAATAGTCTTTTTAAAAATTTAACTTTAATACCCACATGTGTAACCCAGATAGAATTACTGATACCCAATGATTTTAAGATGCATGGGTAAAATACCAACAACACCAAAAGCTTATCTGGAGCTCTGGATGACTATTGTCAGTATTGTTTACAGAGCGAGACAACGGACATTTAGTGATAGATGTCTAAATCAACCCGCTTTGTAATGCTTTACCCATACTTTTAAAAAGGCAGGTTGAATATGTATACTAATCAAAAGAAGTCAAGGAACACCGGCTTACTTAATCTGTCATGGCTGGCGGGCATGCAACATACAGCCTTCCAATTGTCGGTGTTCTCTAACTTGTTTTGAGTGGTATATTGTTGTTGACGTCATGTTGACATTGTCAGACAGCTTCAAGATAAGGGTTTATAAATCAGAATTGATAAATAATGTGTGTATCCTTTCGGTGTCATGACCCTCATGTCACAAGCCATGCATTTCTGACAACCATTC
This sequence comes from Haliotis rufescens, assembly GCF_023055435.1. NCBI lineage: Eukaryota > Metazoa > Mollusca > Gastropoda > Lepetellida > Haliotidae > Haliotis > Haliotis rufescens. Next base: position 17,219,401 of record NW_025964223.1, read on the forward strand.
TGCCACTTGTTTCGCCAAGTCTGACACACACATACTCGTGTTATAATCTCCATGTCTTTTGCAAGAAGGAGCAACGTTGTAATGATGACAGATATCGGGAATACGTCTTCTGTTACCTCGAGAAAGGCCATCAAGCCGTCATGACGACGTATTTAAGGTCTGGTAGATTTGTACAATGATCTCCGATGAGCTTCGGTGATCTTTTATGATCTTCAGTGATCCTCGCTTTATATAACAGCGCGAAGACACAGAGAATACTGCTGAATAATACTCTCACGATCTCCGGATCACAAAAGAAAGGCTCTGGGATGCTGCATTCCATTCCCGCTTTGTCATTCGTAAGTGACTTCTGTGAACCGACAGTGTAGCTATCAGTAGAACCAAGGGCTTCCTGTCGGTATTGGACATTCCTGCATGCTGTGCCTGTCTTATCGGGGATTTAACAATGATTGCATATGCATGAGGGGAAATATCTCCAGTGCCAACGCTGTACACTTGGTGCGGGAAAACTTCCCATTGACAACATTATTATACAGGCACTGTCATAACAGTCCCGAGAGACGGAAAAGTACGAGAGATATTTTAACATGGCGTTAGTTTATCGTGACGGTGCGCGTGAAGAGAATGCTCTCTAGAGGGAGGTGAAAACTGTTGAACGTTTGGGTGAATTACATTTTGTTGCCGGTGTAAACTGCGTTCGCTGAAGGCATCACTGACAAATAAATAAGTTCCTGTAGTGACTTAATTTCCATCTAAATGTCCTTTGCCTCAACCTACTTCAATAAACAATGGACACTCTAGGTCCAGAAAAAGAGTAGCACGTGACAAAATTTGGCTGCATGAAGCGATCAGATCTACGAGGTTGACATCAACCAGAAGACGAAGATGAAGCAATACGAACAACAGACAGATTGAAACCTATGTAGAGTATCCGTGTTTACAGAACGAAGGACACATTAGTTTTTCCATTGCAAAAGAACATTTTAATAATGATATTCGAGTATCCATACCATTTTGGTAATTTCAGGAGAATTGGCAGCCCTGGCATATGTCATTACTGGGCAGTACAGCGTGCCCGGTGATGCTGATGGAGTGTGATCAGATGGCCGTGTGGTGGCGCCACATGTAACTAATAGACCAATCGTCTGCCAGATTTCTGGCACCAAAGGGCTAGCGCGTGCAAGCGTGCAAGTTTCTCCTTCATCACACGTGGTCAGAGACATGTCGATGTCTTGGAGTCTTGGAGTCAGTTTTATAGGAAGATTGTCCTACTCCAAGTTACTCTTAAGGGGGTTTTCGGGGGATCTAAACGTGTTCTGTGTAGAGTTATGTGTCTGAGGCGTGCAATGAATCTTTGATCGTGAGTTCGAATCCAAGAATCGACCCTATTATGATAATTGGTCTAATTTAATTACCGTTCCGGTATGTTAAGAAAGTATCCATCACATTTTTTTCCACTCTTCCAAAATCAAAAGAGCAAAACGAATGTGGAAACTATCAAAAGCCAAACGTATCATCAAACATAAAGAAATTCTTTTTTTTTATATCGGTGTCATGTAGTTTAGATATGTCAATGTGATTAAGACGGCAGCCATAGAAGTAGTGAGAGTTTAAAGCCAGGTGCATTATTGTGATGGAGAAGACTGTCAGTAATGGAGGCGTGATGTTGCCACTTCATGTTGCCACTCCTTGCCTGTTACCTACGTGCAGTATCAAGGGTTTTACTGGTCTACATGTAGTATCAAGGGTTTTACTGGTCTACATGTAGTATCAAGGGTTTTACTGGTCTACATGTAGTATCAAGGGTTTTACTGGTCTACATGTAGTATCAAGGGTTTTACTGGTCTACATGTAGTATCAAGGGTTTTACTGGTCTACATGTAGTATCAAGGGTTTTACTTGTCTACATGTAGTATCAAGAGTTTTACTGGTCTACATGTAGTATCAAGGGTTCTACTGGTCTACATGTAGTATCAAGAGTTTTACTGGTCTACATGTAGTGTCAAGGGTTTTACTGGTCTACATGTAGTATCAAGAGTTTTACTGGTCTACATGTAGTATCAATGGTTTTACTGGTCTACATGTAGTGTCAATGGTTTTACTGGTCTACATGTAGTGTCAAGGGTTTTACTGGTCTACATGTAGTGTCAAGGGTTTTACTGGTCTACATGTAGTATCAAGGGTTTTACTGGTCTACATGTAGTATCAATGGTTTTACTGGTCTACATGTAGTGTCAATGGTTTTACTGGTCTACATGTAATGTCAAGGGTTTTACTGGTCTACATGTAGTGTCAAGGGTTTTACTGGTCTACATGTAGTACCAAGGGTTTTACTGGTCTACATGTAGTGTCAAGGGTTTTACTGGTCTTCATGTAGTATCAAGGGTTTTACTGGTCTACATGTAGTGTCAAGGGTTTTACTGGTCTTCATGTAGTATCAAGGGTTTTACTGGTCTACATGTAGTGTCAAGGGTTTTACTGGTCTACATGTAGTGTCAAGGGTTTTACTGGTCTACATGTAGTACCAAGGGTTTTACTGGTCTACATGTAGTACCAAGGTTCATCTACCTACGACATCACTCAGGCCATGCGGTGGGCCAATTAACTCATAAATAATTGATTGAGATTGAGCCTAAGGACAATGTCATCACAAGTCATAGCGCAAGTGTAAACTCACTGTGTTGTTTTATCGTGATATTGAATATTGGCTCCTTTGTGGCAATTGATTCTGGGCTTTAAGCCCAACAGATGGTACTGCCAACGTAGCGGTGGGCGCTGGCATGGCATGGCATATAAACCATGGTGTGCTAAACGTCCATGACATGCTGACAGTGTACAATGACATCAAACTGTCCATGATATATTCAGGTCGGACCATGACATACCCACCGGATATGTTTTCAGAGACATGCGATGACATCTATATTGGCTATATTATATCAGTGATGTATGATCACACACACACAGCGGCTATATGTTATATGAGCGACGTATGATCACACACACACCGGCTATGTTATATGGGCGACGTATGATCACACACACACAGCGGCTATATGTTATATGAGCGACGTATGATCACACACACACTGGCTATGTTATATGAGCGACGTATGATCACACACACAGCGGCTATATGTTATAAGAGCGACGTATGATCACACACACACTGGCTATGTTATATGAGCGACGTATGATCACACACACACCGGCTATGTTATATGAGCGACGTATGATCACACACACACCGTCTATGTTATATGAGCGACGTATGAACACACACTCACAGCGGCTATATGTTATATGAGCGACGTATGATCACACACACACCGGCTATGTTATATGAGCGACGTATGATCACACACATACAGCGGCTATATGTTATATGAGCGACGTATGATCACACACACACTGGCTATGTTATATAAGCGACGTATGATCACACACACACCGGCTATGTTATATAAGCGACGTATGATCACACACACACCGGCTATGTGTTATATGAGCGACGTATGATCACACACACACTGGCTATGTTATATGAGCGACGTATGATCACACACACACCGGCTATGTTATATGAGAGACGCATGATCTCACACACACACACACACACACACACACACACACACACACACACACACACACACACACACACACACACACACACACACACACACACACACACACACACACACACACTGGCTATGTTTTATGAGCGACGTATGATCACACACACCGCGCGCGCACGACGCACGCACGCACACACACACACACACACACACACACACACACACACACACACACACACACACACACACACACACACACACACACGCACACACCGGCTATGTTATATGATCGACGTACACATGTAAAGGTGTGCGATATATATATACTCCAACTGTACTTGAGGCTCACACGAACACAGAATTACACGCTCTGCCCAGGGGATCATGAGGTGAGCGCGCTACTGAGTTGTACTGTCGTGTCATGCTAAAACATCAGTATCTAACAAGTCCCTGATCGGAAGGCCAGGTTATTTGGGTGACCACAAGAGGAGCTGATAATCTCCCGGCGAACGAAGCACGGCGTTGTTGAGGAGACAATGTGACTCGATGTTCATTATAAATATTTGGCTTTTGCCAATCTTCGCTTCTAAATCCAACAAGAGTGTTTCAGAAATACTCCAATATGCAAACAATATTTATTTCGGATCTTGGATTGGTCACACTATACAGAGGAAATCCAGCGATTCTTGGAAACAGGAACATACTCCAAGCCTGGTAAGAAATGGTGCAACTAATTAGACCATTTTTTAGCCGCTGTTTAAAAAACGTTTTACGGTCAGTGTCTGTACTAATGCTTATTTTGTATATAACAGTATTGCAACATGGCTTAAAACTGGAGTGAGTGAGTTAGTAAGTGAGTATGGTTTTACGCCGATTTTAGTAATATTCCGGCAATATCAGACGGGGGACACCAGAAATGGGCTTCAAACATTGTACCCATATAGGGAATGAACTCGGACCTTCGGCGTTACGAGCGTACGCTTTAACCACTGGGCCACCTCACCGCCCCAACAGTTGTAGTAATTGTCCAGTCGTTAGTTGAATGAGTGTGAGTGAGTTTGGTTTTACGCCGCTTTTAGCAATATTCCAGCAATATCACGGCGGGGGACACCAGAAATGGGCTTCACACATTGTACCCATGTCAGGAATCGAACCCGGGTCTTCGGCGTGACGAGCGAACGCTTTAACCACTAGGCTACCCGACCGCCCGTTAGATGAGTGAAATGAAGCAAAACAAGTATTCAAGTGATGCACAGCGACAGGGGAAAATAAGCGTTGTAATGGCTTCCACAGGCTCCCAGTCAATTTTGCATTTTCAGGAAATCTTCCGGATTTCTTGCCATTAGGGATCCGGAAGATTTCTGGGCCGGATACCTTTCGGATAGCTTCTTCAACATATCAGGAATGTAGTAGAGCATTGTGTGAAGCACATTACGAAAATCTTAACTTTACCAAGAAAGTTGCTTAAGGTTTCGGGAAAAGGGAAAAAGGACTTCCCAACTGTTCTAGTGACCGGTGACCAGTGACCGGTGACCAGTGACCAGTGACCAGTGACCGGTGACCAGTGACCAGTGACCAGTGACCAGTGAAAGCATTAAGCAGTGACCCACTGGTGAGTTTCATCACTACCAGCTTGTGCCTCCTCTCATTGGCAGGTGACCGGTGACCGGTGACCGGTGACCAGTGACAGCATTGAGCAGTGACCCACTGGTGAGTTTCATCACTACCAGCTTGTGCCTCCTCTCATTGGCAGGTTTACTGGAAAATGCATAATTCCGACACTGTGATGGAGTCTGTCCCGGAGGGCATTCTCTATCTAATCATTGTGCAAGATGTATGCAGAAACATGCGACTCAATTTACATCAAAGCATATCATATTTGTGGCTAAACATTAACAGAGCATCAGTCACGGCAGACCAGGCAAGTAAAGCACGTGTGTTTCATATTGAAGCAACTGGTTAATGTTTGTTAGCTGCTCACATCCGAATGTTCTTTATGCAGCCGTGGTTCCCAGATCTCCGCCTTTTCTCGCCACTGTTTCTACTTCCGGTACGTTTTGATACACAACAGCATGTGACTGTAAAGGGCACAAATCAACTGTGTACGGATAACGATCATGGATTTGAACATTCTGATTGATGCTTTTATTCAGGACACGCAATCTGAATTAATATCAGAGCAAGGTGTCGATCTCTCAGCCCCGTCGGAATTGATCTCTTTTGATGGAAATGAAAACGAACTAAAAAAGGTCTAATTGTTCATCATGTAGGTCAAAGCGAGGTTTGCTCGAAATGTAGGAATATTCATAAGGCTATCTGTATTTTATTGCATGAGCTTTAAACATTGAAATGATAAACTGCTTACTTACTTGAACCATTGATCGTGTTGTGCTTGTTTGGCCACGGTATCTAATAACAATAGTTTTGAATGTTGCAAGACACGAGTATTGGTTGTGTGTGGGATGAGATACAATCTGTGGCTGTGCCTGTGTGGGAGGGGTTTGTGCGTGTGGGGAGACATAAACAGCATAGGCGGATCCAGAGGGGGTCCCCCACCCCACCCCCTCACCACCACTACCCACCCATTGCCCACCACCCTTGAAAACCAAATGTGTGTTGCAGGACACGAGGATTGGATGTGTGCGCGTGCGTGCGTGCGTGCGTGCATGCGTGCGTACGTGTGTGTGTTGGGGGGGGGGGGGGGGGGGGGGGGTGAGGGGGATATTCTTATTGGTTATATGAGTTTATGCAGTAGCAGCAAAATTAAATGGATATTTAATACTGGATTTTTAATAGTATTTAATAAGAAGTATAAAGCCATATGTGACAATAATCACGGATAGTTTATAACAAATGGCGGGTTCATCCCCAACAATAACTGTAATGCGTTGTTGATCACATATTGCCTGGACTGTTCACAACGGCCATCTCGTACAACATTTAATACTACTTGTAGCGCAAATCAAAGTAGCTCTCTTGTCAGTATTCTAAGCATATAATAGAATCGAGAGCAGCGTAATGAATCTAGACAAGAATTTAGTTCCTCCGCGAATGTAATATAAGAATATACCCAATTTATCGTTCGTCTGTTTCTCCGAATTGATTTGCTCTCCGACATCAATCAACAATGACAAGCGACACGCGGCTCGGAATGCCAGCACGTGCACAAGCCACCAAATTAAACTTGTCTGTGAGAAATCACCATCTCGACGAGAGCCGAGATCTCCTCGCCAACTTTATTATTGTACGTTGAGAATCGGGAGTCATCTTCGATCGAATAGTTGCCCAAAATACTCTTCAATAATAGCGATTGTTTATTAACATACACGATTAGATTCTTAGACATATTCATTTCGAGTGGAAGTAACACTCTCCCTCACTAAGGTCAAACTGGAGGAGGGGTGTGTGTGTAGGGTGGGGGAGGGGGGGGGGGGGGGGGAGCTATTGATCGGGTTTGTATGGTTTGAGTGCGACCTTAAATTGATTTTTATACATTCGTAATTGCAAAGCGTATAGGTTTGTAAAAACTTATCCCGGCAACATGTGTACGTGATCTGTGACCACTTTCTACTCCGTTATTTGTGAGTGAGTGAGTGAGTGAGTGGAAATTTAACGTCGAATCGGCATTTTTTCAGCCCTATAGCGACCTTTATTTGTGAGGTCATGTGGCTGCTCGCGTACCCCGTTATCTTTGATTTCATGTGACTGTTTGTTTGGTTGCTTACTTGCTTGGTTGTTGTTTTACGCCGCACTCAGCAATAGTCCAGCTATATGACGGCGTTCTGTAAATAATAGAGTCTGGACCAGAAAATCCAGTGTTTGACATCATGAGCATCAATCCACGCGATTTGGATACGATGACATGCATCAACCAAGTCAGCGAGCCTGACTACCCTATCCCGTCAGTCGCCTCTTACGACAAGCATAGTCGCCTCCTTTTACGACAAACATGGGTTGCTGAAGACCTATTCTACCCAAGATCTTCATGTGACTGACTGTATCCCCCATTATCTGTGATGTCATATGACGGCGTTTAACGTTGTGATGGGACCTCTTGTATCCAGCTTGGTTGGTAAAGCTGTAAAAAGAAGGCACAGACCAATACAGACGCTTCAACTTTTTAATTTAGAGCGTCCGCCCGGAGAGCGGAAGGTCCGGGGTTCGATCCCCGGCCGCGTCATACCAAAAGACGTTAAAATCTGGTACTTGTTGTTACCCTGTCTGACGTTCAGCATTAAGGGGATAAAACAAGGACTGATCGGCTCGGAGTCAGTATACTGTGTCTGAGTGGGGTATTCATGTTAAACTGCGGCATGGTGTCTCAGTGAGCTAGCACTATAAATCGGCATCAGTCTGGACTAGTACAAGCAGCCACACACATACACCTACATGCACGTCGCTATAAAAGTGCAATAGTCTTGGACGCGACGTTAAACCCAATTTCACCTCACCTCACAAATGAGTTACTGAACACATAGAAAGTCACGACACATCTGGTACTGTGTCAATGAAGCCATTGTATACACTTCAGAGTCAGCTAACTTTGAGTAGAACTAAACAGGATACCTCTTTCATTATATCTCTTCAGATATAAGAGTACTAGACCTTTACGCGTACATCCCGTGCGCCTCTCTTCTACTGACAAATTGCCCTGCTCAAAAACGCCTTTGTTGTTCAGTTTGGCTTTTGTCTGTTCTATTTTGTTCAGGGGTAATTCATTTTATCGCTTCCTTGTGGGCTTTAAAACAACAGACGTCTTTCAATGCTGTCTTTAAACCATCTCTACTCTCTGATCACCGCTTCACACTCTTGTTCTCGGGTTCCTATGGGGTCTGCTGGTAATGCTATCGACCACGGCACGAAGCCGTCACATCTGTAAATACGTTCCTTCACAGAAACCACAACACACCAAGAGCACATCCAGATCCTTTCACGAGCACTTTGAGTAGACAGGGTGAGGTTGTGTTGGGAGTTTCGACCACCGGGTCACATTAGTCGTGTCACACAATCAGAAAGTGTGCTCCGTTCTATTGACTCCATGAATTTCCACCTGTTGAATATCTGCAGCGTCGTCCGTTTCACTCAATCTGTTAAATAGTCCATCAGCTAAACGATGTGTCGTCTGCTAGGCTCAATTACATCTGTTACATGCAGTATCATCTGTTACACGCAGTATCGTCTTCTTATCTGCTGCAGCAGCATTGTTGTTACAACCAATCAGATCTACCACATACAGTGTCGTCTGTTACACCCAAACATATCTACCACATACAGTGTCGTCTGTTACAACCAAACATATCTACCACATACAGTGTCGTCTGTTACAACCAAACATATCTACCACATACAGTGTCGTCTGTTACACCCAAACATATCTACCACATACAGTGTCGTCTGTTACAACCAAACATATCTACCACATACAGTGTCGTCTGTTACACCCAAACATATCTACCACATACAGTGTCGTCTGTTACACCCAAACATATCTACCACACAGTGTCGTCTGTTACACCCAAACATATCTACCACACAGTGTCGTCTGTTACACTCAATCCTGTCTGCTGCAAGCAGTGTCGTCTGTTACAATGAATCCTATCTGCTGCCAACAGTGTCGTCTGTGAATTTCAATCATATCTGCTGCAAACAGTGTCGTCTGTTACAATCAATCATATCTGTTGCAAGCGGTGTCGTCTGTTACAATCAATAGCAGTGTCGTCTGTTACAATCAATCCTATCTGCTAAATGTGGAGTTGTCTGCTGTGTTCAGTCGAATCGACCACCCACCGGGTAGTCGGCAACATTTATTACACGTTGTGCATGCTTTCTCTGATATTGTCAACAGATACCTGTGTCAAATAAAATAATAATCTCGCCGACGACCCCGAAAAACCCGACATCATCATCATCATCATCATCATCATCATCATCATCATCTCAGATGAGAGCGGATAGAGTTAACATATCGTGTATACTTTAATGATGTCCACATCATTGTTTGCCAAAACGTGATACATTTGTCTTTGTCCACGTATTGACTATGATTATGTTGTCGCGGTGTCCGTGATGTCGACAGGTTGCGAGCCACAACTGGCCGATTAATGACATCCGTAACGGCATTGTGTCACACGAGCCTGTGTGTAGCCGCCCACTGATATTCAGGAACCAAATCAGCCGTGTTTGTTTATTCTTAATCATATCTATTTTAGGTATTGATTTTCATTGTGCGAGTGTTGATATGCGAAGATATGATTAACCGATGTTTGTAACGATTTATCGATGTACAAACGATGGCGTTTCATAAACCTGGCATTGTCGGTGACAGAGCAGAAATGGATATACCGGTCCACCACTGGGACGGCCTGTTGCGGACATTTGATATTATCCACCGTTTGCTTTCCTACACTATGCTGAGATAAATGAGATCGGCCATTTGATATACGACGACTGGACTCTTTTGTTCTGCTCCAGAAAAAAATCTGTAAAAATATAATGTATCCTCAGTTTTTATCAAAGAAATAAATTGTTAGCTGGACGTGTTCGATGTCATGAAAAACATTCATTGTTTGGCTTCGAATTTCACAAAAAAAATATATTAGTTGTTTGGAAGCAGAGACATACATTTATCCCAGTCTCTCGGGCATATTGAAAGGTGCTATAGCGGCTTAAAGTGGTAATAATAGTGACGGATTGTAAAACGGTTTCTGAGTTCATCCCAGTAACGTTTATAATAGCATGGTTGTGAACACAGAATCTGGCCCGCCAGAGCTGCCATGGAGCTATCTGGATTAAGGTACAATATAGTTAGCAAGACAGCGCAAGATATAGAAATCCCTGATGAATATATAATGTGACTTATTGGGAATTTTAGACAAAGACCTGATACTATATTCCGATGAACCAGAAGGAAGGACGGGTTAAACGAATGGAATGAACGTTGTGCTTTTCAGACAGACAGACATTTTTTTGAAAATGTGGCCAAAAGATCAAAGGTACATCATGCATACAATAACATTGTACAAGTTACAGCACAACCTTGTAGAACGGGTTTACAAACATGAATTTCATACTAGATTTGAATTGGCTTCTTAGCCCCCTGAGAAAAATACGGTAGAAATAACACGGATAACTTAGATAACATGTTAATATTTTCGGTTTGGAGTACATCACACATCTTTTTCGAGATCGTCCATTTCTAAACTACTGTTGCGTGTTATTGTTTATTATATTAATAGCACGTGCTATTCGTCTTCATTTTGGTGGTTACAGTATGGACAGGACGTATTTTCAATTGAAGGTTGTTGTTTTTTTAAATCTAGGTGCTCTAATGTTAAAAGCGTGTATGCAATCTTTCACTTTTACTGTTTGACGAAGTTTTTTTGTAAATCTAGGTGCTCTAATGTTAAAAGCATGTATGCAATCTTTCACTTTTACTGTTTGACAAAGTTTTTTTTTGTAAATCTAGGTGCTCTAATGTTAAAAGCATGTATGCAATCTTTCACTTTTACTGTTTGACAAAGGTTTTTTTGTAAATCTAGGTGCTCTAATGTTAAAAGCATGTATGCAATCTTTCACTTTTACTGTTTGACAAAGCCAGTCAGTCGGTTCAGTTGTCGTGGAAGCCTTTGACGTCATCCAATGTGGTCATGCATTCAAAACACGTTGACAGAGGGTGTTAAGGACAAGTAGCATATTTATTATTTACACTGTCCTTAAAAAATAATATATTAACACATCATAACCATTAGTAAAGCAATGGTTCATTTCGTTTTCAGGCGTTTGTGTGTTATTGCTATAAATGATGCAAGCAATATCATACTTATGTAACATTGAAAACATTATGTCAGTCTGTCGGTTCCAACTGACATTTCCTGGAGCCAAAGATCAACAACAAATATGAAATCAAAAAATAATTATCTCCTTAATGTAACTTGTTTCTTGCAAACGCATCGTGGAGGAACGAATAGCTATTGATGCGTTACGGAGAGGTAAAGGTCTGATCTCTGATAGGATGACCTTCACATCATATTGAATTATTCATTGCATCTTTATGAGTCTATTGCAGTCTTTATATCACAAGGGAGAACGGCTTATTCTAGCACCGGATTTGAGGTACCTGTGGGACAAGTTAGGTTTGTTGGTTTGTTTGTTTGTTGTTTAACGCCGCACAATATTCCAGCGATATGACAGCGGTCTGTAAATAATCGAGTCTGGACCAGACAGTCCAGTGATTGACATCATGAGCATCGATCCAGGCAATTGGGATACGATGATATGCATCAGACAACTCAGCGAACACGATCCCTTTAGTCGCCTTTTACGACAAGCATGGACACCTTTTACGGCAAGTATGGGTTGCTGAAGACCTGTTCTACCCCGGAATCTTCACGGGTTCCCTAATAAGTAATATTATGGTTGACCTCGCAGGCAATTAACATGGCTCTCCCAGTCATCACGGGAACCATTGTCTGGTCTTGCTCATCCTATGCAATGCCAATACACGTCTATACACTCTGAGGGGGCACGCTAACACAACAGGTGGAATTGTCGGGATTGTCCGTTTATAAGGAAGAGTGAGTGCTCATGCAAATACTGGCATTAAGTGGAAAGTACGCTGGTTACGAAGCCTGAGTGAGGAAGTCAGGTTGTTTCCGCAACATTAGAATCGTTTCTCATGATTGCAAAGGCCATTATCTAATTACGAGCGCTGACTGAAGTGATTTGTCCCCATTGTACGGCTCCCCCGAGACTCCGGAACTAGTCATGCACGTGCCTCCCTGGCTGTGGACCAGTGGTGCAACCAGGAAACTCCTCCATTGTTTTGTTAGACCTCGCGTCACTCTCGGGGAAATGGGAGAATGCGAGATTAACAAGCAGCATCACGTTGTGAATACATTGCTGCAGTTATTAGATATCCATGTTTGACTTTGTCATTATATGTTTAATCTTCCTGCAGCTATTTCGACAGATACTGGTGTTTCTACTTTCACGTGTAATAAACTACTACTGCGGATGCTACTACCAAGAACGGAATTTACAACAGGGCGTGTCCACTTCTACCATATGTTACAACTGCTCAACTAATTGATAATTAACACTACTACTGTTCCTGCTACTACTAACGCTTCTAATGCTACTGCTGCTAACACTACTACTGCTGTTGCTGATGCTACTACTACTACTACTGATCCTGATACCGCTGCTACTACTACTACTGCACAGGCTACTACTTCTACTACTATCACTACTACTACTGCTGTTACTACTACCACTACTACTACTAGTGCTACTGGTGCTACTACCACCACTACTACCACTACTACTTCTGCTGCTACTACTACTACTACTACTATTACTATTTTTACTGCTACCGCTACTACTACCACTATCACTACTGCTACTACTACTGCTGCTGTTGCTACTACCATCACTACTACTACTGCTTCCACTACTACTACTACTTTTACTGATGCTACTACTACTACTGCTGCTACTACACTTGCTACTACTACTACTACTGCTCCAACCTATACGTATACTGATACTGCTGCTACAGCTACTACTACTACTACTACTACTACTACTACTACTACTACAACCTATACCTATACTGATACTACTGCTACAGCTACTAGGTCTACTGATACTACCAACACTTATAACACTACTACTACTACTACTACTACTACTACTACCATTTTACTATTTCTACTTTGGAACTCCTATTACAACTTAACTCTAGCAATGCTTCCATTATTGACGACTCGGTTACATAGTCAATCCGGTTAGATATAGAACACGTGTATTTTAATAATACAAGCTATGTTCTTGCTACTCTCATAAGCGTTCAAATGTGTTTTTCAAAAAGAGAAGGTTGAGCCCTATAACTCCCTCCCACATTCTCTCGGATCCACCATTGACAACAACGTCAGCTTCTGCAACGTCTACGACAGGTGCGCGTTCCCATCCACGTAGCTGTGTCGTGTGTACGCTGGTGGTGCGTGGCGCGTCCCCGCGAGGTGCGGGAGCCGGGAACTTGACACTATCTCCGATTAATCACCTAGCTGTAATGGCATACGATCAGTGTTGTGTTTCAAACTCTCACGACTTTATCTGATACCGTGAGTGCGTATTTGTAGCCTCCAAACATTAAACTTCAGCAGTCTAACCGAAGCGGCATTACGGAAGTGACGTCACAAGCCTCTCGATGAGAATAGTGAGTGAGAGTGAGTGAGTATGGTTTTACGCCGCTTTAAGCAATATTCTAGCAATATCTCGGCGAGGGAACACCAGATGGGGTTCATACATTGTACCCATGATGGGAATCGAACCCGGGCCTTTGGCGTGACGAGCGAACGCTTAAACCACTAGGCTACCCAACAGCCCTCAGGGTGGGAATAACAAACATGTCCCTGAGCTCCTCTATCTCCCACCCCAAGCCATCGACACCCCACCCCGGGTTGTTAGAACGAGAAGGCTAGAGTAGGTGTTCATGTTATCAACCACTGGTTTACGTGGCCAGATGATGTCCCGATGGTCCAACGGCGTTTTCTCAGGTAGGCACCAACTCGGGTGCACAATATGTGGAATAAGTCAATGAACGTTATTCTTCAAATTTAATCGTCCCGTGAAGAGCCGAGTTAGAAATGGTCTTCAGCAACATCATTCGTGACCAACTCGTGTTATTCCGGGACAAGCCGAATAGCGACTCGTGCCCCTCTCATAGCCATTTTTGCGACCGGGATCCGTCTTAGCGCAATCGGGCATACCTAAAACAAATGTCAACTCGTTGCGTAATGGTTCACATATATTTCCCCATATATTATATATGTTTTTGATGTAATTTAAAGCACCTCGGGACATGCGGAATTATACAGTATGATTGAACACATTTAACTGTGTCTTGGGTATATTTTTAGATGCAAGACATGTGTAAAATCAAAAGTTATTTCTGAGGGATTCTTTGATGAATAACTTGAAATCAAACGCGCATTCTTATTGGCTTGTCGTATTTTCGCACATAACATTCATCGATAGGGGGACGAGTCTTCTTGCAGGTTACGGAAAGGGGCGAGTGGTGACGAATGCAGCAACACATTTTATTTATAAGAGGCGACTAACGAGATCGGGTGGTCAGGCTCACTGAATTTGTTGATGCATGTCATCGTATCCCAGTTACGTAAGTCGATGCTTATGACGTCGATTGTCTGGCCAGACCCGATTATTTACAGACCGCCGTCATATAGGTGGGATTTTGCTGAGTTAGTGGCGGTAAACAACAAACAAACAAAGCAATATAATTCAATCCACTACTCCGGTTGTTATGATAAAGGCCTGATCCTGTAAGTACACCCACAACAGGCACACGACCTGTAATACAGGGCCACATGAAACTGTGCTCTTCCATACACCTCCCCCGGGGCCAGACGGCTTCCTGTGAGCGAGCTGGCTGGTACAGCGGTCTGCACTTAGTCCATGATGCCTCTGGTAGCGGAACGTCACAATCAAGTTTGAGTGCTCCGTATTTATTTCAGATTGATTGAAAATGAATTCAATTTGTCGGGGAAGAAGCAGCAGCATATTATTTCTAGCAACCATTACCATGCGTTCCAGCAAGGCTGTAAAAGGCAGTGGTGTTTCCCTACCTCGCTTTATAAATTAGATAAAGATGGTGAGTGGATATTCCTGGTTCCTAGGAAATCTAGGGTCTTTGGTTTCACAAACTGGTGCGGAGAGACACACTCAGGTGTGAATATGTTCCAAACAGGTTCCCATACCTTCTGATAATCATAGTACCGTGGACACATTGCGTTTTACAAATCACTTAAAATTTCGAACGTTTAACCAGTTATATATTTGTACACGCTTGTGTTTTCCTAATTGCGGGATCAATCCACTTTCGAGACAAAATATCGCCACTCCTGCTAACAGGCGACCTGATATCGGTTTCGCAATGCAAGTAATTTGAAAAAACTCTCTTTGAAAGCTGGTACTGAGCTCAGCTGGTCAATGTTTTAGTTAAGTCTCGCATTAAGTGAGATGCTCGATTACGTTCAAGCCGTACCCTCCTCTCGGTCGATCTTCACACATCTCTATCACAGACGTTCTCGGAGCCGACACGGGGGTATAACCCACTCGCCCCTCAACCACCGTCCCACACTGACATCGATTACCATCGCAACTGACATCGGGAGGCGAGTCTGGCCGCCATCAGCATGTTGTCCCAACCAAGTGTATGAAGTACTGACATGGTGTTGGGGAAATAATGTCAGTGATGGTTTATTGTGGAAGTAATGTCGGGGCAGATATTATCTTCATTAAATAGCACCAGAGATAATATGGTAATCGGGAAACAGTGGCAGCAGTGATGCAATGACACTAAACCATATCAGTAAAGTACGGTAGTATCAGTGATGACATTGTGTTGAGAGGCAGTGTCATTGAAGACTTTGTGTTAAGTTACAGTATCAGTGATGAGAAGTTGTTAAGAGAAGAATCAGCGGTGACATTGTGTTAAGAGGCAGTGTCATTGACGACTTTGTGTTAAGTTACATATCAGTGATGAGAATGTGTTAAGAGAAGTATCAATGATGACTTTGTGTTAAGAGGTAGCATCAATGATGCGATTGTGTTAAGAGGCACTAGGAATGATGACATTGTATTGTCGCAGTCTCAGTGATGACATTGTGTTAAGAGTGAGTGAGTATGGTTTTACGCCGCTTTAACAATGTTCCATCAATATCACGGGTAAGGACATCAGAAATGGGCTTCACACTCTGTACCCATGAGGAGAATAGAACTCGGGCAGTATTAATGATAACAAGGTGTTAGGACACAATACCAGTGATGACACTGTGATGAGATTCATTCCGTGTATCGTCACTGCAGAGCCGCGTGTTCTGAGTTAATTGGGGGCGGTCGGGTAGCCTAGTGGTTAAAGCGTTCGCTCGTCACGCCGAAGACCCGGGTTCGATTCCCGACATAGGTACAATGTGTGAAGCCCATTTCTGGTGTCCCCCGCCGTGTTATTGCTGGAATATTGCTAAAATCGGCGTAAAACCATACTCACTCACTCACTCACTCTGAGTTGATTGAAGCTTCAACAACGTGCGCCGATGTGCGTGACGGGCCCCCTGACGTTGCTGTCACTGCCGATTGCTGCCAGTGTCGTCAGCGTTTTGATGACAGCTACCCTTCTAACAACTTGAACGTTAGAGACGCCGTCTTTTACTCCCAGTCTTCTATGCCGACAACCGATGGAATACTTGATGACCCTTCCTGTCAGGATGGATGTCTAGATCAGATTCCAAGGTGTCAAAAACCTTATCGTGACCAACATCTTATGAATGAGTATGTACATAACGGGTTCCATTTACCATTTTACCATTTTACCATTTATTTATCTGGTAAATCTGAGCAAATGTTTACATGATAGTCTAAATTGTGCGGTCATCTAAGATGGCTTCTTGCTTAGAAATTTATAAGACGGATACTTCTATTTAACCTATCATTACAAGCTAGACCGACTCCGTGGTCTAGTGGTAGAGCGTCCGTTCGATCCCCGACCGCGTCATACCAAAAGACGTTAAAAGATGGTACTTGTTGTTACCCTATCTGGCGCTCGGCATTAAGGGGCTAAAACAAGGACTGGTCGGCTCGGAGTCAATATACTGTGTCTGAGTGGGGTATTCATTTTAAACTGCGGCATGGTATCTCAGTGAGCTAGCACTATTAATCGGCTTCAGTCCGGACTAGTACAAGCAGCCACACAAACACACACACATACATGCACGTCGCTATATAAGTGCAATAATCTTGGACGCGACGTTAAACCCCATTTCACCTTGCAGAAATTCTGCCATGGTCCTATCCATACCTATATAGTACTATTCTGCTTCAGTTTCAATACTGTCAGTGTACATATCGCTGAAGTAGTTGATGCATTTAATCGTATCCCAATTGCGTTGATCGATGCTCATGATGTCAATCACAGGATTGTCTGGTCCAGACTCGACTATTTACAGACCGCCGTCATGTAGCTGGAATATTGCTGAGTGCGACGTTAAACAACAAACAATCATTCCTGCAGTGTTATAACAACGATCAACCCGTAGCGCCTATCATCAGGTTTTCTGACACGTTAACTGGCTAAAACATATTGTGTATCATTTCGTTCCTGTGTGAGGAAGAGGCGGTCTTTTCGTCTTCATCATCTATAGTCAAGACTCATTCTTGTAGTTAAAGGGGCACCAAGATGACTCTCGTTTTTAACCAATATGCTCTCTGCAGTACTTGTCGTATCGCGTTGCATCTTTATCTAGTTATCTAGTTATCTTTATCTAGTTATCTAGTTATCTTTATCTAGTTATCTTTATCTAGTTATCTAGTTATCTTTTCTAGTTATCTAGTTATCTTTATCTAGTTATCTAGTTATCTGTATCTAGTTATCTCGTTATCTTTATCTAGTTATCTTTATCTAGTTATCTAGTTATCTTTATCTAGTTATCTTTATTTAGTTATCTTTATCTAGTTATCTTTATCTAGTTATTTAGTTATCTTTATCTAGTTATCTAGTTATCTTTTCTAGTTATCTAGTTATCTTTATCTAGTTATCTAGTTATCTGTATCTAGTTATCTCGTTATCTTTATCTAGTTATCTTTATCTAGTTATCTAGTTATCTTTATCTAGTTATCTAGTTATCTTTATTTAGTTATCTTTATCTAGTTATCTTTATCTAGTTATCTAATATCTTTATCTAGTTATATTTATCTAGTTATCTAGTTATCTTTATCTAGTTATCTAGTTATCTTTATCTAGTTATCTAGTTATCTTTATCTAGCTAAATAGTTGTTTTTATCTAGTTAACCTTGATCCTTTTTAATATATATAATTGTGGTGGTGGTGACTATATCTTTATCTAGTTATCTTTACCTAGTTATCAAGTTATCTTTTTCTAGTTATCTAGTTATCTAGTTATCTTTATCTAGTTATCTTTATCTAGTTATCTAGTTATCTTTATCTAGTTATCTTTATCTTGTTATCTTTATCTAGTTATCTAGTTATCTTTATCTAGTTATCTTTATCTAGTTATCTATATCTAGTTATCTTTATCTAGTTATTTAGTTATCTTTATCTAGTTATCTAATATCTTTATCTAGTTATATTTATCTAGTTATCTAGTTATCTTTATCTAGTTATCTAGTTATCTTTATCTAGTTATCTAGTTATCTTTATCTAGCTAATTAGTTGTCTTTATCTAGTTAACCTTGATCCTTTTTAATATATATAATTGTGGTGGTGGTGACTATAAGCAAAGACATTCTGTTCAAAATCTATATCATACCTTCCCCATATTTCAAACGGTCAAAGCGTTTTCTAAAACCAGTGATCGATCACATCTTTATCAATTAGACCCGTGATCGGTCAGATTAGTAAGAGACTATCGTCTCTGTGGAATCTAGACATATTGTAAAGTAACTAGCAATCTGGCACCATGGCCAAACGCAATATTAGTCAAAGCGGTAAAACAATTTCGATAGAGCAATCAGGATCCCCATAATGTCTACTTGAATGCATCTACATAGAGTACCACAGCATATGTCAGATTTGTTTAAAGATAGTTTTTAAGCGCATTACGTGGTGTTTGTTCTCTGTAGTTCATGCAAGGGGATATTTGTTGTATTTAGACTCTATTATGAGTGTGTGTATTTATAAACAGTCATGCCACACGGGAGACAGGACAAAGGCTGGTTCATAATCATTCCCCATTACTGCCAGTGTGTAGGTAGATACTATAGAAAGGTACAAGGTATTAGTAGCTCAGCCAATGATTTCACGACACGTCACAACCCTGACAGATACAGAAAGTCCGACAGGCGGATAAAACTGTTTGAAGTGGGGCCAAATTGTTATAAGGAAATTACCGAGGTACCAGCTTATTTCCTTCTGTCTGCGAGTGAGACAGATGAGGGGAATCAATACAATTTAAGGTCATTGTTTTGCCTAAAACATCTTGGCTATTGGCCATTTAATGGATTTTATTGCACAGAAAATCATCACTCAGCCTAAGAAATGAACTTTAATCACTCTTAACCAACACGTCCTTTGTGACCTTGGTAAACCTGCGTCCTTCTGAATATGTTTCTGTTGTGCGTGGAGCGACAGGCACTACATCTCTGGCTGGTTCGTGTTGGTTACCTTCTGATTGATACTGTTTGCTTCATGAATTGGGGGTTATAATGTATTTGGAAATGCAGTTGTAGAATAGCTTTCTTCAGAACCACAGTAAATCTTAAACACCGGATTTAATTAACACCGGAGGTATATTGATTATGGAAGATCCTCAGCGCCCGTTTGTTCTGAGAGACGTTTGCATAATGCTTGGATAATGTTTTTGTCAATTTTATCAGTCAGTGGATTGGTAGTAGTTAAACGTGTCCATAGATTCATCTGGTGGTAGGTTTTGGTCCGTATTGATGGAGGAGGATTGTTCTCGTTAACAAATCAGCTGAATGGATGGTTGTAGCTTGTCAAGACAACAACATAACATGTGTGTGCCTGTATACCCCAACCCTCCCACCCTCGTGCCCTCTTTATACTCGATCGTATAAAACCACGCCCTCTAACCGCCATTTTAGGGAAGGGAGCTAACTTGGTCTGAGAAAATGGTAAGTTACAAAGTCGGTTCTATCATGATATCAGCATCAAGAATAAATCACGGCATAGAATGGGATAATCTAATTTAACTGGAGTAGAAATAATGATGGATTGGCGCAGGAGGGTACATAGTGCCGATGTGAAATGACCTAATGGTACTGAGAGGACCTAGCCGTACAGGACTGTGTATAAGACTGACGTGTACTCCTGCGCGTACCCATTCACACTGCGTTGTGCGGCGCTACTGATCGTGAGCGTGGGCGGGGGAAAGTGGAGGAGGAGGCACGAACAAAGCGAGAAGACGCAAGTCCTCAAGAGGCGGATCACACATATATCCCTCCGCCATTCTAACCAAAATAGATCGTTGAATATGTTGTTGTTCATAACGTGGGCGATATTGAAAGTTAAAATGACGCGAGTAGGGATTGAAAAACAAGGTGTGAAAAACGGCTGCAAACGTTCAAATATTCTGAAATTGATGTCTCGGTTGTAATGTATATGCCAATTTGATTATTTTTTGTTATGAGTGTCAGTGCCAAAGTGTCGTATGATAAAGCGTATATCTCCGTAGGGTGCATGTTTTTCCTTATTCAAATTCATCTCCTGTTTCGTTCACCGAAACAGCGCTGCTCGACTACAAATAGAGGCAGCCATTCGGTAATAATTTCTCATATCTCAAACAAACCCTTGTGACTTGGTGAATTACTCCGCTTTCCTCCTCACCCAAACAGATCCTTCCACCACTTCATTTGACAATATAGTCCAGGTGGGAAGGACTTAATGCCAGAATGTAAAATAAAATGACAGACCACATTGCAGTTGGCTTCATGACCTCGCCTATCGTATGACCTGATCACAGATTACATTTTGACAACCGCACTTCAGTTACAACCGCCACTTTCTCATTACTGGTTTAGAATCATGTTCTGTTTGCTGTGACTTTGGTAGTACCTTTAAAATTAATAATCAGAATAGAATCCTGTTTATGAGAACGAATCACTTCGCTGATTAATGTTAAATCCTATTGGGTTTTAATCTCAAAGTAGTACCATGTGTGTATTGCCATGTTTAGCTGCCCAATAAACTTTAAACGCTTGGGTTGTATGCTAATTATTTTAATAATATATAGTTATCTATTGTAAGGTCAAACGTCCTATTACTACAAAATGCTCTCAGTAGCAATAAATTGATTTGGGTTGCCTAAAGAAATATCGCTTTAGATCTATTTTTGTGTGAAAATATCCGGCATTCGCCTTCAAGAGTACAAGACCCGCATTCCTAGAAACCTTATTTTGGTGTTGGGAGTAACAAACAGAGTGTTTGGTTTAGGCGGCTAAGATCGCCTACCGCGGCGGCACGACGCTCGCACTAGTGGCGACGAGACAGAGAGATGACGGTAAATTGGCCTCTGATTTGTGAAGAATACAAATCGATACAAGAACACTCTGTAACAGACAGGAAAACTTGATAATTGCATAAAAGCAGCGACCCCTGAAAGACCCAAACCGGTCATCAAATGCCAGGCGTTCCCCAGATGAATGGACCCTCTTCGTGGCAAACCTCGCGTTTTTCATCTGGTGTTTATGTCAAATAGAGACATGCTAAATATATCAATGTAAAAACAACATTTGTCGTTTTCAATCCTTGTTTGGCAGTTCAGAAATAACTTCTCTTAAAACTATTTAGCACTTGGTGTTAAAAATACCCACTTTATCAAATATTCTCTTACGAACGATGAATATTAAGCTGAAAGTGTGTGACGTATGGATGTCACGTGACTATCTGTGACGTAGAAGCAGCGAACGCCTCTTGGTATTGACATATATATAGAGAATTCGGCTTCCGGTTCACTTGCAGGAATCATAAATCGATGCGCGCGTGTATTCCGACAACTTGTATGGTAATCGCGCCCCGACAGTACTGTGAGCTAGAGGAGCGTGTGTATATATGAAGTACCTCTGAGTATACTGCCTTTGTCATCCGCTCTGGCCACAACCCAGCTGGCACATCTCACCCACATCATTGTCATCTTGGTAAGACTTCTCAAACATATCTTCTTTCATTTGCTATATTCTCGCAGAGACAAGAAAACGACTTACATTTCGCGGAAAAAAGTAGCACCGTGCTTCTTTTTCCAGGAATTGTTTTGTCAAGGTAAGGCGATTGACTTTTTGGAATTTTTATTTTATTTTCAAACGTTTCCATCGTCGTGGCTGTCGAGAGAAGTGCTGGCTCGCCGTCCAATCTAATGCTGCACCTGTTGCGTCTATCCGTGGCGGCCGTGGTGGCTGCCATCATCGCTCCTGGACCATGCTTGTCTTCGCGCTTGAACGTATTCATGGAATACCGTTTTGTGGAGATATTTGATCGCGCCGTATTTCATTGTGCATCTTTGCAGATTCTCTCTGACTGTTCGCTTCAGCCTGAAATGTATTTGAATAACCCTTATGTTGAGGCAGGGATTATGACATTTCGAGCGTTTTGTGAACAGCAGGTTTTAGTATCAGCTGATGATAAGTTATTGTTAAGGGATAGAAGCTACCCTGAAGGAATGGGGTGTGGCTGAGTTTTAGTGTAGGGCTGGGGCAGTCGGGGTGGGTGAACCGGATTAGAGCTGGGTCATTGGTCATCTTTTTTTAGTATTTGACATTTCGAAGAACAATCTTTACCATCTGGTGATCGGAAATGAGGCATCTTCGTTATCTCTTCGTTTTAAGCCCTATCAATTATTAAGGGCTTTGACATATTTCCTAACCAAAACTATTTTAGGCCCCAGGTGTTACATGATATCAGCGTGTCGATTTCAACGACACCTAAAATGAGTTATGTTTAGTGGTGCCTGTTTCGTTAACGCAGTCAAGAAATGTCAACGTATGGTGTGTTCAATGTCGCATGTTGCGTCTACAACGCAGCGCCTGTTTAGTTCGTTTGAGATGGGGGAGGGGCGATGTGTCGTGCAGGTGGTCGCGGAGATGGATCTCCCAGATGCCAGAGGAGACGGCGTTTCACGATGCATCCCGCGGCATCCTGAGAAGTACAACCAGATTTAGCAGCTGGTGATCCTGATAATGATATTACGACTTCCCGAGAAAACCTGCAACTTCTGTCTATGATCGGAAGTCAGGAGTGCGTCTGTTATCTTAGTTGAAGTGGGCGGGTCTGCTCTATTTGATGGGTGGGAAATGGGGGACTAATGGAGGCAATATATTTAATTTCTTTAGAAGTCGGTGGGTTTATATTTGTGTAGATGATGTTCACAATATGTGTGTGTGTGTGTGTGTGTGCGCGCGCGCGCGTACGCATGGGTTTGCATGCGTGTGTCTCTTTTTTTATATGTGTGTGCGGTGCCGCGCGTGCGTGTTCGTGTGGGTTTGCGTGTGCATGTGTTGGGGAGGGGGTGATAAGAGTGGTCTTTATGTAACCAACTGGTAAGTGGGCGGGATTACAGTATTCTATATGCAAGCAGATGGTAATTAGGAGGGGTTACAGTATTCTATATGCAAAGAGATGGTAAATAGGTGGGATTACAGTATTCTATATGCAAGCAGATGGTAAATAGGTGGGATTACAGATGGTAAATGGGGTGTGTGGGTGGGGGGTGGGGGGTGTTACAGCATTCTATATATAAGCAGATTGTAAGTGTGTGTGTGTGTGGGGGGGGGGGGGGGGGGGGGGCGGGCGGATTACATTGGTTTATATTAAAATGGTAAGTGGGCGGAGTTACACTGATTTGTTTGTAAGCAGATGGATGGGTGGGCGGGATTACAGAAGTTGTGAGAATAAAGTGGTCTATATATAAGCAGATGAGAAGTCAGCGGGGTTGCCATGCTGTAGATGTAAGTTGATGTGTTTGTGGACATGAGAGGAAAACGACTAAATGTTGGACACATGTTCATAAACTTCAGTCCATGCAGACAACCAACCACTGATTATATATTCATGAACATGTAAGGAAGCGTTTCATACACATCAGTTCTTACGGTCAACCAACCCCTGGCTATATTTATGTTAGAAAACTTTTATTACGTATCAGTCCATGCAGACAACCAACCACTGGCTATATTCATGTTAACAAAACGTTTATTACAGATCAGTCCATGCAGACAACCAACCACTGGCTATAGTCATGTTAAAAATGTTTATTACATATCGTTTAATAAACTTTTTTTGAATTTCTGTGATGACATGCTTCCTAGATCCATTCAGTCTTGCAAACAAGCGTTATATCCTTGCATTATAGCATAATATTAAAATAGTACCAGCCCGCGCTCAAGAGTTTGACCTTTAGCTGTATGATGATCATGATGAAATGTTCCATAACAATGAGTCGTGCACATGCAAACATTTGTTGACAAAATTGATTAGATGCAAACGTTTGCTTCGGAGGATGGTGCAGGCGAGCCTCATCTCCCCCGACACAGCCTGCCTGGTGTGAGTGATGAGGCCAGTCTCTCTTAGCCACGGTTGCTTTTACGTAACTCGGTTTTACTCGCAAACTGCTTCATGGGACAAAATCGAATCATGTCTATCCAGAAAATGCAGCGTATGTCCTCATAAGACTTGCATTTACCCACTCGTTACTTCTGTTAGGGCGTTATAGCGTTTAAGGTTGTATACAGCCTTGGACCGGTGAGTTTTACACCACCATGGCTAGTGGCTATACGTGTTTTTCACTGCCATGTTTTCCATTGCCGAGCTTTACACTAACATTTCAGGCTATCATTTACTTTACACAACGATATTTGGCTGTAACATATATTTTACAGTAAGATATTTGGCTGTGACATATATTTGACAGTAAGATATTTGGCTGTGACATATATTTTACAGTAAGACATTTGGCTGTGACATATTTTACAGTAAGATATTTGGCTGTGACATTTATTTTACAGAAAGATATTTGGCTGTGACATATATTTGACAGTAAGATATTTGGCTGTGACATATATTTTACAGTAAGACATTTGGCTGTGACATATTTTAAAGTAAGATATTTGGCTGTGACATATATTTGACACAATTATATTTGGCTATGACACATATTTTACAGTAAGATATTTGGCTATGACATATATTTTACACAAAGATATTTGGCTAGGACACATATTATACACAAAGATATTTGGCTATGACACGTTTTACAGTATGATATTTGGCTGTGACATATATTTTACACAAAGAGATTTGGCTATGACATATATTTTACACAAAGATATTTGGCTATGACATATATTTTACACAAAGATATTTGGCTATGATGTAAGTTTTACACCACGGATTTGATATACTTTATTCTGCCGATTTTGGGTTTAACATATGTTATGCGGCCATGTTTGACAATTCTGTGATTTAGCAAAGACTTGTTATATATTTGAAAGGACTTTGCGTTTATTTACACTGCCATGTTTAGTGACTCCGGCTGTACGCTATGCCGTAAATACATTCTGATCTCGGTGTAACAACGTTGCTCTGGTTATTTTGCAGGACACGCGACATGAAAGCTGCCACAGTCATCGTCCTGTTCACAATAGTGGGGGCTAGCATGGCGTACTTCATCGACGGTAAGTACCCTTCTCCACACGTACACGCGCACACACACAGACACAGACACAAGCACACACGAGCGCCCGCGCACGCACACACACACACACACGCACGCACGCACGCACGCGCGCGCGCACAGGCAGACACACGAGCACGAACGCGCGGCACTGTACACACATACAGACACACACGGACACAAGCAGACACACGCGCGCGCGCACACACACTCACTCACACTCACACACGCGCGCGCGCACACGCAAACACACGAGCACGAACGCGCGGCAAACAAACATTCATAATTAAGAACGGCACGCATGCGCACATATAACCGGATATGGTATCGAGTGATACCACATACCAAGTAATGCCACGTTTGGGGGCCGCCGCCTGTTGGTTAATCGCAAGCCAAAAGTAAAACCAGTTTAACACATAATGTCATCAACTTTGGGACACGCGCACACCTGTTTGCTGTTGGTCCTCTGACTCATTAGAACTATTTCGTGTCTACTTTGCGGTTGGTTGTAATTACTACAGAACGCTACACCAAGTTGTGTACAATATAACACATGGTGTCGGGTAGAACACGAGGGTGACAGTTGTGTGTCACATCTACACAGTGGTGACGGAAGACATTGACTTCGTGGTTAAAGGTGTCATGTTATTTGAGTGTTATTAATAATACGTTTTTTTCCCTTGAGAGGTCATTATCATCTTACAATTTATGTGGTTAATAAATTCCACAAAATGTTATTTTTGTTACGCACAACAGAATGATTGTTCACACATCCAACCGTTGGTAAGCTTTGGGTTTTCTGCACTGAATCGGTCCGTAATTTGTAGTGATCAATGTAGACACACCCATGGCTTGTAGTCTAACGTCGGATTATCGAGTTAAGCAACTTGATTGGACTGAAGATGTTGCAGACGGATCCAAACGTGGGCGGAGGGTTGGATGATCATCTGTAGCCTCTTACCAAGGGACGCTGCATCGACTGACCAGGAAGATTTCTGACTACGAGGGACCTGAAATGGATTACTGACATTTATATTATATAATGGTTGAAGGCAGAAGCACGTTGCTTATTTTGCTTCGACAAAAAGTAATCTCCACTAACACACAAAAAAACATTTCTTTAAAGTGAACTTCTTCATCTATTTAATTGAAATCGTGACGCTCAGATCAAAGCATCCACGAAAGCTGCTTCAATGGCAGACACGTTCATATTTCATCGGTTATAAATTACCTCCACCACCATGGCATTTTTGTCTATAAGCTTGCACCATTGCTGCCTGGGACGCACACCTCGAGACCTCTCCTCCACCAGCATTTCCCTTTACTTTATCACGCCCAACACTCTCTCCACCCCCTCGCCACCCCAACTACCTTCTGTCATCCCCCCCCCCCCCCACACACACACACACACACTCACACTCTCTCCACATCCACTCTTCACACTCCGGGCCACCCCTTTTCCTCAACATACCCACACTGTCTCTACATGTACCCTCCTCACACACACACGCCTCTTGGCCACCCCTTTACTCCTCAAACTGTCTCTACATCTTCCCTACACACACACACACACGCCTCTTGGCCACCCCTTAACTCCTCACACTGTCTCTACATGTACCCTCCTCACACACACACACACACACACACGCCTCTTGGCCACCCCTTAACTCCTCACACTGTCTCTACATCTTCCCTACACACACACAAGCGTGCGCGCACACACACACGCACGCACACACACACGCCTCTTGGCCACCCCTTAACTCCTCACACTGTCTCTACGTGTACCCTCCTCACACACACACACACACACACACGCCTCTTGGCCACCCCTTTACTCCTCACACTGTCTCTACATCTTCCCTACACACACACGCACGCACACACACACAGAGGGTCTTGGCCACCCTTAACTCCACACGCTGTCTCTACATCAAACCTCCTCTAACACACGCACGCACGCACGCACGTAAGCACGCACACAGGCACGCAAGCACGCACGCACTCGCGCAAACAAGGGCTCCCCCTTGACTCCTTACCTTCTCTCCACGTGTACCCT
This sequence comes from Haliotis rufescens, assembly GCF_023055435.1. Classification (NCBI taxonomy): domain Eukaryota; kingdom Metazoa; phylum Mollusca; class Gastropoda; order Lepetellida; family Haliotidae; genus Haliotis; species Haliotis rufescens. Next base: position 17,247,252 of record NW_025964223.1, read on the forward strand.
CCTCACACACACGTCGGGCCTCCCCTAAGCTCATTACTTCCAACTCTCTCCAGCTACCACCCCACCCAAACATTTTAACTCGCCACGACCAGGGAGGCACGGGTGGCCCAGTCGGGCTAAGGTACCGTAATTCATTGTGCGCATTTGCGTCGCTTGTACGTGTTAGAAATCCAGGCTCGTGGGTTCCAATCCTGTTTCGCCTAATTATGTTTCATAATTAAGCTAGTGGGTCTCAACACAGTAACACACATCATGTAACACAACGAGCTAAGCTCCTACATCACGCTGACAAGCCATGATATAACTGACATGCTGTTAGTACGGCATTAAACCCGTACACTCACTCACTCACTCACTCACTCACTCACTCACTTACTCACACACTCACTCACTCACTCATCACCACCACCCACCCCTTTACCCCATGACCTACCCACCATCTCTCCCCACCACAGCCTCATTGTCCGCTCCCAGAGCTCCCAGTGCGACTTCCTCCATGGTAATCTACGCCGACATGGCGTCCGTGTGACTTGTCTGCTCAGATCCACCCTGCCATGTTCACTCTAAGTTTAATGGACATGGATACTGAGGAGCAAGCATTCCGTGACAGTCCTCTCCCAGGGGACTCCGTCAACGGGGCTTCTTGTGTTTCCAGCACTTATACGAGTACAACATGATGGCCTATTATTGTGCATGTTCCGTTCACTTTATTTATCAGTAAAAGCGGTGAGATCATGCTAACCCGATGCCATCAAGCTTTATTGCTTGTTTGATGCTTGTCACAATCCATTGATAGTTGTATCGTCTTTGAAATTCTACCTTAAGTAAGTCACATGCATTTATATGCAATTAATCTATTTTGAATATCCATAATAATTGTGCGTTATTAAAGTAACATTTATTCATCATACTTCTCAACAGAACGTGTTATGGCTGAATTAAACAGTATTTAAGTTCCTGCAGCAGCAACTGTTCGTTTCATGTAACATTAATAATATCCTTGCAGTTCCTTTTACACAGGACGCTCTATCGAGGAGTTACACAGTTATATGTTCCTGAACTGCCCCTAATACAGATCACGGTATCGTGGTATCGGGGAGTAACACAGTTATATGTTCCTGAACTGCCTCTAATACAGATCACGGTATCGTGGTATCGGGGAGTAACACAGTTATATGTTCCTGAACTGCCCCTAATACAGATCACAGTATCGTGGTATCGAGGAGTAACACAGTTAGATGTTCCTGAACTGCCCCTAATACAGATCACGGTATCGTGGTATCGAGGAGTAACACAGTTAGATGTTCCTGAACTGCCCCTAATACAGATCACGGTATCGTGGTATCGGGGAGTAACACAGTTATATGTTCCTGAACTGCCCCTAATACAGATCACGGTATCGTGCTATCGAGGAGTAACACAGTTATATGTTCCTGAACTGCCCCTAATACAGATCACGGTATCGTGGTATCGAGGAGTAACACAGTTATATGTTCCTGAACTGCCCCTAATACAGATCACGGTAACGTGGTATCGGGGAGTAGCTCAGTTATATTTTCCTGAACTGCCCCTAATACAGATCATGGTATTGTTATCGAGGAGTAACACAGTTATATGTTCCTGAACTGCCCCTAATACAGATCACGGTATCGTGGTATCGAGGAGTAACACAGTTAGATGTTCCTGAACTGCCCCTAATACAGATCACGGTATCGTGGTATCGAGGAGTAACACAGTTATATGTTCCTGAACTGCCCCTAATACAGATCACAGTATCGTGGTATCGAGGAGTAACACAGTTATATGTTCCTGAACTGCCCCTAATACAGATCACGGTATCGTGGTATCGGGGAGTAACACAGTTAGATGTTCCTGAACTGCCTCTAATACAGATCACGGTATCGTGCTATCGGGGAGTAACACAATTAGATGTTCCTGAACTGCCCCTAATACAGATCACGGTATCGTGGTATCGAGGAGTAACACAGTTAGATGTTCCTGAACTGCCCCTAATACAGATCACGGTAACGTGGTATCGGGGAGTAGCTCAGTTATATTTTCCTGAACTGCCCCTAATACAGATCATGGTATCGTGCTATCGAGGAGTAACACAGTTATATGTTCCTGAACTGCCCCTAATACAGATCACGGTATCGTGCTATCGAGGAGTAACACAGTTATATGTTCCTGAACTGCCCCTAATACAGATCACGGTATCGTGCTATCGCGGAGTAACACAGTTATATGTTCCTGAACTGCCCCTAATACAGATCACGGTATCGTGGTATCGAGGAGTTACACAGTTATATGTTCCTGAACTGCCCCTAATACAGAGCGGTATCGTGGTATCGAGGAGTAACACAGTTATATGTTCCTGAACTGCCCCTAATACAGATCATGGTATCGTGCTATCGCGGAGTAACACAGTTATATGTTCCTGAACTGCCCCTAATACAGATCACGGTATCGTGGTATCGAGGAGTTACACAGTTATATGTTCCTGAACTGCCCCTAATACAGAGCGGTATCGTGGTATCGAGGAGTAACACAGTTATATGTTCCTGAACTGCCCCTAATACAGATCACGGTATCGTGGTATCGAGGAGTAACACAGTTATATGTTCCTGAACTGCCCCTAATACAGATCATGGTATTGTTATCGAGGAGTTACACAGTTATATGTTCCTGAACTGCCCCTAATACAGATCACAGTATCGTGGTATCGAGGAGTAACACAGTTATATGTTCCTGAACTGCCCCTAATACAGAGCGGTATCGTGGTATCGAGGAGTAACTCAGTTATATGTTCCTGAACCGCCCCTAATACAGATCACGGTATCGTGGTATCGGGGAGTAACACAGTTATATGTTCATGAACTGCCCCCAAGACAGGATGTGGCATTGCGGAGTCATACAGTTGTGTGTTCCTGAACTGCCCCCAAGACAGGATGTGGCATCGCGGAGTAATAGAGTTGTGTGTTCCTGAACTGCCCCCAAGACAGGATGCGGTATCGTGTTGTAATATATCCGTATGTTCCTGTACTGTTGTTTTTCGAGCATTGGCCTTACCGTGCCTTAATGAATATAGCATGAGTCAGATCAAACAACGGTGTAGGATGACACGAGTAAAGATCACACGGCAGGTCAGGTTTCACCTCAACTGGGTTTAACCGGTTATGAGCCAAGAGCTGATGCCCGGGAGTTGAACCCAATGAGATGGCACCTAAACGCCAGCACACACAGTCAGCGATCTCACCCACTCAGCAACCGATGTTCTACCGAAATAGAAGTCCGACAACTGGTCGTCTAGATCACGTAGTGAATACACGATGCCCTTTAGAAAGTGGTCAAATGTAAAAAATGTTATATCTGGGTTAACACTTTCTTGGTCAAGTACACTGATCAACAACCCCTTCGTTCCAGAAAATGATTGCTTTGTAGTAGCAGTTGTATTTGTTTATAAAAAGCGTATTAATTCTCAACAAACGTCAATTCTCTCAAGTAAGGTTGTTTTCAATGAATGCAAGCCGTAATCTGGTTATACGTTCCACCTTTTGTAACCAGCACGTACACAGTAGTTGTCCCGGCAGTCATTCCACCAACACACAGCAGTTATCCTTAAAATATCTTAGACACGGGCTAGTGGATAGAGCATCTGCTCGGAGAGCGGAAGGTCGGTGGTTCGATCCCCGGCCGCGTCATACCAAAAGACGTTAACAGATTGAACTTGATGTTACCCTGCCTGGCGCTCTGCATTAAGGGGATAAACAAGGACTGGACAATATACTGTGTCTGAATTAGAGTTCATGTCAAACCTGCGGTATCCGAGTGGGCTAGCACAGAAAAATGGCATTGGGACGGTCACACACACACAAACACATGCATTACGTCGCTATATATGTGCAAGAATCTTGATTGTCGCGTTAAACCCCATTTCACCTCACATAACCTGTAATATTTTACAAATAACTGCATCAAGGAGAGCTAGCATCTACTTGAAAATCTGCTGAGAAGGACTTTGTCACGCCAATAACAGGAACATTTGCACAGCAGGTTGTAGGGATGCTCTCCAGCTAGGTTGGAGCAGTATTTGGGATTAATTCTAGGTCTGCCGTACTCCCTATCAAGCCTCTCTGGCCGTCACTCTCCGTGTCTATCTCTGTTCATTTAACACTAAGTCTGTTTCCATTAAGTGTATTTTAATCCGAGAGTAGCTACGAACGCCCCAATCCTGCTCGTGCAGTCTTCAACTGGCAGTAATCTGACGCGTCCCTAATGCGCATCAATAGAGACGAAACAACGACCTTTACTACAGCGTCCAGGCAGATCTTAATGGTTCGGGGATTGGGTTTCTGCACTTTATTATAGGTCGCCATTGGTATCGACAATATGTCTCCCCCACCCATAATCACTAAGGTACCTGTGCTCAGCCCCACCCCTAGAACAGTGACCCCCAGGACCCAAGGGAGGAAGTGTTTGTCTGATTGCTACAGGAACCTCATTGCTAACGTTGCTCTCCAGAACGTCGTGGAATCGGAAATGATGTCATGGTGTATCCATTTATACAGTACCCGATGGTAGTGAGGTTATATACTTAGGATTGCCTGATGCTTGGTATTGCCAACTGTAAAGTCAACCCGATGATATATAGGGTATGTTGTCACCATAGGCTGCTATTGCCTGCAATTGCTTGGTATTGCCAACTGTAAAGTCAACCCGATGATATATAGGGTATGTTGTCACCATAGGCTGCTATTGCCTGCAATTGCTTGGTATTGCTAACTGTAAAGTCAACCCGATGATATATAGGGTATGTTGTCACCATAGGCTGATATTGCCTGCAATTGCTTGGTATTGCTAACTGTAAAGTCAACCTGATGATGTATAGGGTATGTTGTCACCATAGGCTGATATTGCCTGCAATTGCTTGGTATTGCTAACTGTAAAGTCAACCTGATGATGTATAGGGTATGTTGTCACCATAGGCTGATATTGCCTGCAATTGCTTGGTATTGCTAACTGTAAAGTCAACCTGATGATGTATAGGGTATGTTGTCACCATAGGCTCCTATTGCCTGCAATTGCTTGGTATTGCTAACTGTAAAGTCAACCTGATGATGTATAGGGTATGTTGTCACCATAGGCTGATATTGCCTGCAATTGCTTGGTATTGCTAACTGTAAAGTCAACCTGATGATGTATAGGGTATGTTGTCACCATAGGCTGATATTGCCTGCAATTGCTTGGTATTGCTAACTGTTAAGTCAACCCGATGATGTATAGGGTATGTTGTCACCATAGGCTGCTATTGCCTGCAATTGCTTGGTATTGCTAACTGTAAAGTCAACCCGATGATGTATAGGGTATGTTGTCACCATAGGCTGATATTGCCTGCAATTGCTTGGTATTGCTAACTGTAAAGTCAACCTGATGATGTATAGGGTATGTTGTCACCATAGGCTGATATTGCCTGCAATTGCTTGGTATTGCTAACTGTAAAGTCAACCCGATGATGTATAGGGTATGTTGTCACCATAGGCTGCTATTGCCTGCAATTGCTTGGTATTGCTAACTGTAAAGTCAACCTGATGATGTATAGGGTATGTTGTCACCATAGGCTGATATTGCCTGCAATTGCTTGGTATTGCTAACTGTAAAGTCAACCTGATGATGTATAGGGTATGTTGTCACCATAGGCTGATATTGCCTGCAATTGCTTGCTATTGCTAACTGTAAAGTCAACCTGATGATGTATAGGGTATGTTGTCACCATAGGCTGCTATTGCCTGCAATTGCCTGCTATCGCTATCTGTAGGTCTACCCGATGGTATTGGTGTCGGTCGATGGTAGACTATCATCAAATGTGTGGAAGAGCTCCCAAGGAACCCATGGGACGTATCAGACGAGCATTACTGCCACTAGCAGCAAGACATCATAGCCCCACTTTACTTCAACTCGTGTCTTTTTGTAACGAAATTGACAGTGATCATTGCTTGTTGTTTATAACTTAATGAGAAAGGTTTCTTTCTTGATGTGATCACCAGAACCTCACACGTCCGGCCCTCGATCCCGCCCCTCATGTAGACCACTGTCTCTACATAACACGGTGACCATGAGTGCACCACAATGTCTGCAGGACTTGTTTGGCTTCGTGTTTCAACTTCAAATTACCAATTTAACCTTTTTGTTGAAACCAATTTAGTGTCTGTGTACAGAAGTGAGTGTTCGGTAATGTTCTGGCATCTTTGACAGCACGTTTTTGTGGATTCTCTCAACACTTTCCCGACCCAATATCCCATTGTTTAAGCTGTTTCATAGGATGCATAATCCGTGTGATAATTCCATCAATGTCAGCCACAATATAGAATTTCAAAGTGGATTTTTCACAATATTGCTAAACTTCTTTTTCTAAGAGTATCAGAAATCCTCATCTGAAATACTCTCCCCATCCTTTATCCCCTCCTCTCTGTCCTCAAACCCACTTATCCCATCCTCTCTGTCCTCTTAAACCTTCATCCCAGCCTCTCTGCAATCTTAAACCTTCATCCCAGCCTCTATGTCCTCTAAAACCTTCATCCAAGCCTCTGGGCGGTCGGGTAGCCTAGTGGTTAAAGCGTTCGCTCGTCACGCCGAAGACCCGGGTTCGATTCCCGACCAGGGCACAATGTGTGAAGCCAATTTCCGGTGTCCCCCGCCGTGATATTGCTGGAATATTGCTAAAAGCGGCGTAAAACCACACTCACTCACTCATCCCAGCCTCTGCCCTCTAAAACCTTCATCCCATCATCTCTGTCCTCTAAAACCTTCATCCCAGCCTCTGTCCTCTAAAACCTTCATCCCAGCCTCTCTGTCCTCTAAAACCTTCATTCCATCCTCTCTGTCCTCTAAAGCCTCTCTGTCCTTTAAAACCTTCATCCCAGCCTCTGTCCTTCAAAAACTTCCATCCTCTCCTGAACGTATTTTTCTAAGAGTATTAAAAACATCAGTAATGCACTTTTCCATCTGTTTCTACAGTTACTGTTGTTGTTTTTCCCATTCATGCACACACAAGTTAAAGGGTAAAGGTTGCTGATGTTTGCTAATTCTTATTGGCAGATTAGATCCAGCACTGTTGACTTAAGCCCAGGGGTATCATTCCTATGAAATTACAAACGCTATCTAAATTAATTTCTCTGAAAAGGATTCCGTTTGTCGCCTGGGGCCTTGTCTGCTGCGAGGGAATAGTGTTTGTGAATTAGGGTGTTTCAGACATGGGGGGGGGGGGGGGGGGTCTCAATAGACACCGACCCTGTATATCCCTCGAGTGTCATACTGAACTGGAGACTGTCTACATTCACTTACTGTATGTTGGGAATATTTTGTCGCACGTCATCATGTGTTGTTTCAACCACTCTAACACCCCGCAACTAATACATTAACCAACACAAGAACAATAGCAATCACACGATCATCACAACTACGTCAAACATATCTCTACCTACTACTTAACATAACCAATCCCACAACCATAAAAGTCCAAGGCGAGGCGAAATTGGGTTTTAAGTCGCGGCCAAGATTATTGCACATGTATAGAGACGTGCATACGTGTGTGTGTTTGTGTGCGTGCGTGCGTGCGCGCTCGCGCTTGTACTAGTCTGGACTGATGCCGATTTATAGTCATAGCTCACTGAGACACCACGCCGCAGTTTAACATGAATACCCCACTCAGATACAGTATACTGACTCCGAGCCGACCAGTCCTTGTTTTAGCACCTTAATGCCGAGCGCCAGACAGGGTAAAAGACAAAGTACCATGTATTGACGTCTTTTGGTATGACTCGGCCGGGGATCGAACCCCGGACCTTGCGCTCTCCGGGCGGACGCTCTACCACTAGACCACGGAGTCGGTCTTACTAAAATCAAAACCACCGCCAAAATAACTAACACCAACATCAACACCGTCACCAACAACAACACCACTACAACGACTATCCTGAAACCAACCCCACAATCACATTCACAGCCATCACAATCAAACTCATCGCCATCACCCCAACGCCAGATACAAACTCCAACACCATCACCATCATGAACACCATCATCATCCTCATCACCATGACCATCGCAAACACCAGTGCCACTACACTACACCCAGAACCACAACACCCATCACCATTCCAACAACACCACAGCAACCAACACCACAGCAACCAACACCACCTCAACAACAAAGACCACGGCAACAATCATGACCAACACCAAACCAACAGCAGCCACACAAACACCAACCCATCGATCTACACACTTGCACGACAACAACAACTACACCCACGACAACAGTTACCACACCATCTCATCCGGCCTCAACAACACCCCGGTATGATCACCGTTGATGAAGTCAGAAGTTGCTCCTCTCGTGAGAAGTGGCAGATCAATGCTGCGGAGAACTGCAGCCAGAGACGGTTAGACGTGGGCGGAGTGTTTCCAACTGAATGTTTTTCGCTATCTACACGTGCAATAACAGCTTTATTACACGACACAAGTAGTTGGTGAATAATCGTTATGTTGGTACAGGTTCTCTGATCTGATTATATCAACAACCTAGACATTCACTGTAGGGCTGGAAGCTTGTTTAAGCACCGCGTTACATGGAATGGAAATTCGATCAGTTTTAATGCCCATAAATGATTTTATTGAGGGCCCGTGTGGCGGAAATATAAGGTTGTTTAAGTGGAGTACTTAGGACGTTTGTTGTTTAAGTGGAGTACTCAGGTCATTTGCTTATCTCATTACAGTCTCCATTACCGTATTTGTGAGAAATAATGTCCTCTTTTCACAAAGGCAAATTCCCGATAGCAATGGTCTAACATGCCTTTAGCTGATGAAACAAATACGGCAGCATCCGTAGGGAAGAGTTAGTGAGCGAGTTTGTTTTAACACAACTTTGGGCAGGATTTTAGTGTTTCACGGCGTATCAGTTTGATGTGGGAGGAAAGCCTAAAGTTACGCAAGTCATCGATTTGGTAGAGCCCACGAGCCTGGGGATGGTGGTGATAGACCAATAAACGTAATGAGTGCGAACCAGGATTCGAACTCCCGATTATAGGTTCCTGGGGATTGGGAAGGGGTGTTGTCGTCTAAGGCGCCGCAATTTGCTGTAGAGTCTACAAAGTTGCGTCCAGTATTTCACTAAACGTCTGAGACCTGTATCCCTTCGGGCTTTTCTCCCACATATAACTGAAACACTGTTCAAAGCGGCGTTAAACCCATCACATGCACTCACTCACTCACTCACTCACTCACTCAGTCATATCCGGCGTGAACAAATATTACTGCCCACGTGGTACTTCGTAAGGTGAGGTGAAATGGGGTTTAACGTCGCGTCCAAGATTATTGCACTTATATATGTGTGACTGCTTGTACTAGTCCGGACTGATGCCGATTTATAGTGTAGCTCACTGAGATACCATGCCGCAGTTTAACATGAATACCCCACTCAGACACAGTATACTGACTCCGAGCCGACCAGTCCTTGTTTAAGCCCCTTAGTGTCGAGCGCCAAACATGGTAACAACAAGTACCATTTTTAACGTCTTTTGGTATGACGCGGTCGGGGATCGAACCCTGGACCTGCCGCTCTCCGGGCGGACGCTCTACCACTAGACCACGGAGGCGGTCTCGTACTTCGTAAACAGGTACAACCGTGTACATGATACATTTGCATAGATACATAAATGTGCCGTAAATGACATTCATAAATAGAATATTGACAGTCGCGGGTGACCTCGCCAAGAGGAACACTACCAAGCTAACTGTCGTTCATTTCCCGATGAATGTCAGTATGTGGCGTGATTACGTTGTCAATTGAGCGGAGACATACATACATCCCTACTTTAAGGGAATTCCTCAGTGTCTAAAAGTAACGTCAAATAGAGACGGTATCATCAAACGATTCAGGCTATGAATGATTTAGGCTTTGAAGCCAGACAGATCGGATCACCGAAATAAAAGTCCATTCGTAGTTGCAACAAAGAATGCTCTACTTACCAACAGAAATTACTGAGCTCCCCACAGTCAAAAATGCATCGGGGATTCAAACCGCGCCGCCGCAAGCGGTAAACGCCGTCATCAGCAGCTCATCTCGCCTTAATATGACTGAAACACACACCCAATGTTCACAGAACGTTTATATTAATCCTTTTTCAGAATCAACCGGGTCTTGAATTGTTTCCAATTCCAGCTTTACTAGGTGCAATTTCTATTTCACATGAATGACATTGCTGTAGACGCCATTTTAGGGCTTTTATAAAACCAAGGGACGTAACTCTCATGGAATGTTTGGGGCGGATGACCTCACGACAAAAGCAACTCTCCGCGTTAAGATAGTTCGCTTTAAATAATTAAAGTTTGGTGTTTTTATGGATTGTTTTTTTGTGATTTATGTATCTGTCAATATAGGATTGAAGCTGTATTTGTTGACGTTCATCAGCTGATGAAGACCGTGCCTCACGTGAGCAGATTTACAATGAAGCTCTGCAACAAGAAGAACTTAAATCCTTAATTGAATTTTGTTAGTGTAGATGGATGGATGTAAACAAAATTCGATGTAGCATCGCCAGCAGTCTGGTCAACTTGAAAAAATAGTCGTGAGAATCAAGGCAATCAATCAGACCTTTGAAAAAGGATGAATGCTGACTTACCGTACTTTGTGCGATTTCAGGTAGAATGCACGATTAGACGTCTAGGAAGAGTCTCGAGTGACAAAAAAAGCCGACTCAATGACGTTCGTTCCTTTTCCCTTGAAAATCAAAAATATTTGCGAAAGGAAATTAATCTTAAAGGGGACTTACCGATGCTGAGTTAAGATGGCAATTGACTATAGCCCGACCTACCCAACTCAACAGTTACAATTTCACACTTTCATCAGCAAATTGAAAATAAGGAGTGCCCCACTTTTTTTTCTTGAAAACACTTAAGTTGTCTATAAGGTCCTCGTTATGATATTTCCAACTAGTGACAGGCGGTGGGGTAGCCCAGTGGTTAAAGCGTTCGCTCGTCACGCTGAAGACCTGGGTTCGATTCCCCTCAGGGGTACAATGTGTGAAGCCCATTTCTGGTGTCCTCCGCCGTGATATTGCTGGAATATTACTAAAAGCGACGTAAAACTATACTCGCTCGCTCCATCTACTGGGAGCCATGAAAACGACCCTGACGTGAGCCTGACGCACCAGTTTAGCAGAAGCAGCTGACTGAAATGTGTATAGTCCCGACTGCAAATCAAATGTTAGTCTTTTCAACGTGAAACTTGTTTCATCAATAAGAATTGTATATATCACAAAGAATATCAGGCGACACTAACATTTTCGTAGATTGCAATAAAGTTTGATTTCCCAAATAATTCTGCGGAACGCAGGGATGTTATGATATGTATTTTGTAAGTGATGCGGCTGCATGTTTATATGTTGCATACTTTGTATTACTACGCACTTTGCTCTCACTATTAGGACTCGTTCATTCCAAGTTTAAGTCCTCCTGAAAAAGCATTCCACTTTGGACATAAACTTCATTCAAAACCTATGGCGGATGTTTTCCCTTGTACAACTGGCTTTATACAAATCACAGGAAAACCTCGTGCAAACTAAAACCTCGCAAATGGAGGAATAATAGTAGACTATGAATACGACACGAGATTGGTGAGTTCTAGTTTGAATCACACAATCAGGAACGGCTTTGTACTGGAATGTACAAGATCTCATCGTACTAGATATTAATACATATGTAATAAAGAATGAAGAACACTGCGCACTAAAATGTAAATATATATGTCGCAAAGGAAATAAAATAAATAAGCACTAAATTGTTAATATATATTTAGATATATATAAGGGGGGCACGGGTGGCCCAGTCGTCTAAGGCGCCGCGATTCGCTGTGCAGAGTTGCGTCCCTTGGGCACGCCAGAAACCTATGATTGTGGGTTCGAATCCCGATTCGCCCCGATTATGTTTCTAGGTTTGTCAGCACCATACCCGTGCTCGTGGGTTTCACCGAAGAGGTAAACGTCTTAGACCTGACTCACTTCGGGCTTTCCTCCCACATTAAGCTGACACGCCGCGACATAACTGGAATACTGTTAAAGCGGCGTTAAACCCAACTCACTCACTCACTCACTCACATATATATAAACCCACACGTATTCGTTTTCCACTCTTTAATGGCAATATATGTACACGCAGTAAAACAACGGAACATTAGATTTAATATAGTGCAAGTGGATCCATCAACTCAAAGTTGGAAAGCTGGGATGAATACGAGCGCGATGTTGAGCTTTCAATTGTCAAACGATGCACGGGCCCCTGTGGCATCCAATGACAGCCATTACTGACATTACTTCACTCCATTGTAAGAACATTACGCGCCGCAGTGACCTGTACGTCTCAAACAATCGAACAAAGCATCTCTCACAGCCTCATCTGTCTTGGTTAATACTGATAAATAATGTTGTTTTTGCTGTTATGGTTAAAGCACGTGAAGCACGTGAAGCTCGGTTTTATGACAGTCGCCGGAGCGGGCACAGACTGACGTCACGCGGTTTATGCGGTTTTAAAGGCGCAGGGGAAAGGATAAAAAAAAATAAGGGCAGAGAGGCTGGACTAGATTTTAGAGGACAGAGAGGCTAGTAAGGGGGTTTCAGAGGACAGAGAGGCTGGGACTAGGTTTTAGAGGACAGAGAGGCTAGTAAAGGGGTTTCAGAGGACAGAGAGGCTGGGACTAGGTTTTAGAGGACAGAGAGGCTAGTAAGGGGGTTTCAGAGGACAGAGAGGCTGGGACTAGGTGTTAGAGGACATAGAAGCTAGGAAGAGTGAGTGAGTATGGTTGTACGCCGCTTTTAGCAATATTCCAGCAATATCACGGCGGGGGACACCAGAAATGGACTTCACACATTGTACCCATGTCGGGAATCGAACCCGGGTCTTCGGCGTGACGGGCTAACGCTTTAACCACTAGGCTACCCGACCGCCCCAGAAGCTAGGAAGAAGGTTTCAGAGGACAGAGATAAGAGAATGGAGATTTTTGAAGGTCATATAGGTTGCCATGACGGTTTTGATTGACTGTTTGGAGAAGAGACAGGATGGGTAGAGGTTTTAATGGACAGAGAAGAAAAGGCGAAATTTCTGATGAGGTGAGAAGGGAATTAATTCGTTGTGATCTTTTCCAGTCGTTGTTAAATTCGGTAAATACGTCGAGAGATGTTTGTACTGGCTGTTTGATCTCGCACCGCCAAGAAAAATTCTGCACAGTTTTGAAAAATGCGGGTTTCTGAAACCATGCGGTTATGCGGGAAGGGCTTGAGTATTGTATAGCAGCACCATCTTGCATCCTTCCCCTTCAGCTCGACAACAGCGGCACCAACAGCTTCGAGAGGTCATGTGACATGTTACGCTGGTTATAGTCGTGAGAATCGTCGTAGAGTCGTCGCACAAAGACCGGCCTTAATCAAGGGTCAATTACTCCCAGCGCTGCGAGCTGAGGGTTGTTCATTACTATAGTAACCCCTGTTAGCGCGGCATGCCGGGAGATTCCGGGGGTAATTGTGTGTAATAACGGATTCTTGTGCCCTCTTCAGGAAATTGGGTATTGGATCTCAATAGCTCTTTTCTTAATACTCGTCAAAATAAGGAGTAATGGGATTCGGGGAAGTTTGGAGAGGTGTTTAAGGTTGTAGAAAAAGCCGATTAGCGCCTCACTGATACATATTCTCATAGTCCTGGCGTTCTAGCGCGAAGAAAGAACACGACAAAAACAACGTGGGTGGATGGATGGGTGGATGACGTGGGCCGTGGGTGGTCCAAGACACAAACATCATAGTACCTCTGTTGATTCAGATTGAAGTTTTGGTGGTAAACAGCACGTGACTGAGTCAATAAAGAAGGGGGACGGGGAGTGGCGGCATTGACCTTAGACTACGCTTCTGTATGTGCCAGCTCATGTTAGTTCAACTCTAGAAAGTAACTCAAAATCAGCCTCTTGACGTAATTAGAATAAAGCGTTCGAACGTGTTTTAAACATTCATGTAAAGCAAAATACCAAACGCCACCCTAGTCATAATTTCCCCATGCCTAATATAAGGATATGTGTTATTTATTCATTTAGTGATGAACTATATAATTTCTGCCGGAGCAACTTTCAATCTGCTTTAATGACTACATGATTTACAGAGTAAGATCAGTGCGATAATTCACAATAAATGAAGCATGTATATTTTGGTCAAATAATATTTTTATCTCAACTCATGGATGTCAAGTTTGCCAGGTACCATATACATGTATATACATTGGGATGGAATATTTAAAGGCTGGTCGTAAGGAAGTGGTTACACACTGGACAAAATAGATGACTTTGCTTTTGTATAAAGATTTGCATTATGATATCTCGCACGTTAAGAGGCACTATATCTAGCTGAGGTGTCATATTTATGTGTTCTGTCATAAAATGGCATAGAATGGTATTATGAATTTTCTGTAGGCATGAACAATTATTTCTTAGTCACTTATTTTCTGTCGGGTATTTCCGCTGTGCTTCAAAGCCTTAATTCCAGTTTCCAGCTGCTGCTGCAAGCTCTGCAACAGCGGTTTATCTTACTAGGTATAAAAAATGGACGTATAGCATGCGGGGATATAGATGAATGCTGAGGTTTTTTGTGACTGAAAAGAAAGATTTCCAGCCTTCTAACAGACAAGAACAAGCAAGTCGGTGTCTACTGTCAGGTTAACTCAAGTCTTGTTTGAGTTGCCATGGCGACCCATTTCATATAACCCGAATCAGATAGTTTTGTTTCAAATTATAATCGATTTCAGGTGACATTGATTAAATAAACTGAAGACGATTTTATAAAGCGACCGCTGTTGAAACTCTCTTCCTTCTGCCGCGAAGTGATTTAACTGAGAAACCCTGTTTGTGGGAGTGTCACGGTTGGAGCAAGTAAATCGCCATCCCTCCCTCGGGGTTGTGATTATCGAAATTCAACCTGCTTGTCTATTTATCTGATAGGTGCCAACCTCAGTCAGGAGCAGGGCTTGTAGATCGTTGCTGCAGGTAGATGATTTCGCAGAGTGGATGGTCATAGCAAAGCAGATTGTTATTGCAGACTATATTATTCTTGCAGACTAGATGGTTGTTGCTTTGCAGATGGTTGTTGCAGTACAGATAATTGTGCAATGTAGATGATTGTTGCGGTGTAGGTTTGTTTGTTGTTTAACGCCGCACTCAGCAATATTCCAGCTATATGACGGCGGTCTGTAAATAATCGAGTCTTGATCAGACAATCAAGTGATTGATATCATGAGCATCGACCCACGCAATTGGGATACGATGACATGCATCAACCAAGTTAGCGAGCCTCACCACCCGATCCCATCAGTCGCCTCTTACGACGAGCATAGTAGCCTTTTACGGCAAGCATGGATTGCTGAAGACCTATTCTGCCCAGGATCTTCAGGGGTTTGTGGTGTTGGTAATTGTTGCAGTATAAATAATGGTTGCAAAGTAGATGTTTGTTGTTGTGTGAATGATTGTTGCAGTGTAGATGATTGTTGAAGAGTAGACGATTGTTGTTGTGTATACGATTGTTGCTGAATAGACGACTGTTGCAGAGTAAATGGTTGTTGCAGAGTAGATGGTTGTTACTGAGTAGCTAGTTGTTGCAGAGTACACGGTTGTTGCAGTGCAAATGATTGTTGCAGAGTGGATGGTTACTGCAGAGTTGACGGTTGTTACAAAGTAGACGGTTGTTGCAGAGTAGACGATTGTTGCAGAGTAGACGATTGTTGCAGAGTAGATAGCTCTTGCAGAGAAGACGTTGTTGCTGAATAGACGGTTGTTGCAGAGTAGACGATTGTTGCAGAGTAGACGATTGTTGCATTGTAGACGATTGTTGCAGAGTAG